>NC_048223.1:31429744-31444714 GCF_002007445.2 Ailuropoda melanoleuca
TGAGCAGGATCCGCTACCCATTCATTCAGTACCGCCTTGACATTTCAGAGCTCTACAAGCGAATCCCTTTTCCCCTATCCGATTTCAGCCTCTCTTGCCTCTGCAAAATTCCAGGTTGGAGAAGGGAAAGGCAGGGGGCTAGTGAGCAAAAGGAGGTGGTGAGTTAGAAAGGCCCAATATTTATTTGGTCTTCAGACTAAAACGTTCTCAACACTGTATTTCTTCCAGCAAGCCCGTGGAAGCTGGGTTGCAGCCACGTTCCTATTGTAAATTTAAATTTAATCAGCGAATGCTGCTTTTTTGTCATTCCCCTAACAAGCTTTATGTTTAAAGTTAAATTCCCTGGGGAGCTTTTAACTTAGGCTGTTGATAGGATAGGAGCAATCAGTTAATGCCATTTCAAAGCACGTTTATGACAACTACATTAGGGAACTGCATTTGTAATCTAGATCTTTCAACAGACTTAAAAAAAATTCCTGGTTTATTTTTGCACAGAGCCCAGTATGGCTCCTTAGCAGATGAATTCTTTCCTCTGCTTTCCCAGCATAGTTTAACTTTTCCTCCTTTCCTAACATAGTTTACGTTCCTATCAGTGAAGACAGGGCAGACCTTTGCTCTCAAGTAAGAATTGATTATTCCTAACATACCTACTACTAGAATTATTAAAAATAGAGAAGTTAAGACCCCGCCGACAAATTTTATGAAGTTTCTGAGGCCCCTTCCCCCTATTTACTCTCTTGTATCTGGTTTCAGCAGATAAAGGACTGAGATCTAGTGATGAAAACATAAACGAGAACTATAGGAGTTAACCTTCAGTAACTCAACTTTTAAAATATTGAGAGAAATATATGCCCCGGCAAATTTTTCTTTTTCCTTTTAGCATTCTAATAAGTGAAACTTCTCTACTCCCGCTCAGAGCAGTGACCAGTGTTACCACTGCTAAATTATATATCTCTCTGTGGGAGACAAACCAGAACCATCTGGGCCACAGTGGATTGCAGAAATGTCCATTTACACACCTGGACAAGGGACCCCACCCGAACTCTCCTCTTCCCTGCTCCCACCAGGGACTATACCATTCAGAATTTCTTAGACCGAAAACCAGAAACTGCGCAATGAGCTTACCTGGCTTATCTCAACTCTCATATTTATTCTTATAAAAAAAAAGCATTGTTATATTGTCATATTCAATGTTATGTAACTAGTCAATGTTGTATTGTTATATTGTCATATTCTTTCATTCTTTTATTCTTCAGTTACTAGTGCCAGTTACTAGTAATTGTGCCAGTTACTAGTACTAGTGCCAGTTNGAGCACTTCTCCTTGTGCCAGTTACTAGTAATTTCAGGAAAAATCCTGCCCTCGGAATACTTTAGTGTAGGTAAGACAGGCTTAGAACCAGCTAAACTTTCTTGGATANAGTGCCAGTTACTAGTAATTGTGCCAGTTACTAGTACTAGTGCCAGTTACTAGTAATTGTGCCAGTTACTAGTAATTTCTGGAAAAATCCTGCCCTCGGAATACTTTAGTGTAGGTAAGACAGGCTTAGAACCAGCTAAACTTTCTTGGATATTCTGTGTTCTCTGAAAGATATGGGACATCAAGGAGCCACTGCCAAGGAGATGGCTAATTCTACTTGAAGGATTAAGAAATGTTTCTAACCAGAAATGAGTATTTTCACTAATGGTAATTGCTATCATCTTTAAACACACACTGTGAACTAGGCACTCTGCTGAAAGCTTTTCATACATCCCCTCCTATAATCCTTATAAGAACTGGAATTATTATTGTGCCCTTTGTACAGATGGACAAGTGGAGGCTCAGCTTAAGTAACTTTTGGGCAGGTACAGAGGTGAAGAGTTTCAGAGCCAGGATTGGAATGTAGCTTCTATGATTACAGAGCTTCTGCCCAATTTCTACACTGGACTGCATTAGTTAGCAAAGCCCTTTCCACAATCTGTANACCCTTTCCACAATCTATTGTAATAAGAGCTTTTCACCAAAACCTTTCAGAAAAAAACGGGTCCTTCGAGAGTACAAAGATAGGACAGTTGGTGTTGTAGGAACCAGACTGTGCCTAGGCAGTCCGGATTCCATCACAAAGAAGCTTCTACTTTTCATATCAAGGCAGGACACAAAAGATGACCCTTAAGAAAGACCTTGGGAGGGGCGCCTGGGTGGCGCAGTCATTAAGTGTCTGCCTTCGGCTTAGGGCATGATCCCAGTGTTTTTGGATCGAGCCCCACATCAGGCTCCTCTGCTGGAAGCCTGCTTCTTCCTCTCCCACTCCCCCTGCCTGTGTTCCCTCTCTCGCTGGCTGTCTCTCTCTGTCAAATAAATAAAATCTTAAAAAAAAAAAAANAAAAGATGGCCCTTAACAAAGACCTTGGGAGGGGCGCCTGGGTGGCGCAGTCATTAAGCTTAGGGCATGATCCCAGTGTTTTTGGATCGAGCCCCACATCAGGCTCCTCTGCTGGAAGCCTGCTTCTTCCTCTCCCACTCCCCCTGCCTGTGTTCCCTCTCTCGCTGGCTGTCTCTCTCTGTCAAATAAATAAAATCTTAAAAAAAAAAAAAGGAAAGAAAGACCTTGGGAATCAGTGTCCCACTGCTGTGAGAACAGCATTCATTAATTCATAAATCCATTCAACTTTTATTGAGCACTTACTATGTTACGCACACTTTACTGGAAGTTGATTTCATCTCAACAACCGATTCCTCTNGAAAGAAAGACCTTGGGAATCAGTGTCCCACTGCTGTGCGAACAGCATTCATTAATTCATAAATCCATTCAGCTTTTATTGAGCACTTACTATGTTACGCACACTTTACTGGAAGTTGATTTCATCTCAACAACCGATTCCTCTAGGAATGCTCCAAGGAATTGGAAATTTACATTCAGAGAAAAGAAAGGAACATCTCTTCCATGCAAAGTTGGCCATTGGACCAATTCAGTTGAAGGTGAAAAACATGCCTTTTGCTGGACAGGACCTGAAAGAGAAGAAAGAACATCCTGAGGATCTATTCCAATAAGAAAATTTCCAGCAGTCACACTTACCCAAGAAGGTCCACAAATTGCATTGGCCTAAAATTCTACTGGCATGCTCAACTCAGAGACAGTAAAATGTAATAATCAGGTATCCGTCTTTGTTATCAAACGCTGCTTTCAAATGCTAATTCATGGGATACTGTGTCAATCCAATACTATCCAATGAATGAGTAACTCAGGCAAGTTACACAACTAGCTAGCCTAAGTCTTCACATCCTGTAAAATGGACAAAAGAACAAGCCCTATAGGATTTTTGCATGATTATCCATGCATTGATAAAGGAGTGTTTTCAGTTACTAGTAGCAGAGGCCCAAATTAGCAAAAATTTAAATAAATTAGATTTTTTTTTCTCACTTAACATTGAGATAGTTGAGGTAGATGGTCTATAGCTGGTACTGCAGCTCCACGTTTTCATCAGTGACCCAGCAGTCTTCTCATTTTCGCTCCAGTATCCTTAATATAGGCTGTCAGCTTTAGGACTTCCTTATGGTCACAAAACGGCTGCCAGAACTCTGGACTGACTCATGTTTGAACAAGGAGAAAGAAGGGGGAAAGGGCAAAAGTAGCACCTTGCAGCTGAGTCAGGTCCCTTAAAATAACTCTCTTGGAAGCCTTATCCAACAGTTTCCATGTAAAATTCAGTAGACGCTCCCTCTTCAAGAGAACCTCGGATGTGTGTGTGTTGTTGAGGCACAGGGAGAGAATGGATAATGGGTGGGCAGCCAGCAATCTCTGCCACAGTTAGAAAAACATTTGGCACAGTGCCTGACACAAATACCCACCCACCCCCCAAAAAAGAGAGAGAGAAGTAGCTATGTGAGAGAGTCAGAAAGCCACAAATAAATATACAAATAATAGGACTGGTCTAATTGTGTGTGCATTTTGGGGGAAGGGAAAAGAGAAGATTTTGAGTCAAGAGGGTACTGTTTATAAAAGAATATTCATTCATGTAATAAGTTTCAAGCAGAGCTCAGGAAGCATCATTTAGATTATAAACAGTACACTTTGGTGCAAAAAACTTGAGAAGGGACCTGATTTAGGTACTTCACGGAAGAATTCTAGGCCAAGAGAAACGGAGTATACAGCAATTCATAGAAACAAAAATGGAGAGGTGGAAGAGGAAAAAATGAGTGAGGCATCTAACATTTATTTTCAAGCAACCTAAATGGCATCTGGCTGTCTTAAAAAAAAATTTAGAAGCGCTTCATTAGGAGGATACCAAGAGCACACAGACTTGAGTTGGAGGTTGGAAAATTAGATTTGGAGGTCAAGCAAGAACCAAGCCAGTTTGGGAAGTTCAATAAGTAACGAGCCCAGCAAGCATTCTTTTGCAGGGACAAGTCTGGCCAAGGATGTCCCCTCTCCCTGAAAGTCCCATGGCCACCATCAGACCCTACTTCAGGCACTCCAAGAGAACACAGTTTCTTATCTTTGTGTCAATGAATCCTATCAATCACGTGTGTGCACCTGATTGGCCTGCCTGGATCCAATAGTGGAGACAGACTGACCTCTTTTCTTCGGCTTCCCCAGGTGCTAAAGTGCCCCCACCATTACCATATTCACCTAGAGGACCCCCCCACACACACAGGAAGGAGGGTAGATGCAGGACAGCCAAAAAATGAGATAAATGCCAACTACAGTGTCCCAAAGAGCCATGCTGTGCTGAACACTTGGCATGTCATCTTCACAGCAATCCTGAGAAGCCATTATTACTACTTTCATTGTATAAATTTAAAATTAGTGTTTGTCTAAGGCTACAGTAGTAGGCAACAGAGCTGAGATTCAAACTTGGGGATTCCAAAAGTTCTTCCTTTCTGCAGCATGTGACACAACTTCCATGTTTTATTTTATCTGGATTTGGCATTGTAAGAAACATTGGCCTCACTGGGTCTAGGGAGGGTCTTGGAGGATGACATGGAGAAATTAAAAGCCATTTGACGTTGAACATGATGCTTGCAGCTAGCAAACAATGAAGACACCTGACATCAGTCATTCACTCAAATAACTCTTTTCAAGGGATTCTTTGTGTTTTGTTTTTAATTTTCTAAATTCAAGAAAGTTAACAGATCAGGAGGAGAAGGAAGGGAAGAATGAAGGGGGGGTAAACAGAAGGGGGAGTGAACCATGAGAGACTACAGACTCTGGGAAACAAACTGAGGACTTCAGAGGGGAGGGGAGGGAGTGGGGAAATGGGATAGGCTGGTGATGGGTATTAAGGAGGGCGTGTATTGCATGGTGCACTGGGTGTTATACGCAAGTAATGAATCATGGAACACTACATCAAAAACTAAGGATATATCGTATGGTGACTAACATAGCGTAGTAAAAAGTTATTATAAAAAAAAAAGAATACCATTCTATTTCTCCCCATGTACACAGGGCTTAAACAAGAAAGGTTCACCTATACCTGACCCAATAGTGTCTAAAAAGACAGAGACTCTTCCTCAGCTCTGCCTCTGTCCACAAACAGGACGATATGTTATCTGAAAAGTACCATTATGGAAGTTGATGAATTTACAATCTTAGATTTATTTTTAACCACCTGCTATTAGGACCCCTACATTGTACACTAAGTTTTCTGGAAATCCCACTGTTAGCTTATGCTTTGGGCTTGGTCAGAAAGGCGTTAGCAATGCTACTTCTTGGAGTATGATCTATAGACCAGAGCCAGTCAGGGAAGTGCTCATAACTGGTCCACAAAAAGGTAAATGCAGAGAATGAAAGAGTCATTTAGAAACTATAATAGAAATGACCTTGGCATTGTTGACTCTTTTTTTTTTTTTAAGTAGGCTCCATGCCCAGCATGGAACCCAACATGGAGCTTGAACCCACCACCCTGAGATCAAGACCTGAGATCAAGAGTTGGACCGTCACAGGTCCAGCCACCAGGCACCCCTGCCCTATTGACTTCTTTTTTTTTTTTTAAGATTTTATTTATTTATTCGACAGAGATAGAGACAGCCAGCGAGAGAGGGAACACAAGCAGGGTGAGTGGGAGAGGAAGAAGCAGGCTCATAGCGGAAGAGCCTGATGTGGGGCTCGATCCCACAACGCTGGGATCACGCCCTGAGCTGAAGGCAGACGCTTAACCACTGTGCCACCCAGGCGCCCTGCCCTATTGACTTCTTAGGCCTGGGTGCTTCTGGGCATTTTAGGATGTTTAGCAGCATCTCTGGCATCTACCCATTGGATTCCAGTAGCTCCCTCCTCCCAGTTTCGATAGCCAAAACATCTCTAGACATTGACGAATGTCCCCATGAGACAAATGCTCCTGGTTGAGAGCTACTGCCTTATGGCAATTCGACAGACTAATTTTGTGTCTGTTGTAACTAATAATATAAAATTGGAGCTTTGCACGGTGTATGTCTTTTTATTTCACTTTTCCTAGTAATTTATTATCATATTTTACTATTAATTCATGACAGATTTTAAAAAATGGGAAAGCCTAAGAGAGCTTAAAACGCACTGATACAGAAGGTTACTGTTCAAATACAGAACTGGTCCTTGGAAGAAAGGGGACAACTTTGGGCTATAGTTCATCTCTCTGCCATAATAAGCAAATATTATAAAGCAACTTATTAAGGTATTAAATACCTTTATTTTTTATGCGCTCACTCCTGGAGCCCACCATGGAAAAGTCTATAGTGTACCCACCATTGCCAGAAAGGGAGAAGCTGCCAACCCTGGGTCCTACAACTTGCAGAGTAAGCAGTTCTCTTATGTTTACCAGGGCAGAAGAACATTTGTTAGGAGGGGAGGGCTACCATAGAGACAAACCCTAAAATTCTTATGACAGAAAGGCCTGGATCACAGGTCACAAAATGCCCAGCCACCAGCTGAATCTAGCCTACAAACAGGTTTTATTTGGCTCCCACAATGATGTTTTTAAAAATAAACTACCACCTTATTTCTCACAAAAATCCCATTCCCAGTGTCTCTCAAAAAATTAGAAAGAGCCCTTTGGCCACGGTGGGTGGTCCTCCCTCATGCTGTCAATCCCTGCAACTGATTAGCCCCCTTTTTTTGTTCCCTAACCCGGCCACTTCCTGGTGCCCTTGGGCATGTAAGTTGTTGGTGCCTGGGCTAGGCCTACTGAGCAATAAATCTTGATTTTTGGAGAAACAAAGAGGACAGAGAATTTGACCCTTGAGGGTGGAAGGAGGTGAGGTTGCGGACTCCCCAAGCCCAGGCGAGGGCAGGTCAAGGGTTCAAATGCTTATAGTAACTAGGTCTTAGCCTAGGTCAAGGGCCTTGGAGATAGACAGGCTTCAGAAGCTGGCTGGGTAGACACCTCTAATGATGGGTATAGATTGTGTGGGCCTAATCTTCCTGACTGTTCCATTGCAAGCGCAGCCATGACTCTAGTCTCCTGGGCAATGATGACCCTCACCAGCCCATTGTCAATTACTTGGTTTTGTAAGGCTCAAAATTCCCCTGCACAAGATTTCCACTGGCGAGTGAGCGCTCGAGCCAAACTTAATGGAGCTTAGGAAGATAAGTAACTGTGACATTGATTGCCCTCTGAATTCCAGGGAGCAATTGCCATCTGTTAGAATAACACTTAGTGAGTATCCACCGTGTGCAGGCTCTGAGGCTAGAGACCGATCCGATAGATCAGTGGTCTTTCCCTGCGATGCTCTCAGCTGAGGGATGAGGACAGATGTGTGAGAAAGTAATTCAGATGCATTGGGTAAATCAAATCCTGAAGCAACCAGAGTGTGAGTAACTTGGTCTCTGCTTGGAGGGATGGGGGCTTTGCACGCAAGATGGCATTCAACTGAGTTTAGAAAATAAGGCAGAGTTTAACCAAATGAAGAAATCAAAAAAGGCATCAGAGGAGTCGGCTTGTGCAAATGAAGAACGTGGAGGCTCGCTGAAGTAAGCAGCAGTGGAGGGCGGCAGGAGCAGAGTGGAAGTGGAAGGAGTGGGAAGGGTCTTGAAGGCACTGGCATGAGGTCATATCTTCAAGTCAAGGGGTTCAGGCTTAAGCTTTCGGTTGAATGTCGGTGCAACAGAGATGTATTATCAACTTTGTTTCTTTGGGAGTCAAATCTGGTGACAATTAAAGATAGACTAAGCAGGAAGAACTAGAGACAGACCAGTTCTGAAGTCATTTGTCAACTTGAACTAAAGCAGCAGGGAGACACTTTCTAGAAAGTTCAAGACTTGCTTAAAATGGGGGATGGGGAGTTGAGGCTGAATCAACTTTCTGACTTGGGAAACTGGGTAGATGATGAAAGTATTCACAGAAATTTTGAAAAAATAAAGAGCTAAAAATGTGTTTGGGGAAGATACACAACTAATGAGTTGTTTGGTGTGAGAAACAACTGCAGGGCCTTCAAATAGGTTTATCCAAAAGGTGCTTAAAGATAAAGTGCAAAACTTTCAAAGAGCAAGAGAATGAGAAAAGAAATATCAAGACGGATTTCATAGATGAGTATTGAAGCCACATGAAAGGCTGACATTGCCCAAAGAAAGAGAAAAGAAAGCCCCAGGGCAGAGCTTCAGGGAACCCCTGAATGTAAAGAGCAGAAGAGAGGATCCAGGAATAGCAGAAAGACAATTGGAGAATGGAGCAATGGCAGCCCAGAAGAAAGGGGTGTCAGGAAGGGGTGAGCCCTGATGTGCTGGGCAGAGAAGGTGCTAGAAAATGTCGCTCTGGGGCCTTGCGAGAGAGGCCACCTGAGACCTTAGTTAGAGCCCCACCAAGGGCATAGTGCTGGAAGCCAGAGGTCATGGGCTGGGGAGGGAACTGAGAGTGGGCATGGAAAGGGGGACGAGGATTAATTCCAAACATTTGATGTTAAAACCAAGGAGAGCAGCTAGAGGTGTGACGTAGCCTGTGGCTGCGTTTCAGCTTTGCCACAGGGTTCCAACTGGGGACATCTTGAGTATATTTATAGGGAGAGGGAAGCACCCAGTGAGAAGACAGACTGACAGTACCAGTGTGGGAGAGGGGTTCTGGGTCCTGTCCCAAGTGAGGCCTTTATCTAGGAGGGAAACTGCTTCAAGGACCATCTTGTGACAAATCTAGTATGTGAAAGTGGGACCACAGGGATCAGGCTGAGGCGCATTCCTCTGGACCCACCAAATCAGAATCCTTGGGACGTGGGCCCCAGGACCTCCATTTTAAACCAGCACCCTGGGGGCTACCATGGGAGAAAGCCCCAAAATAATAGCAACAGTGGCCTAGGAAACCAAAATGCCTGAGTCCAGCTCTCATTGCTGCCTCTAATCAGGGAAATTTATGAAATCTCTCTATGCCTCAGTTTCCTCCTCTGAAATATGAGATTGATAGTAGCTATGTCAAAGGGGTTATTTCCTGTTTCCCAACCCACTTGGGAGCTTCCCAGATAGAATCTGAAACTGGCCCCCATACTTGGATCCAGGTGGTAAAAAGAGGCTGACCACTCCAGGTTGGAAGGCGGCAGGTTTAATAAGCAAAGGGAACCTACATTCGAGGTTTTCCTTGGGCAGCATCAAGACAGTGGATCCCCACCCCAGCCCACCAAATCTTAAAAGTTCACATAGAGGCCTTCGATGGGTTCAGTCATATATACCATGCAGGTGTTCTCAACCCCACATCACCATCTTAAGGCTGTGCTCTATGTCCTTGCCTCTGTGAGCAGGAAAGGCCACCAAACCCACACTACAAGGACAGGGGAGGGGGTGGGGAGTTCCAAGTGCCTGGGTCCAGCTCGTGGGTTAACTGGCGGTCACGTCTTCTCCATGACCTTCTGCAACAGTATGGGTGAGGCAGGAATGAGCAGGGATATGGAGGCACTGGCAACAGAGCCTAGCGCGGAGGAAATGTACATGAAATGTGAGCATTTACTGCTTTTATCCCACGCCTCTGTCATTAACAGCTCTCCATTTATAGTTTGCCCACGAATCACCTAGGAAAGCTTGTTAAAGTGCCAATTTCCACTGCTCAAACTCCAGAAATTCTGATGGAACCGGTCTGGGGTGGGGGGCAAACTCTGCATTTTAGAAGAGCACCTCCTCTTCCCAGGTAATTCTGATGCAGGTGTGCACAAAGGACACTTCCAGAATCATTGTTCTGTAGGATTAAACCCACCAGGCTGGCTGTGCCTTGTTCCGTGCTCTGCCCACACACGGGAGGGTCAAGATGGCCAAGAGGTCTCTTGAAACCCTCACAATAGTGCAAAATGAGAAGAAAAAGGGCTGCCAATTAGAGTTGATTGTGAAGATTTTTTAAAATAACTTGTGCTTTTAAAAACCCTTGTCTCTCTCTCTCTCTCTCTCTCTCTCTCTCTCTCTTTTTTTTGTCTCTCAAACTGCTTTCACCCAAATGAGTCATTTGTCTGCGTTAATCGCTGCTGGTCTTTTCTCTGGGGCTGGGGGTGGGGCGGAGACCACGTTGAAAAGAGATACAAGTAGATACACAGGAACTAACTTTCAGAGATATGTAGCAACTTTTTGGTGTGTTTATAACACAGCCATTAGTGTGTATATTGGTTTCAAACCTGACATTATGAAAAACAGGAACCGTAAGAAATGTAAATGGGCTCAGCAAACTAAACGTTTTCTTCCAATTGGGTAGTGGTTCTACAGTTTCAACTTGAGTACTCAGCACAAGGGATGGCTATTTATTTTCCTAAATAAAAGTAATGGAAAAAATGATTGGAGGTGAAATTAGATTCCTCCCGGCAACTTTATGGAAAGAAGGGTAATTGAAAGGGAGAAGCCAGGTGTCTGGCCTCCTGCGGGCAATGCAAATGAAACTCGCTTGCTTGTTTTTTTCCTGGACGACTTTTAGTTAACTTGCTGTGAGAGCTGCCTTTCAAGTTGTTCCTGGATGGCATGGGAGGAGGAGCGAGGTCGTGGGGGGCGGGGGGCGGGGGGCGCGTGTTCTGGAGCCTCCTGCCCAGGAAATGCGGTGACCTACAGGGGCAACTTCTGTTCTTCCCACAGATTCATGCTAATTTATCACGGTTCCCTGTACTTTTGATTTAAAACATTTGAGCTTTGCTGCTTGGAAGGCTTCTAGAATCGTTGACCTAAGGTGGTAAAGGGGCTGTGCAAAGCCGTAGCTGACCCACAGAGTTACTTTCTTTGGCCTGCATAGTATTTTAAAAATTTCTAGATAGTTGCCGTTTTTTTTCTTAATTAGGAGAGTTCACATTAAACTCAGATTTCAAGCTCTTAAAAAGATACAGGGTCATGACCCTTATTCCTGCCTAATGACAACGAGGAGCCAAGTACCCTTTATACAGGAAACGTATTCCACGTCTCAATTTCCTCTGAAAAAAACAGATAATGATTATGCCTATCTCATAGAATTGTGATGAGCAAAGAAGCTGATAAATGTAAAACACTTAGTGCCTGCCATATAGTGTCAGAGTCTCCACTCCGTTCAATTTATTTAAACTCCGAAGTAGGCTGTTATATTCATTTGCATTTGTGACCCTTGCTATAAACCACGAAAAAGATAATAGACCTAGAACTTTCTGGAAAGCAAAGGAAGTTGGAGGGGGCTAGCACCCTCCTGCCAAAAATTGCTGGCCCGAGGGAATTTAAGGTCTGAGGCGGACCAAGGCTAATCCACTGAGGAAAAGAAACAAAGAGGCCAAATCTGGAATGCATTAGAGACTTCAGAGCACTTCCGTTGTTCAATATTGTACTGTAAGTTTGAAGCTTTGGGATTTTCCCTTCTGTTTATTCTCTATCTCTGCTGTGACTGGGAATAGTAAAAATCCTTAGAAAACCTCAAACAATTTTGGATGTGTTTAAAGGGAAGTAAATAAAAGTTTCAAGACAAGACTGTGCCCCCTGAAAAGTCCCTAGTAAGACGTAGCAACACCATTAATCATGGGAAAGTCACTTGGGCCTGAGCAACCTGCCAGGGGAGAGAGGCGGGTGGAAGAGGTGTGCTCAAACGGGGGTGGTGTTGCATTGTCCCCAAGGACTGACTCATCTTCCTGTGCTGGTTATTTTCCATTCTCTTCCCATTACCCCCTCTCCACCCAGCCCTGCAACCTGGAAGGATGACCCATAGGGACCTACATTGGGATTTCTTGCCCTCCAGGGCCCAGCTGGATTCAGCCAATCAGGGGTTTGTGCAGAAGGTTAGAGAGAGGGGACATCTGAGGTCCTATGCTCCCTCTTTGTTGGTTACGGCAACCAGTTGTGTCTCCCCACGAATGACCTGTGGTGGCTCCAAACACATGGCTCTCTCCAAACAGCTATTCTCTTTAAATTCCAGGAACAGCTCTCCTCCCTTTGCCTTTTCAGGCAGGTCAAGGGACAATGACAAAAGAGCCCCCATGCTGCCAGCCCAAGTATAGTACCTCTTTCTTCACTGGTTTCCCTAATGCCTGGGGCACCATTGAGATAATCCCTTTGTTAAACTCTTAATTGTTCCAGTGTGAATGTGGCATTGGTTTCTTGCCAGAACCCTGACTGATAAGCTTTTCTGCTTTGTAACGCCCCTTACCACTTACATCTCGCATGTGTTTAAGAACAGTCCTTTCAAACTTTTCTGAACCAAATCCTTATGGGTAAGTTATTGGGTTTGAGTATATCATTGTCTGATAAGCAATGCTTAGTCAGTTGTAAGGGATACAGCCTAATGTTTACATATGAGCAGTTCTGATATTCTATACACAGTCTCAGCAAGGACGTTTATACCCTTAATCCTGGCCCTGGAATAAACCACTGCAAGTAGAAGATTTTAAATTGCCTTCCTTCCTTCATTCATTCATTTATCACTCATCAGTCAATAAACATTTATCATGGCCCTACTATGTGCCAGGCACTGTGCTAGGAATTGAGTAAAATATTGCCTGCCCTGGAGAGGATTATGATGGTGGGAGGTAGGGGAAGAGGGCCAGGCAAGTAAGCCAGAGAAATAATATGTTTAGATGCTGCTACAATAGAGGTATGACATACAGTGGGAGGTGTGGTCTTTCCTCCTTGAAGAAGGGTAGTCTGAAGTTAAGGTGGCTTTGGGTGTTGAAAGATGAGCTGACCTTTGCCATGCAAAATAGGAGGGATTGGGAGAATTATGAAATACAGAGAGCTCAGTTATATCCCAGGCACTGTGATCTCATTGGTCTGGGCTATGGCTGGGCCATCAGGATTGTTTACATCTCCCTGGATGATTGTAATGTGAAGCCAGGTTTAAGAACCACTGACCAAAAGCACAGTGACAATAAAATAAGGATCAGGAGGGGGAGTGGGTGTTAGGCCGAGGTCCTCACAGAGAACCATCTGTGCCCTCCTCAGGCAAAATCAATGGACATAGTTTTGTTTTCTGATGGTGATTTCCCGCATCCTCCATTTTTACCTTTCCTTCACTGCATCTTCTTCAAGGTTCTCTTGGCTTCTCCTACAGTGTAGACAAAAGCATTAGAAATGATTAGAATTTAACACAGTTATCTAGATGGCTAGAAGTCAGAATGGCTATGCTGTGGAATGCACAGGGGCCCGCCCCTGACTAACCGTGAGATCTTAAACAAGTAATTTTCTATGCCATTCCATCATCTGCAAAATGGAGATAAATGTGTAATAATTCACAGGACACTGGGAGAGATAAAGTGGTAGGGCAGTCAGTGCCCGGCACACCGTAAGCCCTCAGGAATAGTCGTTTTGTTATTATTATCTGAAGCTGCTACTTAAAGGGAACCAGGGGAATTGTTGGACACACACACAAAAATACACTTGCACAGAACAGTGGCACTCAAATTTGTTTGCTCTTGTAGCCACTGGCTCCAAAGACGACCCCTTTTTTCTATAGAGTGTAGCTGAAGCAATACTCTAGGACTCCTGAGGCTCCAGCAAAAGAAATCTTGCAGCTTCCTCTTGGGGCTCTTGGCTTCTCAGTCCAGGTTTGGCTCTCCTGAAAGGTCCATGCTGTGAAGATGCCCACCCTCGCCACTGGAAAGGCAGCATGGGGAGACAGAGATGCTGGGCCAGCCTCTCCTTTTTTCAGCCATCCGGGGCAGCGGCCAGACGTGGTGGAGGAAGCTAGCTCCCGTGTCCGGTGTAGTTGGGCCTTCAGATGACTCCAGCCTTAACTTTTATATTTGACTGGGACCCCATGAGTGTTCCCAGGCAAAAACCACCCATCTGAGACTCGCCAACAGACCAATTCATCAAAAAAGCATTGTTTTAATTCACTAAGTTTCGGGGTAGTTCATTGTGCATCAAGAGATAACCAGAATGTAACAAAAACAGCTCTCTTCCCTCGGCCTTTGGTGCAGAGGTCATCTTACTCTGAAATGTTTCTGTAAGGAGTACTCGAGCCGGGTCTCAGGGCCTTGAACTTCTTAGACGGTGCCTGGCTTCCCTCGGAATGAACATTTCAAGAGAACCAGGTAGAAGCTGCAAAACTTTTCACTTTCTGTTACATTCCTTTATTTTCTTTTCATATTTTTATTTAAATTCTCATTGGTTATCATACAGTGCAGTACTGGTTTCAGGAGTAGAACTCAGTGATTCATCACTTACACGCAACCCCCAGTGCCCATCGTAACACGTGCCGTCCTTATCTACATCACCCTAGCTACACTCTATAGTCAAAAGTGAGTCCAAGGGCTGGCCCATGTTCACCGGGAGGGGATGACCTCAAGGCTTGCATACAGAGGCCTGGGTCTTTGGGGGCCAACTTTGGAGACCAGAGCAGATAAAAACAGAGTGCCACGGCCCTTCAGTGTAAGGCTAGCTTTTTAAACGACTGTCCAATTGTTACATCTCGCAGTCGAATTATTTTATCCATTCTGTTCATTGAATTCTATTCACAGAAAGACACTGAGAGCTGCCAACTCAGAGGACTAAAGAATGAACCAAATAATCTATTGGCAACTTGCCAGGGCTGGAGGACCCCAAACCACAGATATCCCTCAGTTTGTCTGCACTGTAGCCAGTTGTGATCCTGCCTTAGATTCTGACATATTAAGGACA
>NC_048223.1:31446335-31711122 GCF_002007445.2 Ailuropoda melanoleuca
TGTTGTACATTCTTTGGGTTTTGACAACTATATCATTATTTGATTATTTGACAACTATATCATTAAGTACCCACCATTACAGTATCATACAGAATAGTTGCACTGCCCTAGAAATCTATGCTCAGTCTCACGTATGTCTTTTTCGTTTTAATGTCTTAGAGAAGGGGGTATCCAAGTACCACTGATGGCTACAATTAATGCAATATGTGTTTTTCTTCCATTCTTCCTTCCTCTTTCCTTCTTCCTTCCTTCCTCCCTTCCTTCCTTCTTCCTTCTTGCACTTGAGAGACTGCTGCTAAACTAATGGCACCTTTTGCAAGTGATGAAATCTTAGGATTGAGGAAATATGGTAGTAAAAAGGCCTTGATTGAAACCTGATATATCTTCCCTTCTCTTCTGATGCATGTGGCTGAGAATACCGAAGAGGACCCGTTCCATTCTCCTTTCCAGCTGGAGAAGTGGGTGAGGTTTCCTGATGTAGCAGAAACTTGGTCTCCCTGCAGCTCCCCCATGACACATCCTGTTCTTTCCTGAAAACAGAGCCCGGTTTTGTGTTCTGAGGCACAGTGGGTTTCCTGTTTTCTTCTGCAGATCTGCCTCCTTCGTCTTTCTTCACCCTCTTCAGCCCCAGAGGCTGACCTGTTTGGACTGCATCAACAATCCCCTTTTGCTCCCTTTTGGCCTCCCCCTGTGTTGTATCAGTGAGGAGTCCAATAGGAGAATAGAGCGATGGGGGTGGGGGGTCTTGTATGGATCTCAATCTGAATGACCCAATTTTGAAAAGAAACATTTGAGACAATTTGGGAAAATTGAATATGGACTTGGTATTAGATGATATTAATAAACTACTATCAAATTTTTTTGTATAATAACAACCTCTGGTTACCTTTTGAAATTGTTCCTATCTTCTAATAATACATATATATTTACAGGTGAAATTATATGACTATGGGGTTTGCTTTAAAATAGTCCAGGAAAAAAATGGGCGGTGGATAAATGAAACCCACAAAACAGCAATGCTGAAGCTTGGTGGTGGGTACAAAAGGGAGACGAATTTCTGCTCCAGGGTCTGATTGCTACCTACCCCTCTGATTAAGTTTGTTGGATAGGCTTCAGGATGTCAAAACAGAAAGTCTTGCTTTTTCCTTAGTCGGCAAGGAAATACTCACTGTGGATGGTATCCACCCAGAAGAGTGGTTTGTATTTAGAAAGCCCTCAGGTGAATAGGCCGCTGGAGTCTCCAAGGGATGCCGCCAAACTTCTGTCCAGTCTGCCCTGTATAAGCCAATGGTTAATGGTTTCCAGTTCTAGTGTGTGTGTTTGTGTGTGTGTGTGTGCGTGCGCGTGTGCACACTCACACGCGTGCATATGTTGAGGGAGGGGAAGGATTAGACCTGGGAGGGAGACCACCTTCTCATGGTCCTTCTAGAAAGTTCACTAAGTCAGCCATCATCTACTTGGTATTCCTACAGACTAATCATTTCTTCAGCAGAGCCATGCAGGATGTCTCCTTTCATATCATGGTCTGCTGTTCAATTGAGAAAATTCTAAAACAGCTCATCCCACCCAGTATTCTCATGGTGGGGTGATCCCAGTGGCAAGTTGCAAGCTCTCGGAGCCTACCTTTCAGAAGGACATAAGCTTAAGCCAGGTGACCAATTGTCAAGGAGCTTGTCCATCTGGGTGAATCTCTCTTCTATCTGTAATAGTTCATGACCCATGATTAGTTTGGTTTTTTTTTTAAGTCTTTAGATAAAAGGAGCTATGTTCCCACCGTAATGTTTTCAGATAATGAGGTAGCTAAGTTTAGCTCTGCTTCAGAAAAGTCAGCTGTAGCTTCCACCCTGTAAAATCCTTAATCGAAGAAGGACAAGAACAGTCACAGTATTAAATGAAGAGGCGGAAATGTGGGGGAGGCAAGTGCAAATGACCTGCTCAGGTAAGAAAGTAAATAAATCAAGACTAGAGGAACCTAATGGGAGAGTAGAGAATTCTGAAAATTATGACCGAAAAACACATTTAGTAATTAAATCAACACTTAGTAAACCCACCTTATTATTGTGACATGTAGGAGGCGCCTCAAACTCAGAATTGTTCAGAAAGCAAATTGTACATTTTGTAAATTCCTCTTCAAATTAATAAGTAGGATCGAACAACTGAAATCTCATCTAATCCAATGAAGGGGAAACTGAGGATGAGGGAGGTAAAGTCTACAAATATAATGAAATCCATGCTTATCAAGATGGTACTGCAGAGACACTCATGTTCTGGTTAACTCTGCCTGTTTGCCTGGGTTAAGCTTATTCCCACCACACCCACCATACTTTGAGAGGTAGAGAGCATTCTAAGATTGGTGTAATAACTGTATTTTCTTTCGTTTAACACACAATTCTTTCTTTAAAGAAGTAATTGACTTTATTTTTCAGAGTAGTTTCAGTTTACAGTAATGCAGAAAGTATTTTGAGCAGAAGGAGTTCCCCTATATCCCTTCTCCACCACCTCTCCTGTCATCCCTGTCAGCCACATCTTGGGCTGGTGTGGTACATTTGTTACAACTGCTGAGCCAATATTGATACCCTATTATTAGCTAAAGTGCGTAGTGGTTAGCTTTTCTCTTCCTGTTGTACATTCTTTGGGTTTTGACAACTATATCATTATTTGATTATTTGACAACTATATCATTAAGTACCCACCATTACAGTATCATACAGAATAGTTGCACTGCCCTAGAAATCTATGCTCAGTCTCACGTATGTCTTTTTCGTTTTAATGTCTTAGAGAAGGGGGTATCCAAGTACCACTGATGGCTACAATTAATGCAATATGTGTTTTTCTTCCATTCTTCCTTCCTCTTTCCTTCTTCCTTCCTTCCTCCCTTCCTTCCTTCTTCCTTCTTGCACTTGAGAGACTGCTGCTAAACTAATGGCACCTTTTGCAAGTGATGAAATCTTAGGATTGAGGAAATATGGTAGTAAAAAGGCCTTGATTGAAACCTGATATATCTTCCCTTCTCTTCTGATGCATGTGGCTGAGAATACCGAAGAGGACCCGTTCCATTCTCCTTTCCAGCTGGAGAAGTGGGTGAGGTTTCCTGATGTAGCAGAAACTTGGTCTCCCTGCAGCTCCCCCATGACACATCCTGTTCTTTCCTGAAAACAGAGCCCGGTTTTGTGTTCTGAGGCACAGTGGGTTTCCTGTTTTCTTCTGCAGATCTGCCTCCTTCATCTTTCTTCACCCTCTTCAGCCCCAGAGGCTGACCTGTTTGGACTGCATCAACAATCCCCTTTTGCTCCCTTTTGGCCTCTCCCTGTGTTGTATCAGTGAGGAGTCCAATAGGAGAATAGAGCGATGGGGGTGGGGGGTCTTGTATGGATCTCAATCTGAATGACCCAATTTTGAAAAGAAACATTTGAGACAATTTGGGAAAATTGAATATGGACTTGGTATTAGATGATATTAATAAACTACTATCAAATTTTTTTGTATAATAACAACCTCTGGTTACCTTTTGAAATTGTTCCTATCTTCTAATAATACATATATATTTACAGGTGAAATTATATGACTATGGGGTTTGCTTTAAAATAGTCCAGGAAAAAAATGGGCGGTGGATAAATGAAACCCACGAAACAGCAATGCTGAAGCTTGGTGGTGGGTACAAAAGGGAGACGAATTTCTGCTCCAGGGTCTGATTGCTACCTACCCCTCTGATTAAGTTTGTTGGATAGGCTTCAGGATGTCAAAACAGAAAGTCTTGCTTTTTCCTTAGTCAGCAAGGAAATACTCACTGTGGATGGTATCCACCCAGAAGAGTGGTTTGTATTTAGAAAGCCCTCAGGTGAATAGGCCGCTGGAGTCTCCAAGGGATGCCGCCAAACTTCTGTCCAGTCTGCCCTGTATAAGCCAATGGTTAATGGTTTCCAGTTCTAGTGTGTGTGTTTGTGTGTGTGTGTGTGCGTGCGCGTGTGCACACTCACACGCGTGCATATGTTGAGGGAGGGGAAGGATTAGACCTGGGAGGGAGACCACCTTCTCATGGTCCTTCTAGAAAGTTCACTAAGTCAGCCATCATCTACTTGGTATTCCTACAGACTAATCATTTCTTCAGCAGAGCCATGCAGGATGTCTCCTTTCATATCATGGTCTGCTGTTCAATTGAGAAAATTCTAAAACAGCTCATCCCACCCAGTATTCTCATGGTGGGGTGATCCCAGTGGCAAGTTGCAAGCTCTCGGAGCCTACCTTTCAGAAGGACATAAGCTTAAGCCAGGTGACCAATTGTCAAGGAGCTTGTCCATCTGGGTGAATCTCTCTTCTATCTGTAATAGTTCATGACCCATGATTAGTTTGGTTTTTTTTTTAAGTCTTTAGATAAAAGGAGCTATGTTCCCACCGTAATGTTTTCAGATAATGAGGTAGCTAAGTTTAGCTCTGCTTCAGAAAAGTCAGCTGTAGCTTCCACCCTGTAAAATCCTTAATCGAAGAAGGACAAGAACAGTCACAGTATTAAATGAAGAGGCGGAAATGTGGGGGAGGCAAGTGCAAATGACCTGCTCAGGTAAGAAAGTAAATAAATCAAGACTAGAGGAACCTAATGGGAGAGTAGAGAATTCTGAAAATTATGACCGAAAAACACATTTAGTAATTAAATCAACACTTAGTCAACCCACCTTATTATTGTGACATGTAGGAGGCGCCTCAAACTCAGAATTGTTCAGAAAGCAAATTGTACATTTTGTAAATTCCTCTTCAAATTAATAAGTAGGATCGAACAACTGAAATCTCATCTAATCCAATGAAGGGGAAACTGAGGATGAGGGAGGTAAAGTGACAAAGTCACACAGTTAATTAGAGTCAGGACACAAATTAAGATCCAGATCTTTGAATTCTTGATTACTTTTTTTTCCCTCAAACAGATTAATACACAAAAAGTGCCAGGAGCACGCAACCTACAGAACCTCAAAGTTCTACAAAGCCAGTAAAGCTCATGCCTTAGCTAGAGTTTTCAGTTCCATTTTTTAAAAAAAGGTTTTATTTATTTGAGAGAGTGAGAGAGACAGCACAAGCCATGGGGGTGGGAAAGAGGGGCAGAAGGAGAGGGGGAAGCAGGGTCTCCACTGAGCAGGGAGCCCGATGCGGGGCTCAATCTCAGGACCCTGAGATCATGATCTGAGCCAAAGGCAGGTATTTAACCGACTGAGCCACCCAGGTGCCCCTTGAGGTCCATTTTAATTTCACTGTTATTTTTAAGTACCTTATAAATACAAGTGAGATCAGTAGAATCAGATTCTCTATGAGGTAAGAGTTGGTCCCTAGAGTAAAGCAATAGTCAGAACCAGGTCCCCATGGGAACAACAGTGGTGGCCGTGGAGGGGAATGGCAAAGGTAGCAAGCCAAAATTCTCAGCTGGTAGGTTAGACAGGACCAACAATCTAGTATCAGAACAATGACTGTCTCAGGCTCAGTGCCACCTGAGCAGACTCAGGCACCAGGAGGAATTCTCTCATGTTCCCTAACCTGTGAAACATTTTTTCCCATAGTCAGGTGCCCTAAGTCTTCCTTTTACACTCTCCCCTTAGCCTTTCTCTGTGCATCTCCCTGATTGCTGAGTGTGCGATCACACAAAATCACAAAACCACCCAGATCAATGCATCTCTTGCTAATCCCAGTGCTGGTGTATTTTTACAATTTGGGATGTGATCATTTGATTAAGGACTATGTCCCTGCTAGTCTCTAAGCTCCTCATGGGCCAGACCCATGTCAATCTCTGCTCACCCCTGCTCGCAGGACCCAGCAGAATATGGGCACACAGCACGCTCTCAGTAAGCACTTACCAAGAGAATGAGTGATCTCATCTTCCCAGAGCAAAAATCAGTCACCACAGGGGCGCCTGGGTAGCGCAGTCCTTAAGCGTCTGCCTTCGGCTCAGGGCATGATCCCAGCATTCTGGGGTCGAGACCCACATCAGGCTCCTCTGCTAGGAGCCTGCTTCTTCCTCTCCCACTCCCCCTGCTTGTGTTCCCTCTTTCACTGGCTGTCTCTCTCTGTGTCAAATAAATAAATAAAATCTTAAAAAAAAAAATCAGTCACCACAGAGAACTTCCTCACCTTCCCACTGTCAGCCTCTAATTGTGCCTAAATCTCTTCCCAGCCTTTCTGCCTTTCCTCCTGNTCTCTTCCCAGCCTTTCTGCCTTTCCTCCTGTTATCATAGAAGAGGTGTCGGTCTTAGCTCTGGCTAACCCCTCTCCCTGGGTTATTCTGGATTACAGCCTTTTCTACCTTCTCACAAGTCTTACTCTTGACTATTCCTAATCCTATCTGCATCTTTAAACTTTCCCAACCTATTAGCTCCTTCCCATTAGAATGTACAGACACTTAAGTCCCTTATCCCTTTTTAAAGAAACACTTTCCTTACTGCCACACTTCCTCACTCACCTTTTTGCTAGTAAACTTGTTAAGACTTGTCCACACTCACTGTTTCCTCTTCTTCACCACTTACCACCACTCTTCAGGCTCCCAGCATTTCACTGGACATTGTTTTTGCCAAAGTTACCAATGACATCCTTATCACAAAACCCAATGGCCACTTTCAAGTACTTCTATTAATTTATCTCTCCACAATATTTGGCAGTCTTGACTATATTATTGAAACTTGTTTCCTTTACCTTACAAGACACCACACCCATCTGTGTCCCCTTCTTCCCATCTCTTACATACTTCTCAACCTCTTTTGTAGGTTCATTCATTTAATAGTTATTTACTGACCACTTACTATGTGCTGGGCAATGCCCTAGGTGCTGACGATGGAGTGATGAGTAAGACATGGAGCTTACACTAAAGTTGGGGAGTGGGGGCAAATAAGTAAATAAATAAACTAATAAGATGATATGAAAAAGTAAAGACAGAGTTAGCCAATAGCTTCTCCCTAGGTTTAACTTCTGCTTATGCAGTGAACTTGACCAACTTCTTTGTGCCTTCCTACTTCTCTGTTTGGGAAAAATAATTAGAAAAAAAGATGACAAGGATGAGAATGGAGTAGCAGCTAGCATCCTGCGTTTTCACTACTTAGAATAGCGAGGAAGGATAAGTGCCAGTCAAGGGAATGCCAGTGACTATGACTATGCTGGAGCCATCTTGACAAAGCTTCCTTCAAGATGGCTGAGTCACACCAGGCATGCGCAACTCAATAGCATGGAAGATGAAGGTTTACATGCCAGAGGCTAAAGTTGAGGATGGGTATTCACGTCAGGAGATGTTGAACCAGGTTAGGTCTCCCACATCAGAAAACTTCCCTGGGGAAGTTATCCCTCCCCTGAGAGGACCCCACAAAAAAATTACACTGTGGTCATATAAGAATGACTCAGTTTCCTCAAACACATCTTGCACTTAGAAGATTCAAACAGGTGGGAATAAGCAATTCTTAACCCAGGTCAGGACACTCTTCAGAGCCAGACCAGGACTGGTCACAGACCACATGCCTCAATTACTTCTAGTGTAACAAGCTTGGCTGTCAATGGGACAACTGAAGCCACCCAGGCATAGTCTCCTTGTGCCTGGATGTCACCCAGCATGTGTAAGAAATATGTGACAACAATATGTGCCACACCCATCATTAACCTTTTACCCTGACATTCGCTCTCCTCTGTTCCCTTCTTTTGCTTCGAATGGCAGAGGACTGACTCTTGAAAACTACATTTCCCAGATGCCCCCACCTCTTGACTTTCACTTGGCTTCCTCAGTGGGAGCCCCTGACAGGAGACTGCAGTGTGGTTGGAAGAAGAAACCAAAATATTTTGCATACTTTCTTTGCTTTGGGTGGTTTGTCCAGAACTAGCTGTGTGGTTCCAGTTCCTATCACGCAGACTCCCAGGTGGATACAGCCCCCACTGGCCGGCCACAACTCCTGGAATCTGGTAACGCTGCCCTCTTCCTTTGTCCTGCTGCCCCTAAAGATGGAGGCGGCTTCTCACGGTTACCATTCTTCGAGATTCCTTACCTTCTTCCTCTACTTCTTGAGTCTTGTAAGACTTTAGTTACCAGGTCATTATAGTAATTTCTTTCCATCAAATGACCCAGAATAGGTTCTGTTTTCTGGCTGAACCCTGACTGGTACTCAGCCCTGAGCAAGTTCCCAAAATGTAAAGAAATTGATCTGCCCCATGACCAATCTCAATAGAGTTACACGCACAAGAAACACAAATCCAATTATAAAACAAAACAAAACAAAGCAAGAAAAAAAACCTGACTAAAATCTTGAGGAGGTTACAAAGAGATGAGAACACCCTGCCCAGCATGCAGCAATCTCTCCCTCAAATCTCCCTACTTGTAATATTCACCCCTGTTGCTTCTCTCACCAAATCTGTGTTGATCTCCCGCCATTTTAAAAACAAACTAAAACTAGCAAAAATGTTTTCAAAATACAAAGACAAAACAGACAAAAATCTATTATTTTTATTGAGCTTCACTGATAGTAGATGCTATGTGTGTATTTTTAATTGAAAAATATTATCATGTGCAGTTAATAACTAAAAACCTCCAATTAAAAATAATTAGTCCCCGAATAAGTAGTGATACCATAAAATAACTTAAAATTTGCATTAATCTTTAAAAAAGCAAGAAAGAAGAGAAAACATTAGGTCAAAATAAATAATAACTGAAGATAGTATATTTAAATCCCAATATATCAGTAATTATGTTACATATAAAAGGAATAAATACTCTAAATGTTGATTTGGATTGTTCAACTGGATAAATAAACAATAACTAACTACATACTGCCTGTCAAAAGAACAAAACCACCAGAATAAAATAAATCTAATACGAGATGTGCAATAATGTACACTGAAATCTGCAAGACATCACTGAGATCAATTACTAAATACCTACATTGACGGATAGACATAGCATATATAAGGATTGAAAATAACCGGTATTATACAGATACTAAGACTCCCTAACCTAGAGAGTGCTTCATGGTTCTGATGCTAGCAGATAACAAATGAACTCACTCTAAGGTCACATCTGACCTGGTACAACAGAGTACCAGCTCTGGAGGAATCTAGAGGCACAGTCTTGGAATGCATAGCATTAGAAGTGGCTGTCTTGATAAAGCTCTCTTTCTAGGGAAAAAGTAGGCAACATGGAAGAGGAAAGTGCCCTAGAAGAACGAATGGAACAAGTGGTAGAAATTAAGATACTTATGGAACAAAGGAGCATAACAGAATCCGAATACACATCCCCCCCTCCTCCTCCAAAGATGCCACATATTGAAAAAAAAAAAGATGCCACTTCACTGCCCTGGCAGAAGATGGCACTCTTACAGTAAGAAACCTTTGATTGCTACAATTTTTAATGATCATCCAGTTAACTTTAAGACATTTAAAAGTAGAACACAGACAACATCCATATAAATCTATTATAGGATGATGAAAATGGAAATCAGTGAAAATTCTCCAAGAAGAGAAAGCAGGATCAAACTACACATATTTCAACATGAATTACATACCATTAACAAGTACTTGCAGATATGAGAGGACATCTCAAATAAGAAATAGAGAAGAAAATAGGCAGAAAATAAGACTGTGAAGCAGATAACCAAACTTAGGAAATAATTTTAATAAAAAGGAACCCTATTTCAGAAATGGAGACTAAATTACAAAGTCCCCAATGGACTTTGATTAAAAATAAATTAAGAAACATTGAGGAGATGAAAGAAAACATTTGGATAAAGAAAGTGAAACAATGGATCAGAGACAAAGTGTTAAGTATTCTCAGAATAAGCATAAGTGGAAACTGTGATGGAGAAAAGCAAAACCATGGGATGTTACTAATATTTAAAAGTGTAATCCAAGAATATACTCCAGAAGAAAAAAAATTCTGGAATCTACATATTGAAAAGATCTACCATGTGCCCAGGACTGTCAACTCCAATCCATAACCTAGATAAAGTTTTAGACTTTAAGAGATACAGAAAAAATAACATGAGCTTCTCATTAAAATGGCCACATCACTTGCAAAGAATAGAAAATCAGGTTTGTATCAGACTTCTCAACATTAACATGCAAAGCAAAAAAAAAAAAAAATTAGGACAACGTTCTTAAAACTCAAAGAAATAAAGTATGATCTAAGGAATTATTTTTATCCAGAAAAACTTCTAGAATCAAAGCTATTGAAAAACAAGTTTAAATGCATATAGGAACATAAGGAATACTGCATTCTTAAGTTCTTGAAAAATCTACTAGAAGATGATTAAGAGATGTTTGAGAAAATGTCAGAATTTTGGATGTGTTATGTATAGATATGTTTGGAGATGTTATGTATTATGGTGTGTTATANGCCATCCATTTTGTTGTAAATGGCAAGATTTCATTCTTTTTGATGGCTGAGTAATACTCCATTGTATATATATACACACCACATCTTCTTTACCCATTCATCAGTCAATGGACATTTAGGCTCTCTCCATAGTNTATTATGGTGTGTTATATTTATCTATATATATGTTATATATCTATCGTATGTATATCTATACATACAACAGATACACACACATACATATTACATACATATTTGTAGATCAGAGACAAAAACAAAGGTAGTAGTAAAGGTGAGAGAATAGCTTGTAAATGTTAAACGTTTTGATAAAGAAACAGCAAAATGAAAAAATGGGAAAGGAAGGGAGGGAGACAGGGGAAAGCAGAATGAGCTCATTTATTGTCACATAGATAATAAGTGAGATGCTAAGTCATCATTGAAAGATGACAAGTCAAATAGTAGAAGTCTAAGTAAGGAAAAGAAAAAATTAAGAGCATATAAAAATATTAATAAATAGGTAAATACTAGAAATAAAACTGCAAATAAATTATAAGAATAAAAAATAGAACAAAGCAGATACTTCAATCTGAAAATGGAAAATCTCTGTAAACAACTCTTGTCATACAAATCAAAATTAGGAATTTCTAAACAAAACAATGGTAATGCAAAATGCTAGCTGCATATTGTGGGGTGAAATTGATAGTGATAGTAATAACAATAATGATAATATTTGGTATTTATTGAGCACTTCATACTTTGTATGGGAAGCAGGCATTTTTCCATATATTTAATTTAGTTATATATATACTTACACATAAAAATAGCTACATAGAAATGTTAAGTGTAATAATGTATTGGTTAGGTAGTGCTTCCATAACAAAGTAGCACAGACTGGGTGGCTGACACAACAGAAATTTATTTCCTCACTGTTCTGGAGACTAGAGTCCAAGATCAAGGTGTTAGTAGGATTGACATTTTCTGATGCCTTTCTCTTGGTTTGTAAAGATGGCTACCTCCTTCCACCGTCTTCATCTGGTCTTCCCTCTGTGTGTGTCTGTGTCCTAGTTTCCTCTTCTCATAAGGACACCAGTCCTATTGGATTGGGGCCCATCTCAAATGCCTCACTTAACCTTACTTACCTCTTGAAAGGCCCCACCTCCAAATACAGTCACATTCTTAGGTACTGCGGGTTAGGGCTTCAACATATGAATTTTGGGGGAACGCATTCAGCACACAACAGATCATAAACACTTTTTAGTGGTATCTTTTCTCTCCCCCCTTTTTTTGTTTGTTTGATTTTTTTTTTAATTTATATTTTACATGGTTAACATACATTGCAGTATTAGTTTCTGGACTAGAATTTGGTGATTCACCACTTACATATAACATCCAGTGCTCATCAAAACAAGTGCCCTTCTTAATCCCCATCACCCATCTGCCCATCCCCCATCCACCTCCCTCCATCAACCCTCAGTTTGTTCTCTATCGTTAAAAGTCTCTTACGGCTTGTTTCCCTCTCTCCTTTTTTTCATTTCCCCCTTCCCATATGTTCATCTGTTTTCTTTCTTAAATTCCACATATGAGTGAGATCACATGGTATTTGTCTTTCTCTGACTGACTTATTTTATGTAACAGAATACACTCTAGCGCCATCCATTTTGTTGTAAATGGCAAGATTTCATTCTTTTTGATGGCTGAGTAATACTCCATTGTATATATATACACACCACATCTTCTTTACCCATTCATCAGTCAATGGACATTTAGGCTCTCTCCATAGTTTGGTTATTGTTGATAATGTTGCTATAAACATAGGGGTGAATGTATCCCTTTGAATTGTGTTTTTGTATCATTTGGGTAAGTACCTAGTAGTGCAATTGCTGGATCATAGGGTTGTTCTATTTTTAACATTTTGAGGAATCTCCATACTGTTTTCCAGGGTGGCTGCATCAGTTTGCATTCCCACCAACAGTGCAAGAGGGCTCCCCTTTCTCTGCATCTTTGCCAACGTCTATTGTTTCTTGCGTTGTTAAGTTTAGCCATTCTGACAGGTGTGAGGTGTTATCTCACTGTGGTTTTGATTTGTATTTCCCTGATGATGAGTGATGTTGAGCAACTCTTCATGTGTTTGTTGGCCATCTGGCTGTCTTTTTTGGAAAAGTGTCTACTCATGTCCTCTGCCCATTTCTTAACTGGGTTATTTGTGGGGTTTTTTGGGTGCTGAGCTTGATGAGTTCTTTGTAAATTTTGGATACTAACTCTTTATCCTATGTGTCATTTGAAAATATCTTCTCCCATTCCATAGCCTGCCTTTTAGTTTTGTTGATTTTTTCCTTACAAAGTAAGAAAGAATATCCAATGGAAAAAAGACAGTCTCTTCAACAAATGGTGTTGGGAAAACTGGACAGCAACATGCAGAAGAATGAAACTGGACCACTTTCTTACACCATACATAAAAATAAATTCAAAATGGATGAAGGACCTTAATGTGAGACAGGAAACCATCAAAATCCTTGAGGAGAACACAGGCAGAAACCTCTTTGATCTTGGCCAAATCAACTTCTTACTAGACACGTCACCAGAGGCAAGGGAAACAAAATAAAAAATGAACTATTGGGGCTTCATCAAGATAAAAAGCTTCTGCACAGCAAAGGAAACAATCTTTCCCCTTTTTTCTTAATTCCCTACTCTGTTTTTCATTCCCACATTCTCACAGAGCTCTCCCCGCCCTCAAGGTAATCCATGCATGTGTATTTTCATCTCCATAGCTTTCCATATTCATACCAAACATAAATACACATACACATTAATTTACACACATGCGTACAAACATACAGAAGGGATTTTTAAATCACATATATGATTTACTTCTTTCTGCATTTTATTTTTCTCCTTCCAGCAAACCCTACCATAATACCTCCATGGAAACTCATTCATCCTGAGGGTTGCATAATGTTCCAGAGTGTAGATGTTCCAATTCATTCATCTGCACAAACACCCGAGTACACACGGCCTGGTGCACTGCAGCTTTTATTTCTATGGGACAGATTCCAGAAGTGAGGCTTCTGGTTTGAAGAATGCACATATTTTTAATTTCCATAGACGCCGCCAGACTGGTTTTCCAAAATGGCTCTAACACTTCACATCCCTGTGAGGCTGGAATCTCATCTCCCTTTTAAAGCTCAAGAAGCTAGGGTGCAGAGGTCAGGAATGTTCTCGCTCTCATCAGGGGCAGAATGGGGAGGCAAGCCGTACCCATCTGCTCTCCAAACCAGGGCTTTTTCCACCCCAAATACTCTGCCTCCCATAGCGACCAGCACCTGTCCTTCAGCAAGCCAGTATGTGCATTTCAGGGCAAAGAGCTGGTTTTCTCTTGAGTCTCCTGTCCATTCAGCTGGCCATGCCCCTGTGCAGCCTGCTGGGCCACAGCTGCTGGGCTGGTACTATTTACAAGGTGTAATAGCCCTCCCATAAAAGTATAATGATGTACAATTTGTAAGAATAATGATACTCCGGGAGCAGAAGTGGCTACTAGAGCTTGATGCCACTAAATTTTATCTGAGAGGTCACAAGAGATGGTGACCATACTGTGGTGAGAAATAGAGGGACTCTTCCAGCCGACTAAACACATCACCCAAGTAAACACGCTGTGGAAAGGGAAAGGGAGAGAGGCAGGTACTGGGGTCAGTTTTGTTACCACATCTCTACTCCCATAGTTATGATTTTTTGGGTAAATAATTAACAAATCTGCCATTCACTAAGTCCTGGTTACTTAATGGATTTTTGAGAGAGTGAGTGAGCAAGAGCGAGCGAAAGAGAGAGAGAAACACAGAGAGAGAAGGAATGAAAGCAACATTAATTTTAAGAATAAACAAGCCGAAGCCTCCTTCTGTAGCTGTTGTCAATGGAGTTCATTTTGGGAATCCAATTATGCCTCTGGACATGTACACTGGAAAAGGTTAGCTATAATAATTCAAACAGCATTGCTGTAACAACATCCTTTCCAAATAAATTTGAGAGAAAACAAATAAGTTTCTGTTTTGACCACAGGGGGAACAATCAGCATGGCGTTTGAATGCTCTCACAGTGTACGGGAAAGAAGTTGAGCCCGTTTGTTGAGTTCCGGCAGGAGAGGCGTGAATAACATTTCACTTTCTCCTTGGAAAAATAGAATAGAGAGTGGTCAGGCTGACATGGGAATGGTCGAACACAGCCAAGCCATAAAATGCAACAGGTCTAATTTACACTTGACTGGGAACAATGGGATAGGAGTTGCTGGGTCTCCGGGGTAGACAAGAAGCTTGTTGGAAAATGAAAACAGGAAGTATGAGAAATCTCAGAGTTCTGCATGATGGGGCAGTATTATTTAATATTGTATAATCCCTCTAACTGCCAGCTTTCTTTTGAACACTCCTTGAAATAGCTGAGCTTTTGGGGCTTTTTTTTTTTTTCCCTTCAATAACAGTGACAATCATTGGAATGAATGCTTTAGATTGAATTTAAAAATACCCAGAAAATGGAGATGAGGAAAACAAACAAACAAAACACAGAATCTATCCTTGTACTTTGAATCTATAGACCATCTTCTTCACTTAGTCCCATTTTTGCCCCATTTTATGGCACCACTTGTAGCTTTCTACACACTAATGACATCAATGACAGATATTTGTATAGCAACTTTGATTCTTTTTTTTTTTTAAAGATTTTTTAATTTCTTTATTCGACAGAGATAGAGACAGCCAGTGAGAGAGGGAACACAAGCAGGGGGAGTGGGAGAGGAAGAAGCAGGCTCATAGAGGAAGAGCCTGATGTGGGGCTCGATCCCCTAACGCCGGGATCATGCCCTGAGCTGAAGGCAGACGCTTAACCGCTGTGCCACCCAGGCACACCATGATTCTTTTTTAAGATTTATTTATTTGAGAGATAGAGAGCACAGAGGGAGAGGCAGAAGCAGACTCCCCGCTGAGCAAGAAGCCTGACGTGGGGCTCCATCCCAGGACCCTGAGATCATGACCTGAGCCCAAGTCAGATGGTTAACCTACTGAGCCACCTAGGCGCCCCTGACTTTTTTCTAAGAGCAGTCTTTTTACAACTTCCCAGCGGGTAGGCAAAGTAGGTGTAATTACCTGCAATTTGCAAGTGTACAGATCAATTAAGTCACCTTCACAGGGTCACTTAGCTAGGTGTAGACATACAAAGGACCTACACCTCCAGATGGTGGTCCAGCCACTTTCCATGATAACACACTTCGCACAAACAGCAACATACAGTCCAAATCAGTGTTTATCCCCTTCTGTACAAAACACCCAAGTTCTGGAATAACAACACACCAATGAGCAGTGCTGTTTGAAAAGGATTGTGAGGCCATCGGTGCCGTGACAGATCAGCCAGTCTGCTGTGGGTGAGGAGAGGGATGTGAATACAGGCTGCATATTTCCCAACCCACAAGCCCCAGGGTCCTCATTCTCCATTTTGACCATAATCATCACTTGCACCCAACTCCATCAACCCAATAACAGGGTCACATCTTGGACCATATTTCTCAGGATTGAATCCTATTGAACAACACCTGGATTTTTTTCTTTTTTAATCTTTGTCTACAACCTCCTCTTCTTCCATGTTCCTCCATTTTTGCTCCCCAACCCTTGTTCATTTACTTCATAAACACCCCCAACTCCTTGACCACTTTCTTACCAGTCTGCCTGACTCCAGGATCCATGAATTCAATCTACCTTCTAAGATGCTAAACTCTCTTGCTCCTCTGTCTTTTTACTAACTCTATTGGAAAATCTCCTATTCTGAATCCATCCAACTGGCCTACTTTTAAGTGTGAGCCCCAGAGAAGTAAACATCACCCTATATAAATCGTAGTGTCATTAAAATTTTTGGATGTTCAGTTTCAGCTGGCCTACTTGGGTTACTCTTCAACCCATTTCTGTATTGATTGGCGGAGTGTGAGGCTGGATATCATTATGTGAACGGTGCCCCTTGGGCTGTACAATGCAGTAGGACTGTTGGTCACCTTCCCTTCCCATTCCCCTGACCGATGATTTCAAACCTGCAGAACTTGCCTCAAGTTACCTAACAAATACTCAACTCCCTCACTCATTAAAAAGATGACTACAGAGTACATTCGTAATTTGAAATCATCACGTAGGGTGGAACTCAGTGTCTCAACCCCCAAACTAGAGAAGTATCTACAACCACCCCCATCCCACTTTCCTCCCTTCACACCTCTAAACATGAGCCATCTCTTCTATAGCTGTTCCATCCTCTCATCGAAGCTCAAGATGTCACTTTTCTTCAACACCCTGCCCCATGAATCAATTTCTCTCTTTCCTGAATCTTTTTTTTTTTTTAAAGATTTTATTTATTTGACAGAGATAGAGACAGCCAGAGAGAGAGGGAACACAAGCAGGGGGAGTGGGAGAGGAAGAAGCAGGCTCCCAGTGGAGGAGCCTGATGTGGGGCTCGATCCCACAACACCGGGATCACGCCCTGAGCTAAAGGCAGACGCCCAACCGCTGTGCCACTCAGGCGCCCCTCTTTCCTGAATCTTACACCTCTCACTCTATTGACTCCTTCTTCTTGACTTAGAAACATGTGCAAGTTTGCCATGCCCCAAAACAAAACAGAACACACCCTTGTGTCATAGATAGTGGGAGCGTGCCATCCATATGTCCTTAACTTCTTCCATTTCGGGGCATACCAGCGTGACTTTGAACTGCCGACATCTGCAACTTTTTGTCTGAAGGCTTCTTTGGCCCTTTCATTGAGCAAGCTGAGAAGTTCCATGGAATTAATGAACTGCCCCCTACCTCCAAAGCAGCCTTCCACCAGTGATTAGTAGTAATTGGTGTATAAATGGCCCAGCTTCCTAAGCCATTAGATAGGAAGAACTCTAAGGCACATGTCCTATATTGTCACTGAGACTTGTCTGATAGGATTAAACTCTAGTTGCTCCCAATAGTAATTTGCTTGAAAATACCTTCTTTTTCAGTGCTTCTTTTCTTCCCTATCTTGCTTTAGTACCTCTCTGGAAATATTTTCCAGGATTCCCTCTCAAATAGATGCCTTGCACTTGAAGCCATGTTTCAAAGTCAGCCTCTGGGAAAACCTGAACCAAGACACCCTCCTTTGATCCCCTGTCTACGTCTAATTACCACATACCTTTTCATTCTTTCAGTGCTAAGGTTCTTGAAAAATAATACCATGAAGAAATTGTGTTTTGCTACTAGTACAGAGAACCCAAAATGGCTTAAACAGATTAAGGGTTTTCCCTTTCTCACCGTATGATGAATTTGGCAAGCTGTGAATTTCTGTGCTGATATGGCAGTTTCAAAATGTCACTGGGGACCCAGGCACCTTCTGTCTTTCCACTACAGATCTGAGGAGGGAAGACAGAGATGGATAAGCAAGAGACAAAGGGTTCATGCTAGCTGAGTCAGCCCTCATATCAAGGAGCTTTCCTCAAAGCTCCTCCCAATAATTGCTTACATCTTATTGATCAGAACTTAGACCACCCTTAAATTCAAGGGAGACTGAAAGAGTGTTTTGGTTTTGGTTTCTTGTTTTTACACCTGGACATTTTTTTCCTCTAACCATCTTAAAAAAGGGAAGAATGGATTGGAGAGATAAACCCCCATCTTTGTTGTAGGAGTCCATGTAACCAGTTGCAATTCCCCAACTCCTGTCCTCTGGTTTCCACCACTCTATGGAAAATCACTAAGCTACCAATGACTGCCTACCTCCTGTATACAATAGACGACTTTCCGTCCGTTTCTTATTGACTTCCCCGATTTTTCATTGACTGTCCCTATTTTATTTACTATATTTGTACACATTTCCCTGCATTGAATTGAATTGAAAAGTCCTTATCAGAGCCTTCAGCTTTCCAAGGTCAATAGTTTTATGCTACGGCTAGGAAGGAGCGAAGAGCAAAGAGAAAATGATGGAGAGGCTAATGTCACACTCTGCCTAGATTCCCTCAAATCCGGAGATAGGAACATTTACTTCTTGCAACATTTATTTGTTTATTTTGTGTGTGTGCAGATGTGCCCGCCCCCACCCCCAGACACTGGTGTGTTTGCACGCCCAATGCTTTTATTTCTGAGGACTCCTCTCAACCTACTGGAAGCCACTTTGCCTGCACAAACAGGGAATTAGAAGTGTTAGAAGAATATGCCTCCTCCTACAGGTGCAGAAGGACAAATGTCCCAGCTCCCTTGCCTCAGAAAGTGACCACTCTGGAGTGTGACATAACCCAGAGCTCCCTGGTGGATCGCGTTAAAGCTCCATTCTGTGAGACTTTGCCTGGGATCACACCTCTGCTTGGCTTCCTTCCCTTCTCTGTCCTGTGTCCCCGCTCTCTTACTTGTCCTCCCCGAGAGCACATCTTTAATAAATCACTTGAACACTTCTGGGGAATTAATGTTAAGGCAATTGGGCAATGAATATTGGTTGGTCAGGAGGCACCGAACCAAACCAAAGCAGTCTTTCCAGATGTGTTCCTTCATTAGGATAGCTTTTGAGATTTTTATGTTACCTTTTTAAAACTTAAAATGTTGTTTCCGGGAAATAATTTTTTGCTACAGTTCATTAAGGCTAAAAATTCCAATTGCAATCATTTGCTTAAATGCATAAGTTTTCTGACATGTATCCATAAACCATAGATAAAGCTGTGTAAATAATTTTAATACAAAAAGTGTGCTCTGTACTAGCCTTATTTAGCAGCATTAAGATGATAAGCATGCTTACCATCTCATGAGAATTGTTCATTCAAGTTATAGAATTTTTATAAGCAGTTTCTGTGAATTGTCTTTGCAGATACAGGAAGATGCAGACGTGTTATCTTTGTACAACCTCATCCTTTCTTTCCTGGAGAAGATAAAGCAAGTGGGGCTACGGGGCTGAATTCTCAAATATCTCTTCTGCCTCCCATGTGGCTAAGCCAGTCATCAATATAATTTCTCCTCACTCCAAAGTCACCCATTTGGCCTGCTCTATGATAAGGGAAGTGGACCTTAAGAATATTCTATGTTGGCCAGGATGATGTTAAGCCTGGACAGTAGAGGGCACTGAAGCAATGCTGGAGAAGGAAGAGGCTCTGGAGTGTCCCTCTAGTTGGCCTAGTTGTGTTCCTGAAGGGTCGGTGGCTTTTGGTGGCAGTGTCCCCGTAGCCCGCAACAAGAGTCACCCGCTCCTGTGGAGTTCAGCAGTAGTACTAAGGACAGTGAATGAGTTCCCCAGGCACCCAGTTCACTTTCCGGTAAATCCCTGATGGCAGCCACTTCCCAATGAGGAAACAGTATCCCACCACAATGTTAGGGATCATCTCAGAAACTTTCTAGCAAATCCATTGAATGTCCTAGTTGGCTTTTTAGAAAGTCAATGGCACCCACTCCTCTCCCCCTTGGAAGCTTCCTGGGGAGCTCCCTTCTCATTCCAGCAGGTGGCTCTCTACCTGCCAGCCTCAGTGGGATCCCACTGACTTTGGACACTGCAGGACAGCCAACTTCTCCACCATCCAGTGGGTTTCAACCATAGACTTGCCAACAAGGCCTGAATCCCAGCCTTGAAAAGGATACTCCCCTCCCAAGTTTGTTCCTTCCTTGGGTAACTTCCCTCAGCCCCAGAGTACCCTTAGGAGTGTTTTTTTCTCTCCTCTTAGCCAATTTCCTTTTACTCCATTTCCCTATTAATAACTTTTCCTAGTAGACTTTTCCTACTAGACTTCTGTTGTTCTGTTCTCCGATAGGACCCTGACTAATAGAGTAGCTAAGGAATGCAAAATCCCTAAGTCTTGAAAGTTGAAAGTGCTCTACGTGTGTGAGTTCTTTGAAGAAGGTTTTTTTTAAAGGTATCTAAGTAGATCACGCCCTTTAAATCTCTTTTTCTAAAGTTGTTCTTGCGCTCTTTGAAATGTTTGTAATTTGAGGCAAAAGAAGTTGTCAGTCCTAAGACTGACAGCTCGGATGTTTTCTATTAACCATGTGGCTCTATGGCTCATATAAAAAACCCAAGCTGTTACTCCAGGAGTATCTATCTAGTGCTGGGCTGTTTACAAAGAAATACCATGTTTCATTCTCAGAAAAGCTCCGAAAGGTCAGTATCATCATTCCTATCTTAGAGATAGGGAAGCTGAAGCCCAGAGATGTCAAATAATTTGCCTGGGGTCACACAGCTGGTATGCGTTGCTCTTGAGATTTAACCTCCTACATATGGATCCAAAGCCTTTCCCATATGTTCCATGGCATCTCATGTAAGCACAAAATAGAACTTTCCAGATAGTTATTCTTTAGTTTTTCATCCTTTCCCTGGCATTAGTTGAGTCCATGCTATATTACAGGTTCTATACCTCATGCTAGGTAAATAAAAATGTTAAAGACCCAGAGCACTTGCCCTTAAGTGCTTTCATTTTAAAAGCACTTTTCTCAGGGGGTGCCTGGGTGGCTCAGTCGGTGAGAGGCTGACCTTTGATTTCAGCTCAGGTCATGATCTCAGGGTCTTGAGATCCAGCCCCACATCGGACTCTACACTCAGCTTGGAGTCGCTTGAGATTCTCACTCTCCTTCTCCCTCTGCCCCTCCCCCCACTCATGCATATACACACACACACACACACTNACACACTCTCTCTCTCTCTCTCTAAAAATAACTAAATAAAATATTTTTAAAAATAAAAAAAATTTTAAAAAGCACTTTTCCCATCCATATGGTCTGAATGGTCATCCTTTAACTCTTTTAAAGGATCTTAAATTCCCAACCAAGCCACTGGCAGGAGGGGCACTTTCCCAAAGTTGCTGTGGGCCACTTCCTGTTGCATGCTTTATAACACTCTGCATTCGATTTGCCTACTTTTTCCGCTGCCTTTCAGGTGCCTCTGCCTTAGAACTCAGCCTCAGCCTACTCTCTTGAAGGCTGGTGCATTTGGGGGCTGCTTATCCTTCCTCTGACCTTTGCCTCTTCCCCTTCTCCATCTGAGCTTCTGGGACCAGTCTCGAGACGGTCTCTGATATTCCACATTTTATGACCCATCACCAGCACTTCTGAGCTTTTTCTGGGTGGGGAATGCCTGTGTCACCAGGACTCAGGTTTGGGGGCAGCTCTGATCTACCTGGGCACAAAGAGGCCAGCACCTTTGCAGAGACAGCTCTCTGGTCTCCTCCTATGGCCTCAAACAGGACACGTTGTATGCCTTTCCTAAATGTGCTTCCTTTCCTGTCTCGAGTCTTCTTCTGCTCCCCATAAAGTCACCCTTGGCTCCAGCTACCTGGATAGATTCCACTCACCACCATCTTCAATTTTAGCATTAACTTTTCCCCACACCCTCTCTCTGTCAAGCTCAAGGACATGGACTTTCATTGTGCTCCTCTGGGGCGCTGGACCGTAATGGCTGATTCCTCACATCTCCTCACAGGAATTGAGAGCAACTGGAGTGCAGGGACTGTGTTATGTTTGTACGCATCCCAGGGTCCGGTGCTGTGTCGCATGATAGGCACTTAATAAATATTTCAGGTTGGGAGCAGGTAGAAGGAGAGGGAAGAAGAGAGGAAAGAAGACAAGAAGGGAGGGAAGCAGGAAGGAGGAAAATAGGAAAGAAAGGGAAAGGAAGGAAATACAGTCTGTCTCTCTTTTGGCCACTTGCATGGCATTTTATCAGCAGAATTAAATTAAGTTTATCATCTGACATTTAGCATGCCTCCCAAAACACGTTTCTAGGTGCTCCTGGCTGAGCTTCTGTTCCAGCTGGTGACCTCACTCAAAGACAGAAGGAAGAACTCCACCACCGTCACCACCGCCACAATAGAATCGACATCAAACCATAGCCAACACTCAGTGAGCTCCCGTTATATACAAGGCCCCACGCTCAGCATCTCCTGTGTATCATCTCATAAATCATTACAACTATCCAATGAGTAGACACTGTCCCTGCTTCCATATAAGGACACTGAAGCTCGGCGACACGAAGGGACTTGCCAAGGTCACGCTGCCCATAAATAGCAGGGCTGGGATACTAAATCAGGCCTTTGGACACCCAAGCCAAGCTCCGAACTGTCATACTATGCTGTGACTCTGAAGAAATGCTGTACCTTTTCATGCCCAGAAGGCACACAAGATAGTAGCATGGATCCTAAAGAAAGACTCCTGTCAACTTTGATCAATAAAAGGTATTTAAAAATCCACAAAACCAAAAGTGAGTCAATATGTAATGACATCTCCTTTTAGAAGTAAAGTAAAAGTCACCCTCAGGATGAAATCCCCCTGATTCTTGGGTGGGGGGTGGGAGGCTGAACAGGAAAGGAAGAAGTGAATGGCATCATTTGCACAATTTCCCACTAAATTGAAGTACGAAATAATAAAACGGCCATTGCACTCAATTGGGAGACATCAAATAGACAACCATAAAGAAAATATTGCAATAGGGAAGCTCTTGGGCAGAATCAATTCCCCAAAAGCCTGGAGGGATTTTGTCTCAGGTCATAATGCATTCCTCTAGGAAACAAGTCCCCCATACTCTAAGAGGGGCAAAAAATACATTCCATGGAGAAGGTACTTTCAAAAGGAGGGCAACTGAATTTTGAACAGCAATGAAACAAGCTTCACAAGCATTGATTTCAAAATGAAATGGTTTGTATGATGTTCACTTTGACTCCTGGTGCATCAAAATATAAAATGCTGCTTTGCATGCATTTCAACAGCCCATTTCTCTGTAATACTGCACTGCTTTGACAAGCATGTTATGTTAGAAGGAAATAACACATAAAGGGAGGTGGGCTGCCTGGGGACCTATTATATGGAAGTCCCTGTGACTGCCTTCAAATTATTCAAAGATCAATGCAAAAGGACATGTCTTGCATCTCTCCTCTAACTCTCGTCTGGGTTCTCCTGGAGAGGCCAGGACAAGAATTTTCAGATTTGAGTCCTCAGCCTCAGAAACTCTCTACCGTGGGTCTGCACATATTAAACTTCAGAATGGCCTATTCTCAAGTGCTTCATTCTCAGAGTGATTGGTCATGTGTTGGCTGACAGGTCATTCATTTAAGGAGATGCAGACAGAAAGAGTAGGATACCAGAAGGATTTACTTCTATCCTTCCATTCTCAGATAGGACTACCTATAAACCATTCACTGCATGTCATTTGCCAGAATGGCCACAATCTTTTGTCCCTCTCTACATGCATGCCTTGTGGCTTTGTAGCAGCTCCCGTCGAGAGGTAAAGTTGATTTCACCTCTCTCTGAGTTTAGTGTCTGACTTTGACAACAAAATGTGGTAGAAGCAACACTGTGCTGCCTCTGAGCCCGGGCTTCAAGAACCCTGTCCTCTTCCATGCACTTCTTTGGCATCTGACTCCACCATGGGAATAAGACCAAGCTGACCCACTGGATGATGAAAGACCATGTGGGCCAGAGCTAAGGAAGCCCAGTTGTAGAAATTAAAGCCTGAAAGATATGAGAAAGCCCAGCCAACACCAGCAAACCTATCCACCTGGCCAGCAGCTAACACAGCTGCACAAAGGAACCCTGCCAAGACCAGCACTACCCAGCTAAGCCTCAGAAAAGTGTTGACCCATAGAATCAATAAGTTAAAGTCATGATTGCATTTTTAAATCTCTAAGTTGGGTGGGGTGTTTTTTTCAGGAGCCATAGGTAACCGATATACCATCTCAGAATTAATTCTGTTATTAGTGGGAAGGTCTGATAACTACCTCTCCCCCAATACTGAGAGCTGGGAGAGTCTGAATTATCATGGGCTCAAATTCTGTGGCTCTGGAAGTAAAATTGGAGCCTCCACAGGATGGGGCTTGGAATGCTCTGGAAACAAGAATACATCCACATGTAGAACATAAGTCGTAAGCATGGTATCCTAACACCAGACAGCACTGACTATTCCAGAGAGTGGGTAGGGATCATGAGCGGGAAACAGTTGTCAAGTGGAAGACAAGGAAAGGCAGGCCCTTCAGTAGCTGTCTCCTGGGCCAGTTGTGTACTCCATGAGAATAGATGATGCTTGGCCTTCTCACCAGGATCAAGCCCACAGGAGGAGCTCAAGAAATGCTTGTAGAGTGAATACGTAGCCTGAGAACCCATAGTCGTGACTTGCTTCTCTGCATCTGTTGCTGAGTAGATAGGAAACCTGGAGCTCTCTTCCTAGAGGAAATATGCCCAAATGGTCATAGGATCCATTACTTTTTTAAAAATTAAGAAATATGTATCTGGCACTTTCTATGGGTTAGTACTAAATTGTCTTAACAGGCATATGAGGTAGGCATGAACCTTATCCCTGCTTTCCTCATGAAGAACTGAGGCAGGGAGCATTATAGAATTTGCCCAAGGACGTGAAGCTAGGAAGTGGCAAAGCCAGCAGTCTGGCTCTCCAGCTTATGTGCTAACGTCTCCTTCTGCTGCCTCTCTTGAAATCATCACAATTAACATAGAGGCCTTGGAGAGTGCTTAGGTCATCCCCTTCTTTCTATACATGAAAATGTCTGGGCCCAAGAAACGTGCATGACTTTCTCAAAATCACGCAATTAATGGCAGACTCCTGACACACAGTTCGGTATTTTCTCCTCTATACCACGCTGGTGATGCGAAAAGCTATTTCATGGGCATCTTTATTTCCAAAGAGGTTCGGAATGTTGAGACCGATGAACTCTGACTTTCAAAACCAAGAAGGAGTGTCAACTAATAAGAAGAACTGTAGGGAGGAGAAAGGAACAATGAATGGGACAGATAATAGACCTTCCAGTCCATAAGAGAGTCAACATATGTCACAATAGAAAGTGGGCTCCACTCATAGACTGAAATCTACCAGGGTTGCCCAAAACCCTCAAGGACTCGAAGGTTTTCTTTAGCATGGATGTGGAAGGGTCTGGAGTATTAGTACAGAACTTCTAAAATGTTTGTATGTCTATGAATCACTGGGGGATCTTATGAAAATACAGATTGTGGTTCAGCAGTTCTGGGTAGGGATGGAGATGTTGATGCTAAGACACTCCTAGGTAATGCCAGCACGGCTCCTCTATGGACTGCCCTTTGAGTAGCAAGGATCTAGAGCACTTAGCTGGGTTCTTCAAACAAGATAAAAAATCCTGATACACACAATTCCACTCAAAGACCTGAGACAACCTGAATGTAAAGCCCTAAAGTGTGGTCAGAGGTCAGTCAGAGATCTAGGTGCATGAGATATACAAATACAAATGTAAATTCGAATATAAAATATAGTGCAGGTTTTCAGAAGGGAGAAAATATCCTGAAAGATTCTAATATGATATAAAGCAAGACAATCAGGCAGGATGTGTCTGGTGATAGGATACAGGAGAAAGTACCTAACACCATCTATGGAATATTCTTGCCTAAGATGGTGCTTGACTCAGGGCAGACCTCTAAATTGAACTAGCCATTTAAAGGAAATATGGGGGATGAAAGGAACACGTTAAACACCAATGGGGTGCAAAAAATCCAAAATGTGAGACATTCTACAGGACAAGTGACCTGAGTTCTTCAACAAAATTTACACAAAGGGAAAATAAGAGAGGAGACCTAGAAATCTCTTAAGAGACTTATGAGACTTATTGGCCAAATGAAACTTGAAGGCATTGTTAGGATCCTGATTCAAACAGACAGTAAAAAAAGAGACAAGTTTATGGGGCAGCCTAGAAAATTGTTACTGACTGGAGATTTGATGATATTTAGGAATTTTTCAATTTAAAATGGTAGCATGGTTATGTTTTTTTAAAGCAAACAGCCCTGTTTGGGAGTATAGGTACTGAAATATTTGCAATGAGATGATCTGATATTCAAAGCAATCCAGCGATGGCTGGGGAAGAAGAGGATGGGGCACAGAAAAAAGAGCTTGGCCACAGGAGTAAGTCTTGAGGCTGCTGATCAGAATTAGGGGGGGGTTATTATATGAGCTTCTTTGCTTTTCTGTATGTTTAAACATTTCCAAATTCAAGGTTGTGAATAAATATATAAACAAAGAGAGAAAAAGAGACAGAGAGGAGAGAAGGAAGGAGTAAGAGAGAGCAAAAAGAAAAAGAGAAAGTGAAAGAAAGAGAGAAAGAGGAAGGAAGGAAGGAAAGAAGGAAGGAAGAAAGGAAGGAAGGAAGAAAGGAAGGGAAGGGAAGGGAAGGGAAGGAAGGAAGGAATAAGGAAGAAAAGAGGAAGGGAGGGAAAGAAGGAAAGAAGGAAAGAAGGAGGGAAGGAAGGAAGGTAGGAAGGAAGAGAAGGAGGGACAGGGACAGAGGGAGGGAGGAAGGGAGGGAGGGAGGAAGAAGAGAGAAATGTTCAGAGAGGGCAGTATCTCCTTCAAGTTTTCTTCAAAATAAGTAGGAACTGATGATTCCAATTGCAATACCAGGTAAGATTCTAGGACATATTATTGAAATGGCGAAACTTAAATTAAAAAAAGAAGAAGACAAAGACAAAGAAAAAGAAAGCTGAGCTCACCAGGCTCCACTCAGGGTGGGTTGTTCAAGACTCTTCCTTTTTATTATGGCTTCTTGACAGGCCTGTCACAGGGATCCTGTAGATATAAGGCCCACAGATTCAGCAGAACATTTGTCAAAGTCTCTCGTGATCTTTAGAAAAAGGGGGAAATTGTGGCTCAGGTGATAGCATGGTGAGATGGATTTATGTCCGGTTGAACGTGCATCTCCCGAGGGCTGGACGAGGAGTCCACGTCAGGCTGCGGGCCTCTCTTCAGCAGGAGGCTGAAGGACTCGTGCTCAGCATGCTGTTGTTTCTCATGGATGACACACTAAGACGTACGCGATGTGTCGGCCATGTTGAAGGAGACATAAAGTCCAAAGGACTATCTTTGAATACTTCTTTTTTTTTTTTAAGGTTTTTCATTTATTTGACAGAGAGAGACAGCCAGAGAGAGGGAACACAGGCAGGGGGAGTGGGAGAGGAAGAAGCAGGCTCCTAGCAGAGGAGCCTGATGTGGGGCTAGATCCCAGAACACCGGGATCACACCCTGAGCCGAAGGCAGACACTTAACCACTGTGCCACCCAGACGCCCCATCTTTCAATACTCTTGATGACAGAATTATGATCTAAAGATACCTCGATGTGCTACAGCAAAGCCCGTGTTAGCAAGCTGAAATTTAACAGTGTTGATTATTCGTCAACAGGGAGAGCGAAGAGGAGAGAAAAAGTGCGGCTGATGAAAAGGTGTGTAAGGAAAAGACATGTCCCGGGATGAAGGACATTCACGCACTTGAAGATACAGATGGCTGGGACCCTCGCCTCTAGGTTCTGCCATCATCCTCTCCTGGTTGGAGAAGCACAGCCTTAAAGATTTTCCCTTACTGTAAACTCCATATGAATCAATAACATAAGTGGCTGCCAAAGCTAATTCGATCTGCTAATTTGATTTTAGGGTACATTAAAACAATTACTTTTCCAGAAGAGAAGAGGGAATGCGAACAATAACCACAGCTACCATGTAGTAAGCACTTACTGCGGGGAGGCATCAGGCCACGTAGTTTACGTACATTAGCTCATTTAATCACTGCATTATCCTTTCTCTGTGAATGCTGATAACCTCATTTCCTCCACGGGGAAACTAGGGTCCAGAGTGGTTCGGGGACAACTCTTGATCTCAGGGTCATGAGTTCGAGACCTATGTTGGAGGTAGAGTTCACTTGAAAAAGAAAAAGAAAGAAAAAAAACAGGCAATTTAGCCTGTCACAGTAGGTGTTTAATTTAATAAATGTTTGCTGAAAGACTGACTTTAGCCTGAAAAAAGAGTTTCACGGTAGCTGCTGTGTTGGTTATCTCTTGCTGCGTAAGAAACCTACTCTATAGCCCTGGCTTGAAACAGTAATAGTCATTCACTACTGTTCTCCATCATGGTCCTGGGAGCTGACTGGGCTTCTCTGAGTGATCCCGACTCAGGATTTCCTCAAGTGGTTGCCATCAGAAGGTGGTGGAAGCTGGAATCATCTCAAAAGCTTCTCTGCTCACATGTCCGGTGCCTGAATTGGGAAGACACCCCAGCTGTTGAGTCAAGGGGCTCCTCAAACATCTTTCCCTCTTTTCAGGTGCTTTCTCCACGTGGTCTCTCCAGCAGGGTGGCTTCTGGGCAGTTGGGCTACTTTTAGATGGTGGTCCAGGGCTTCAAAGGTAAAGACCCCAGTGGGAGCTAGAGTCTTGTGATAGCTGTATTGTTTTATCTTACTCAGCCAGCAAGTCACAGTGGAACTTCCCCCTCATTCATATTGTCAAGTCAGTCACAGAGACCCACCCACTGTCAAGGGGAGGGTACACAGACTCTATCTCTTAAGGGGGAGGGGAAAAATTCTTAGGAGAGCTTATGGGACCCACAATGTTGTTGCGGCCATTATTACAAAATACAATCTGCCCCGTCCACCTAAGAATATTTGGGTTGGGGATGAAGGGCTAGAATTGTTCTATGTGGACAGAGAGGGTAGAACTAGGTCAGGTTATGAAAAAAAATAAAATGGAGACCAATTTTGGTCCAATGAAGGAAGATACTATGAAAGTGTTGGATTGTCTTAAGGAGGAATAAATTTTCTACCACTGAAGTATTAAGCATGGACTGTCAGAGCGTTTTTAGGGGGTTGATACAGGAAGACATCTGATCCCTGTGACTGTATCCAGAAATCTGCTAAGGGTGCCAATTAGGGGTCAGTGGCTGGAGCAGGAAGTCTTCAGGAGAACCAGAAAGGTCAGAGGACTGGACAGAGCTAAAACTTGAAAGTGGAAAATAAATTTAAAGAGCATGAGGCCCAGGCTGCCAGGAGAGAGGTTAGTAGGTTTACTGAATCCAGCAGAGCCTGGAAAGGGACATTCACCCTGGGAGCTGTGAACAAGAACCGGAGACCAGAGAGGAGCAAAGAAAGGAGGTGTTGATCTGGCTGCAAAGATTTGAAGGAGACGGGGGTGAAGGGTGGTAGAGGTGGCAGAGCAGCGGGAACACCAGGAGCAATGAAAGTGGGTTTCCGACACAAGCTGGGGGCTGGGCACTGGTGGGCGGGGGCAGCGGGAGGAGCTGCTGGAAAGAGGTCAGCCTGGCCTGCAATGGGAGGGAGACAGGAAGACTTTGGCATCTCGTGGAGGACTGGGAATAGGACGGACAGTGAGGTGCCTTCTGAAACTAAAACTATTTGATGCTCATGGTACCGGAGTGACAAAGTAAAGGATCCCCAGTCTCCAGGCATTTATAAACCCAAAGGGCTACCCAGGCTCCCCTGAGTGCCATAGGAATCTAGACGGAGTAAGTATTTTCTGTCCTCTGATAACTTCTAATGAACAAGGTCCCTGCATGCCAGTTCAGGCTGGAGCAGAGCCTTTGCAGGAGTCTGTGGCCTTACATACACATCAGCTCACTACACAGTTCGGAGAAGGTTCATTTCACAGTCAAAATCCATGTCTGATGAACAGCCCAGCACACTGTGTCTCCTGGAGTCCTGGAAAAGGTCTTTTCTCAAGCTAGGGTTGGTACACAAAAGAGAAATGACAACTTGATTACGTCTCTCTCTCTCTCTCTATTTTATCTATCTACTTATCTATCTATGTATGCAGGTTTCTGGGACAGTTAGATACCTTTAGATAAAATAACATAGAGATAAGCTGTTGAGATAAAATTGATGATGAGCCAATGCAGATCTAAATCAATAAAGGACACTTCCTTCTGGACCACCAAAAAGACAAGGGCACTGGATGACTTTTGTCACAGGCCAATGAGTCAAGTCAAGCAATTGGCCTCATGGGGTGGAGAGAAAATGCAGGGAACAGATGGAACTATGGTGCGCTTCCAGAGTCCCAGAATGACACACAGCTGGGCTCATAAGCCAGCAGCTCCATACTGTACTCGAAGAAACAGGCCACACTCAATCCTCAGGTCTGGGACACCCACCATAAGCAATTAAGCTCTGGTCCTTCCCCACTGTTTACAGAGTGGGCTGCTGTGCAGGACCTCTCAGTTACAGGGCACATCAATCTAAAAGCAGACCCATATGACTGGATTAAGAAGCTGTGGTCCATATATACAATGGAATATTACTCAGCTATCAGAAAGAACGAATTCTCAACATTTTGCTGCAACATGGACGGCACTGGAGGAGATAATGCTAAGTGAAATAAGTCAAGCAGAGAAAGACAATTATCATATGATTTCTCTCATCTATGGAACATAAGAACTAGGATGATCGGTAGGGGAAGAAAGGGATAAAGAAAAGGGGGGTAATCAGAAGGGGGAATAACATGAGAGACTATGGACTCTGAGAAACAAAATGAAGACTTCAGAGGGGAGGGGGTGGGGGAATGGGATAGACTGGTGATGGGTAGTAAGGGCACGTATTGCATGGTGCACTGGGTATTATACGCAACTAATGAAGCATCAAACTTTACATCGGAATCTGGGGATGTACTGTATGGTGATTAACATAATATAATAAAATAAAATTAAAAAAAAAGTCAGAATACAAAAAAAAATAAATAAATAAAAGCAGACCCATGAATTTAAATCCATATTTAGATACAGTTCAGCAGATGGGGGGGCATGATTCATGGCTTTAGCTTGAAACCTCTCTGGAGCCACAGAGCTGCTAGACCGTGGAACCCATCCTCCTTTACTCTTGGATGCTCACCCTCCCGGTGAGAGGATGGTGTTGTTATGCTGTGGGAGGAGAAACTGGATGAAGTCCCAACATGAAACGGTGGCCCAAAGGATCAAAGAAGAGATGTAGTTGCAGCCAAAATTCCCATCCTTGCTTTGAATTATAAAATTTTGTAGTCAAAAGTGGCCTTGGAAATTATCTAAACCAATTAACTGAGGGCTTCAGAGGGGAGGGTGTGGGGGAATGGGATAGGCTGGTGATGGGTAGTAAGGAGGGCACATATTGCATTATTCTGGGTGCACTGGGTGTTATACACAACTAATGAATCATGGAACTTTACATCAAAAACCAGGGATGTACTGTATGGTGACTAACATAATACAATAAAAAAATATTATTATTTAAAAAAAAAGAAAAAAAGAAAAAAAAACAATTTCTCATGTTAGAGTTGGGAAAACAGTGCCATAAAGGAAAATGTACATATCCCTTGGCCATTTCTTTCAATGAGAGACCATTTATCCAATGCACCCAGTGAAAAATGATGGGAAAAATAGAATTTGGGCTTGAAGAATTTTAGTCTCTAAACCCTGCCATCTCAAATGAGTGCTATATCGCTTTGCCACCCTTATAGCATGACCCGGTAGGAAGAAAGAAACACTGGCTCAGAAATCGTGTGATCTGGTCCCAGTTGCATCTTAACTGGCTCTAGAACCTTCTTTCAGGTCCCTTTCTGCTTTTCTTTCTTTATCCCAGAACCTAGCCGAGTGCAGAGCACATGGTTGATGCTAAAAGTATAGTTGATGAATGAGCAAATGCACTTAAGCTCTAAAATTCCATGCTTCTCTGCATAGTAATAAAAAAATAAATAAAAAGGAAAGTTGCTTCATCTATCAGAAAAATGGATATATTCAAATTCCTGGAGTTGTGTGAAGATAAATGCACAGTAATTTTGCTTAAAATGCTATCAAAAAAGCAATTAACTTCAAGGCACACTGATGCCCAGAGATGTTCCTTCGTATCATTCATTTTAAGAAGATGAGCACTTCATTTTATTCTCTGGAGAGTCAAGACCCCTGGGGACAGCCTCAAAAATTGATCTCCCTTTAAGCTTCTGAGACTCTTGCTTCTCAGAGTGGGGTCCCTGGACCATCGGCATCAACATCAATATTACCTGAGAGCTTGTTAAATTAGCAGACATGCAGACCAAACTGAGTTTGAATCTGCATTTTAACCAGGGCCCCAGGTGATTTGTGTGTCTACAGAAGTTCGAGAAATGCTGCCATAGATCAGTCCAGCCAGCTGAGATCTTCAGCAAGAAGGAAGCATCCTCCCACACGGCAGGTTAGAGTTCCCTCTTCCTCTCTCGAAGAACCTGCCAGGTGCGTCCCCTACCAAACCTCTCAAGGACAAATACCCAGTACACACACTTCAAGAAGCCTTCAGAATATTCCCGTAAATTATGAGGTTGAACCATATGAAATCATTGCTGCTGGATGTTTTCAAGCTACAAACATTGCCATTTCATTTCTCTAGGCATAATAGAATGTCTACCATTTAGGGAGAGCTTGTAATGCACCAGGCTTTGTGGTAAGGACTTTGGCAATGTTTATTCTAGCCCACAGAATATTCTGTGAGGTGGATGTTAAGTCCATTTTATGATCAAAGAAATTAAGATCTAGAAAGGTTATGGTTCCAAGATTACATAGCCAGAAATGAAAAAGCTCCAGATTCACACCCAGCCCTAACCCCAAGGCCTGGTGTTTGTCAAGATGTGGACCTCAGACCATCACATGGGCGGTGTGTTAAAAAGTCTATTTCTAGGTACCATACCAGACAGTGAATTGGAATCTCTGCTGCTAGGACTTAGGAACCTGTATTTTAGTAGAATTAGACATGCCTTATTTGAGAGCAAATTGAACCCTACTATTTTCAGACACTGCTTCCTTTCCAAGTAGGTGATGGAAGGCCAAATGGCATAAAAATCTAACTCACGCCAGGGCAGAGTGACTCTATATCCAATATCCCCAGGATAGCCCTGGTTTATGAACACCATCATGGTAGGATTACTAAGAGCTCCTCCTTTGATTCTCAGAAGTGTTCTGGTTTGGATGATAAATTATGTGATCACCCTGTGTTAGGAAGACTGGACTTGGCTTCCCAGGGAGAGCGTCAGAGGCTCCATTCCCCATAGGGCAGCTCTCCTGAGCTTCTCAGGAAACTGAGCAAGCCTGGGTCTACCCCTGGAATGCCCAGTGCCCTGACCCCCACTCTCTCCCTTCTCCACTCTGGATTCCCTGGGCGGGCAACCCCAGGCCAGTAGGTGCATGCAGGATTCCGGACACACCCAAGGGATTTACACAGGCCTGCCCAAGCTGGCATTCCCTGAAAAGCCTTGTTAGAAAACTTTGAGCAGTTGTGATCTGTGCTCTACTGAGATCCTTGACTCTTGTCCATTTCTCATCCTCTGGGCCTGAATCCCCATCTCCCTGACTATGTTGGTTGTGTCAACACTAGGCCACTAAGGCTGGCGAGGTCTAACTCCTCTCTGGATCCTAGCAGGTGACAGAACCAGGCCCTGGGTGCAATTCTAACAGATCCCTGCTGAGGATCTCAATGAAAAAATTAATGTAGTTACCAGATTATTCCTCCTAGAGGAGGTTTTGACAAATGGGGAAGAAAGAACAAGAACATGAGTGGGCAGAGAATTAATGACATCAAGGCCCTAAAGCCTAGTAGATGTCTGCAGAGTCAGAACCAAAAATTAACTTGCCTTAAAGAATGCATTAGCTCCCTTTTCACGTAATATGCTCAACATACTCGTTTTCAACCTCTAGGCACCTTTTCAAAGAAAGTGCTCTTACATTTAAAACAATAAATCTAATTATAAATGTACTATCGAATATCCCAAAAGCCTGGAAACAGAAAGAAAATAATCTATTCATTACGCCTTTTCAGATGAACATCATTTCTTTAAATTTACAGGTTTTTTTCATTGGTACATATGTCTGGAGGTTGAAGACAACGTAACGTATGTACTGCTTAAAAATAAGTTTATCCTGTGTGTGATGATTAATCTTATGTGTCAACTTGACTGACACGCTGGTACTCAGACATTTGGCCAAATATTCATCTGGATGTGTCTGTGAGGGTGCTTCACGAGATTACCATTCAAATCAGTAAACTGAGTAAAGCAGACTGTTCTCTCTAGTGTGGGTGGGCCACATCTAATCAGTTGAACACCTATATAGAACGAAAAGTTTGAGTAAGAGGGAACCCCTCCTGCCTGTTTGAGCTGTGACATCACATCAGTCTTTTCCTGCTTTTGAACTACAACTTACACCATCGACTCTTGTTTTTAAGCCTTTGTACTCAGGCTAGCCCTACACCCCTGGCTTTCCTCGGTCTTCAGCTTGCTGACTACAGACCTTGGGACTTCTCAGCCCGCATAATCATGTGAACCAATTACTGATAATAGATTTCTATTCCTATATATAAGAATATATATGTGTTTATATACGTGTGTGTGTGTGTGTGTGTGTGTAGTCTGCCCTCCATCACCTACTTGGAAAGGAAACAGTACATTCATTTTTNTATTATGTTTCAGCCTTCTCCAATGTATATTCAGTCCATCACTGTATTACCTACCCACCTCCAAAATGTTTTAGTGGTCAAATAAGTAGAGGAAAACACTAGATAAGGGGAAAAAAAACAGTTTGGAATCGGAGCCTTAAAGAGGATTGCATGCATTACATGCCTCCAAGAGGGCAATGTAACATGCAGCTTTTCTGTCTTTGATCACGTATTCCCCATTCCTCCACTACCCCATTTTTATTCTTGCAAGACGGGCATTCAAAGAAATACGCTGGGGAAAGGCTGTGCCCAGTCTATTCAAAGTGGCCAGTTGTGGTCATAAAGAAGCCAGTGGCAGGCAGGGCTTCTGAGGAGCTTTCCGTGGATGGTACCCTAGAACCTCCCTGACTGCTTGTATTTCAGTTCCAAAGATCTTGCATGTATCTGTTGGCTTCATTTTTGTCATCGTAAAAGAAGGTTTTGTTTTGTCCTATAAAATCTGCTTCATTTGGGACTCAAAATCAGTATAAAGCATAATGGCTGTGATTCCTAGTTCTGATGCTTACTAGCTGTGTGACTTCTAAGCAAGTTGCTAACCTCTCCATGCCTCACTTCCCCATCTACAAAATGGAGATGGCAATAGTTACTGCAAGGACTAAAGGCATTAACACACATAAAGCCTTAATATAGAGCTGTGTTGTCTAATAATGTAGCCAGTAGCCACATGTGGCTATTTCTACTGAAATGAATTGAAATAAATAAAATTAAAATTCAGTCACATTTCAAGTGCTTGAGACCCATGAGTGATTGGTGGCTACCATACCGGTCAGTACAGAAGAAATATTTCCATTGGCACAGAAAGTTCTAGAGCCTGAGCACTTAGCAAATGATGAATAAGAGCTGTATTTTATTTTCCAAGGCCCCGATAAATTCAGGTGCACTGACCAGATCTTTACCCCTTCAGTCAGATCTCCTCTTGGAGGCAAAAATGAATTGTAGGTTCTCTCTTTGCCTTCTCTTCTTTTTATGTTCCCTTCCTCCCTCCCTCCCTTCCTCCTTTCCTACCTCCCTTTCTTCCTCCCTCCCTTCCTCCTTTCCTACCTCCCTTTCTTCCTCCCTCCCTTCCTCCTTCCCTCCCTTCATCCCTCCCTTCTTTCCTTCCTCCCTCCCTACCCTCCTTCCTCTCTTCTCTCTTCTTCCCTTCTTTCTCTTTCTTCTTGCTTGTCTTTCTCCCAAATAGAAGGATTATATTTGATACTTGAATCTTTGCTGCTGTGTTTTCCTAGTAAAGCACCCTGGCTTTCCGAGTTCAGCCTTCCAGAGTCACTGTTACATGTGAGCCTGAGGGTTCATGTTACCCTCATACTACCCTCTGGAGAGGCCCTGATGTTGTGAGTCAGAGAGCTGAGCTTGTCTTTCCACTGACTTCAGCCTTCCTCTCTATCAAAGTGAAAGATTTTGACATAGATAAATGTGCACCTGCTAAATTATTTGTAGTAGCAAATGTCGCTGTAATGAGATCAACCAAGCTACTGCTATGGGAGGCTGCTGGGCCTTGGAGAAACAGGCTGGAGGGAACTTTCTGTGGCTAATACTCATTGTAACAAGATATGACCACCATTCCTTTCTAAAAGGATCATAATGGACATTGATTTTTAGTTTTGGAGTTTGGCCCATTAAAATACCAAACAGAATTCCATGGGGGAATGAGCCATATTGATTGGTTCATTTTGTTTTATGGGTTTGTTTCCTATGTAACATGTAATTGTATTTTATAGTTGCTATAATATGCAAGAATTAAAGACCTAATTTGGCTAAACAAGAATTGGCTTATAAATTATGAAACACTCTCTCTCATCAAACTCCTGGGTAATTAAACAAAATTTTAGCAAATGCTTTCTTGGTAGATTGTTTTGCATTGGCGAAGGAGACGGAGGAGTGGGAAAGATTTTTTTTTTCCTTCTGTCACTTTTTAACTTTCTTATCACCATCAACCACCAGTAATGAGGTTAGGGATTTCAGACAAGGATGTTAAATTTTTGTGAAGGCCTATTAAGCTGTCCTTTCTTTCACATTATTTTGCTTCTACGATCGCAAGGAGAGTTGCCTTCAGCGGTGGGGTGAAGAGAGCACAGGTTGTGGAAAAGTATTCAGACCAAAATGCAAGCTACGCCTCTTACTGGCTGCTTGAACGAGGGCGAGCTGTTGAACAGGATGCCTTGCGATTTTAGAAAGTTGTTTTTCCCCACGTAGGTAGATTAAAAACTACTCCTTTTGTCCTCCCTCCCCATTTCAGCAGCTAGATTGTACTTTCAGGCACTTTGATTTTGCACACGACCATGTAGCATGCTTTGGCGGATGGGAAATTGGCAGACACTATGCCAGCAACAGCTTGAAAAATACTTGAAATATTTCATCACAAAGCACTCAACTGGTGAATTGAGTGCTACCTTCAATACACGCAACAATATGGATCAATCTCAAAACATTATGCTGAGTGAGAGAAGCCAGACCCGAGAGTATATACTGTATTGATTCATTTTTTAAACTTTACGTGTGTGATTCATATACTCTTAGAGTAGAATGTATTTCCCGATTTGAACAATTTGTGGAGGTTCACTCTTGCAATATGTCTGGAAGATAATACTTCTACCTAAAAAATTCTCCTATCCATGGAGGTCATTAACATTTGCTGAAACCCTGCTGTGCTGTGGTTACTTTATATGTATCATCATCTTAATATTGGAAGTAACACTGAATGGGGGCACCTGGGTGGCTCAGTTGGTTAAGTGTCTGCCTTTGGCTTGGGTGGTGATCTCAGGGTCCTGGGATCAAGCCCCGCACTGGCTCCCTGCTCAGTGGAGAGCCTGCTTCTCCGTCTCGTCCACTTGTGCTCTCACTATCTCCAAAAAAGAAAGAAAGAAAGAAAGAAAGAAAGAAAGAAAGAAAGAAAGAAAGAAAGAAAAGAAAGGAAAAGAAAAGAAAAGAAAAGAAAAGAAAAGAAAAGAAAAGAAAAGAAAAGAAAAGAAAGAAAAGAAAAGAAAAAGTAACACTGACTGGGTTACTATTGCTCTAAATTAAATATTAGAAATTTGAGACTATAAGAGGTAATGGAACTTTGCCCAAGGCCTAGACAAGTATGGGGATCTATTGGACTCCAGGGTCCCTGCTCTTTTGACATCATCAGATTGTGGCTAACTCTGTTCTGTCATTTTAAGAGAGATTTCTAAGAGGAAAGAAAGAATTATTTGGAGTTGCATGCAGGGTATTTTCAGGAAAGACGGGTAAAGCTCTTCTCTCTCAGGAGTCTAGAGGAGATGGTCATGGTGTCTCTTTGTTACCAAAGTGCTGTCACCTCCCCGGAGGGCCCCTGAGAATCTACTTTAACATCGCTGTCTCCTGACATCTTTCTCTCTTCTGGATAATTCTGCACCCTGATGTTTCAAGAAGTCCCGTCCTAGAAATTAAGTCCATCAAAGATTGAGAAACATTTGTCTTTCCTGGTAGGACACTAAATGAGAAAACAACTGATCAATGAGGAGGAGAAGCTGAAAATTGACAAAACTTGGAAGTGACGGTTCAATGTGCTGGAAGCATGAGATGAATTATAGGATATTCCTAATGAGTTGCATTAGAATTTGACTCTTGCCAAAGAAAGTAAGAAGAACCTTGGTGATTTATTTAAGATACGGTTTAAATTCACTTGATCAATGGTTGAGGCTCCAGAGATGAGATGACCTAGACAGAATAGCTCCTCTCTCTGGAGTAAGAAATGAATAAAAGGAGAGAGACATAACTAAAGTTCCATTCTGATCACAAAAGAACGTCTCACCCTGATTCCTTTAGAAATCTCTTTAGGTTGGATAAATGGCAGAATACAGACTCGGCCCTTATCCCAGCCAGTTTTATTATAAAAAGCATCAAAATGAAGCCTTTAAAAGGAAGATAAGTACTGCCGCAGACAGCTGCAAACAATTACTTCTTAAAAACAAAACTGAAAAAGGCTAATTAATTTACAAAGTGCAGAGTGTGCCAAGAGTGCAATAAAAATCCATCCCACTTAGCGTCCACTCGTGTTTCAGCAAAACAGAGCATCTGCAAAGTGCTGTAAATTAAATTATAAGGCAAATCTCGGCTGCATAATTCTCAGATGCTCAAAGACATATGTAGGGACAACTGAACCGAAATCATTCTTAATGTAACAAATTCTTCAATATCTGATTGGTAAACATCTCCAGAGCCCATCTTACTAGGCTTATATCTGTCAAATTCTTAGTAGCTGGGCTGTAGTTAGTGGGAGGTGGCTTAGGCCAGGGTGATTGCAGGGGGATATTGTGCTACAGACAGATCTATGTTGAAGATAGAACCCACTGGATTTTCTGATAAATTCTTGTGAGAAAGAGAAAAGCTTGTAGGACGACTCTCAGGATTTCTGCCTGAGTAAATGGAAGATGGGGTCACCGTAAAGTGAGAGGATGGGTGGAGCCAATCTGGGGGGAGAGGGAAGCTCAGTTTGGGTATTTTGAGTGTGAATTCCTCACTAGACCTGTAAGTCTAGAGTGGACAATTGACTATATGAAGAAAGGGCGGGAAAGACCTAATACATCTCACGTGCCTACAGGGTTGTGGGACTTCATAGGCATTACCTCCTTGATTCTATGGAGGTCTATGTATTAGATATTGTACCTCTGTTTTGTTTTATATTGTTTGATAGATAAATATTGAGTCAACGAATTTGAATAACTCTGCAAGGTCTACCATGCACCTGGTAGAAGGAGAGGCTGGAATTCAACTCCAGTTTGTCTGATGTTCAGCCAAAGTCCATGCCATTTTTGCTAAGCCATGCTGCCCCAGGCAAATGCTATCTGTTTCTTTTCACAATTCGGAGAAGTGGATATCTTACCTACTTTCATTAATTAGAATATAGGTGGCATGTTCTAAAGACCCCAAATGGTTTGGTCTTTCCTAAAGACCCCAGTGGTTTAAACGAAACTGTTGAAGCTCTTTCTCTTTTTCATATAACGGATTAGAGGCAGGCAATGTAGGGCTGTTGCAACAGCTCTGTTCTAGAGCATCACTGTGGGACCGAGGCTCCTTCTACCTTCCTGCTCCACCATTGCCATATTTCCCTTTTCCCAATGGATCAAAATAGCTGACTTCCATGGCCCTATTCCAAACAACATTTTCATACAGACCTAATATGAAAATTGTATACATCATTTGTATTGACATCCCATCGGCCAAAACTTTTTATCATATGGCTATTTCTAGCTGCAAGGCAGGGTGGGAAATATTATCTTTATTTCAGGCAATCCTATGCCAAGGTAAAAAACAAGAGCGTGTACTACTTAGACAGAGAGGGGGAGAATAGAGATCAGAGGACAGCAAGCATTTACCGCTCCACAAATTGGCCTAAATCTCTTCTTGAATGCTCATGAAACAAGTTCATTTTATGTACGTTTTAATTTAAAAATATTATTAAAGTCTTAATGTGTTTGTGACTTTTTTAAAGTGCTAATTTATTCATATAAAATGCAAGGAAATGTGATATTTCAAAAGATGGCGTGAAATAATAGAAAATACATACATTGGTCTCTGCCCCTGGTTCCTGGCACAGAGCTCCTAGCCTCCTTGTCATTTCCTAAGTGATAAGAGCATTAGGAGTCTCTTTTGTTCTAATCTTTGGTCTTTTTTTTTTTTTTTTAAGATTTTATTTATTTATTTGACAGAGATAGAGACAGCCAGCGAGAGAGGGAACACAACCAGGGGGAGTGGGAGAGGAAGAAGCAGGCTCATAGCAGAGGAGCCTGATGTGGGGCTGGGATTACGCCCTGAGCCGAAGGCAGACGCTTAACGACTGAGCCACCCAGGCACCCCTAATCTTTGGTCTCTGACCCCAGTTCCTGACACAGAGCTCCTAAATTCATTATAATTTCCTGGGTGATAGCAAGGTCTTTTGTTCTAAGGAGGCAACTCTTGGCAGGCTCCTGGATGGGGGGCTGGTCACCAGAAAAACCAAGCCATGATTAGAAGCTTGGACCTTTCAGCCTAGCTGCAGCTGGGAATAGGGACTGGAGACTGAGTTAACAATCAATCTTGTCTACCTGACGGAAGCCTCCATAAAAATTCCAAAAGTATGAGGTTTGGAGAGTTTCTACATTGGTTGAAACATATCCATGTGCCAAGAGGCTGGTGCACCCCAACTCCACAGGGACAGATCCTTCCAGACCTCACCACCCTATGAATCTCTTCATGTCGTTGTTCATTTGTATCCTTTTTCATTTCCTTCATTATATGATAAGCCAGTAAATGTAAATATGTTTCTCCTTGAATTCTGTGACCGGTACTAACAAACCATAGAACCTGAAGAGGGAGTTGCAGGAACCGCAGATTTATAGGCAGTGAGTCAGAAGCACAGGTGATAAGCTGGGACTCGCAACCGGCCTCTGAGATGGAGGAGGACGATCTTGTGGGACTGAGCCTTAACCTGTGGGGTCTGCACAAGCTCCAGTTAGTGTCAGAACTACACCAACTTGTAGAACATCGGCTCATGTTGCCAACTGCTCAGTGTGGGTCAGAAGTGCTGAGAGTGTCGTCGTGACATGTGAGTAGAGGAGACACACAGGAGACTTTCTTCTGTACAGATGGGGACCTTGTGAGGTGTAACCTGTAGCCACACTACCGCCACACAGAGACACCACCATAGCTGGTAAACCAAACTCCCTCTCATTCTTGGCCAGGACGTCTTGAATGACATAAATTTAGAATTATCAGGTGCTTTCAGCGACATGTCTGTCACACACAGTGTGGCCATGCAATAATTTTCATTTCCCTTTCCATGATCCAATATCAAGACGGTTCTTTCATAGCAAAGCAACTCTTGTCAAAATAGCTGTTAACTCTCACATCAAACTGCCAGTTCGAGGAAGCTGGGGTCAAAGAAAACAAGATTCCTCCTCTCCTTCTCTCCACTTCTAATATGAAACAGAATAACAAAGAGAATGGTGATCACGAGGAATGAAAGAAAAAATACAAAAATGTAAATCCCAAATTTACATCTCTAGCTTAGACGTCTAGCCCAAACGGAACTCCAAATTCATATATATATATATCACCGCCTCCACTTGGAAGCCTGAGAAATATTGCAATCTCAAAATGTCCAAAACTGAATCCTTAAAGTATTTACACCGCGTACCTCCCTTCTCCATTGATGGCAATGCCATCCTTTCAATTTTCTAATCCTTCCGAAGGACAACAACTGGGGACTTTCTCATTCTTTTTGTGCCTGCACCCAGTCTGTCAGAAAACCCTTCTGGTTCCATCTTTAGGATATATTCATAATCTGACAACTTCTTACCTTATCCTCCATTCTGGTCTTAGCACCAACCACCAACTTCTTTCTCCTGGGCTATTGCAATATCCTCCCCTTTCGCCTGTGCTCCCTACAGCTTATTCTCAGCAAAACAGCCAGGTGATGCTTTAAAAAATCTGACTCAGATCATCTTTCTCCACTCCAAAGCTTCCAGTGGCTTCCCATTGGCCTGACAGGAACCTCCAAAATCTTCATAGTGGTCTCCAAGGCTCTGGGGACCTCACCTTTTACCGCTCTCTCCCTTGTCACTTGGCTGAGTCACATGGGGCCTGCCTGCTGTTCTTGGGACAGGAAAGTAATTTCTGCCTGAAAATGCCCTGCCTGAAATGCCCTTTCCTCTTTATCCCATTTGCTCACTCCCTCACCTCTTTAAGTCTTTGTTCAAATCTCATCCCCTCAATGAGTCTCATCTTCCCTTATTTAATAACTCAACCCCCCACCTTGGCACTCCAGATTCTTGTTTATTCTATTCTACTTTTTCTTTTCTTTTTTTTTTCCTTTTCTTTCTTTCTTTCTTTCTTTCTTTCTTTCTTTCTTTCTTTCTTTCTTTCTTTTTCTTCTTTCTTTCTTTCTTTCTTTCTTTCTTTCTTTCTTTCTTTCTTTCTTTCTTTCTTTCTCTTTTTTCCCACACAGTGTTCAGTAGCTTTATTCATTTGCCATGTTTATGCTCTCTCCCCACTTAGAATGTCAGCTCCGTGTGGACAGGGATCTGTCTTGTTCATGGCTGTGTGCCCAAGCCCAGAACAGTGACAGACACACAGTAGAGCCTCAACACATTTTTGTTGGCCAAAGAATTTTAAGTAAAGGCAGCTCATCAAACCAACCATTTCACCCAGGATGAAATATTTCACGCTGCAGACCCTCTTGGTTTCTAGAACAGAAGCATAATAACGCCAAGTATTTCTGCTGAATCCCAACCATGAACGTGATCTTATGTCCCTAGTTTTGTTGACTCTTCCACGAGTTAAGCTCTCCTTTTCCTTTAGTTCTAAGCAGCATAATAGTTTCTTTGATATTTTGTAGGATTTCAGTTTAAATCTCTGATAATGGCACATTCTTCCTTGAACTAGAGGTATCCTTATTCTTGTCACCTGCCCCTACTTTAGAGTTTTGAACTCTGTGTAGCACTCCATTAGTGCATCATGAAATCATTAGAGTTTCATGATCATAATTTTTAGGATATGGAAGACAAAGAGATTAGAAATAGAATATAATATAAATGAAACATAAATAGAATAAAATAGAAAATACTAAGTCAAGTATATATAATAGAGGCATATATTTATTTAATGAGACTTTTGTTTCATATGTATATCCATGTATTGGCTTGTGATATAAATAGTATTTCTAACACTGGATTTCTGTCAAAAAAAAAGTTTGAAAAACACTCTCCTATTTGATTTTCAGGTCCATGAAGGCAAAGAAAGTTCTCCCTCATCTTTCTATTCTATATAAGGCTATCATACTGCCTTGTAAGTAGGCTAAGAATATGATTTGAATTGAATTGGTCATCTGGACTTCAGAACTTTTCATTAAAAAACATTTATATAATAATATATGGCTAACATAAACATCCATTTAAATGAAGGTACTACCCCAAAAGTGATGACGTAGGTGCAGTCCCAGATACCAGGCTGTCATTGGAAATCCTTGAGTCCTATAAACCCCTACTCTCAGTGTGGTGGTGAACCAATCATGGTGTGCAAACATTTGTCACTAATCTACAGAGAGAGCATTGAGAGTAAAATTTTAGAGACTTTTATACAATTTGACACAGTAATTGTATGTCCTTTAAATCTAATAATAAGAAATGGATATTGTATTTTTAAATTTTCATTTCATTTTTCTCGTAATTCATTTTTATTGTGTTTACAAAAACATGGGTTCATGGTAGCTGGGAAATTAACAACAACAACAAAAAGCTGATCCTTCACAAAGATACTTTGAGAAATACTGTTCTAAAATGTAAGTGGAAGATGTTTATTTTCAAATTATCAAAAACACAGATTTCATCCTAAAGTTCTCTGATTGTTGTTGCTGGCAGAAAGTGTCTTATGTAGCCCGGCCCTGGTTGAAGCCACAATCTATATTTGCTATCGCTTTGTAGCTTATATTCATGTGTGTTTTCTGGAACATCCATGTCTCCCACCTATTGACCTCCATATCCATGTGATCATGGCTCCTGTGCTAGTAAATTCTTCTGAGAATATGCTTCCGTATGCATATTTATTGACATAAGTCACATACATATTTATTGTGCTTACATAGGAGGTAAAAGACACACATTAAAAATAGAAACTAGAAAGACTGAGATAAAAAATATATATATTCCTGGAAGTTCTGGTTCAATATTTTTCTCCTGTCCCCTTAGGGTGTATCTACTACCACTTCAGAGATCCCTACTCTATACCTGTGGCAGCAAACTTTTTCTGGAAAGGTCCAGATAGTCAATATTTTCAACATTCAGTCTCTGTCTCAACTACTCAGCTCTCCCTTTGTATATGAAAGCAAGCAGAGGCCACGTGTTATCAGAAAGGTGTGGCTGTGCTTCAAAAATCTTTATAAAAAGAGGTAGCAAAGCAGATTTGACTCAAGGGCCGTAGTTTGCTGATCTTTATTCTGGACCCGAGAGGAAACTGCAAATCCAGATCCACTCTCCCGGGAAGTACGAGTTGCTCTATTCAGAGCAGCAGGAGAAATTGAGTCCCTGTTTCTGTTTCATGTTGTTTTAAGTCCAAACAGAAGCATTTTATAGATGAGGAAGCTAAGGCCCAGAGAGGCGACATTCCCCGTGAACCCAACAAGGAAATTTTGTTGTGTTTAACTACAAGGTATGCCCATGAACCATACCGTAACCTTAACACTTATCATAGAACTATTACATTTCATAGTAACCATATTAAATTGTTTTATTGATAAAGACCATTCTGTCTCAGCAAATTGTAGTTTCCTATTGATGGTACTTTCCTCGGATGTACATCATTTCATTAGAAAATATTACATTCATGGCTCAGAAAGCCCGGCTGAATTACTTCTATCTCGTTGGATGGTTGAAAGAACTCAAAAAGAGAGCTAAAAAGAACACCAGCCATTTGCTTTCAGGAAAGGCTCAAACATTGGCAAGAATTCAGATTACAAAGGGAAGAAATTCTCAGGAGTTTCATTTCAGTAACTGTACCAGGTATTAATGATCCGCCTAGGTGTTGTTTAAACACGCACGGTCAATACATTATGCAAACAGCACCCGGCCAACAGCAGAGGGCTTTCACACATGCTGCACTTAAGACACAAAGTCATGGTTAATTCATGGCCAAAGATACAACTTACGTGAGCAGTAAATAAAGTCCTGCCCTGAGGGTCCGCAGATCAAGGAGGGTGTGGCCGCACTAGAAGTGCTCAAGGACAGAAGTCTGTGCCTCTGTATTTGTTCTGCTTCTGAACTTAGGCCAGAACCTGGCACCGGATGGACAGTCAAGGTTTGCGGAGTGAATGAATGAATACCAGTGCTGCCAAAGATGATTACAGAGATTTCTTCAAGTTGTCCTCGTTGCTTCCACTTTTTCATTCCTCCTTCTATTTCGTTAAAGGGATCGAAGGAGAGGGCGAGAAAGAATCTCATGAGAGCAATCTAGATAATCGTCCGTTTCTGGAAAAGGAATGAAAGTCCTGAGGAATAAAATTCTGGGCCAAGACTAGGTAGCAACTGGTAAAGACTTTAGAAATAAATAAAATTTACAGATGTTTTCTCACATTTTTTTACAGTATCTTTTCAAAAACCAAACTCGTTATTCTAAGAATGCATCCAGACTATGGAAGATTTCCAAATTTACTCTATCTTTAAAACCGAAACTAGAAAGCTTTGCTTTGTAGCTCTATTCAAATTCCAAGGGGATGCGCAATACAATTCATGGGAGACTCATCCCCAAAGAGCTCCTAGACATTCCTGCTGGGGTACCCCATTCTCACACTTCTGTGACCCTAAAAGTGTCCCCAATGAGAACTGATTTTGAGTGGGTGGGTAGAGGAAAGACTCATTCTTCCCTATCCCCAATTTCTCTATTGAAGGACAGTTTCTTGAAATTCCTTTTAACAAAGGACCACAATTTTTATTCCATAAAAATACTTAAAATGCAAATATCGTTGGAAGAGAAAAAAACAAAACTGTTGACTTAGATTCACACTAAGGGGTAAATAGCTTATCAGATCTTTTCCAGAGAGTAGGTTCTCATAGCTACAGACTCCACCGAGAGAAAAAGACACTGGGGAAAAGTAAAACAAATGCTGCCTAATTTACATTTTTGCTTGAGGCTGCCCTGCCTCTGAATTTAGTGGTGTCTCTACCAGATCAATTTCCAGGGATTTGTTCTGAACACTTGCAACTCCAGCACCAGTTCCGTTTCTAGGACTTGCTACATGAACTTCTCCCTTCTCCTCTACCAGCTTGCTTTAAGCTCCCGGAAGCCACTCTGCCAAATGCACTTCTGGCTTTGTCACCATCTCTCTCAATGAGGCTCCTTTGTGGATGGGATAAAATGCGTAACAAGAATCTTTCTAGGTAACTGTAACCCAGCTGACTAGAAGAGGACTCAGGTTTTCACTAAGACATGCTACTGGTTGGTTGCACTGGCAGTCAGCTCTGAGATGAATACCTTCGGCAGGAGCTTTATCAGAGTGTTTTCAGAATCATCTCCCCTGGGAGGCTGGGGGTGGGGAGTGGGGTGGGGGAGCAGGGTTGGGCCGAGAGAGAAGTTGAAGTACAATGCCGTTAAAGCAAAGTCTCAGCCATCCCAACAGGGAGATCCAGAACTGAGATGGCCCTTCGGAGTCATCCTGAGTTCAGGCAGGAGAACTGCCTCACTCATAACCCAGCATTGACCAGCCATTGAATGAAGTCTGTGCCTGAGAAGGAGCACGATGTTGGGGAGATCTTGCAGAATGCAGTTCTCTTCAGTGGAGGGCAAGTCCCAAAGAGACCTAGCCGTTGAGGGCCATCAGCAACAGCACTCCCAGCAGCAGGGAAATAAGTGCTTCCATCCTGGAGGGAGATCTTCATGGGGAACCATGGCATCCACTACAATAAGTCACTGCCCTTTTAACTACAGGCTTTGAACCAGGGCTCAGCAAAATAGAAAATTGTTCTTTATTTCGTTAGAAATTTTACCAAGATCTGTTCTTTTCAGATAACTATGTTACTCACAGTAATGTCATCCATGGTGTTTGAGTTACCAATTCAACACACTGGGATCAATCTGCATTTGCAACTGTCACGTTGATAATAACTCAATGCAAGCATCTGCCTGCTTCACTGTAAGTGTGGTCAGACCCACAAATTAAAATGTTTGAAATGCATATTATCATAAATTACTTTTCTGTTTTTTCTACCTTCTATTTCAGTTAAAAATATGTGCATGAGTAATAATATTCATATAAATTTTATTTCAGGATAGTAAAGGAAGCATTATATTTTATATGAAAGGAGAGAATTAGATTTGAAAAAGTAATTTAGGTTGAGAACTTGCCCTAGAGTAATTCTCAAGCCTGGCTACCCATTAAAATCATCTAGGAAGCTGAAAAACATCCTGATGTCCAGGCCATCCCCCAGAGCAATTAAATCAGAACCCCCAGAGGTAAAACCCAGGCGTATCTTATTTTTGAAACTCTCCAAAGAATTGCAAAGTACGGATACAGATTGAAAACTCTGTGCCCTAGCACAGTGGTTCCCAAACTTCAGATGTTTCACAATCACCTAGGGAGCTCCTGAAACTACAAACTGCTGGATCCCACTTCCAGAGTTTCTGGTCCAATAGCTCTGGGATGGGGTTGATAATTTGCATTTCTAATCAGTTCCTGGGTGACGCTGAAGCTGCTGGTTCCAGGACCACACTTTGAGAAACGGGGTTCTGGAGGCTTTGGCTGTCTGACCAGAGTCCCCACCACATTTAGCAACTCCCCTCCAATTTCTCACTGGTCCCCCACCCTCCCCCACTCTAATAAACACGTTATAAAGGCTTTATAAAAATTTCCCTTTATCAACATTTGGAAATACACTTTCTCTCCTCTACACAGTTATTTCCAAATCCTACATCTCTCCATCCCCCTATCATCCACCAGCCATCAGGTAAAAGGACCTCTAACGTCTTCCATTATTTTTTCATCTCCTTTTATCTTGAATCTCTTTATGACTATAGGCATGATTCTACAGATTACGAGACTAGAAACATTCCTTTGAAGCAGCAAACTAATTGCTTCTATTGCACACATCAATCCCAGTTACGCTGTTGGAAAGAAAATGCACTCACCTGCGTCTTTTCACATTTGCTGGTTTTTTATCCTGAGATAGTCCAGTTGCAGCTGTTCTTCTCTGCTATACAGTATTTTGCTGCCAGGACCTAGAAATGCATCACATTTGTCATGACTCACATCAAGCAACGTCAGTAAATAACACAAAGATGGGCAGAGGTAATTTGGCTACAGTCCTTTCTTAGCTCCCCTTAAAATCAGAATATTTCACAGGTGGATTTAAAATAAGATTGTTTAATCCCTGCCTCCCTGCAATACTTTCAATAGGACAGAGTTTCTAAACTTGTATTAAGACTTGTTAAAATATATATATAAAAAACTCAAAATATAGTCACTTGTGCTAAGACCCACATCAGCAAATCAAAACTTAATATCTAACCTAATTGCAATTTTAGCCTGTCCCAGGAATGTGACCTTCAAACAGTCAATCTGGAACTACCTGGTCAGTACTAGTGAGGTAATTTGCCTGGTTGACACTGCCCCCCGCCTCTGCCCAGGCTTCTTAATGGAAGGTGAGCTTGCCCCCTTTCCACCTATAAAATCTTTCCGTTTTGTATACCTCTTTGGAGATGCTGGCCAATTCATGAATTGTTGAATAAAACCAATAAGATCTTTACATTTTATTCAGCTGAATTTTGTTTTTAACCAGTTCATACCCTCCACTCCAAACACTAAATCTCAAGTCAGTTTGGAGGTTCCAGTAAAAACTAACCTTCCTTTTTAAGAAAGCCTGAAGAAAAAGAAGGACAAAAAAGCCCTGATTTTCTCTAGTAAAAGAAAAATATTCACACAATTTTTCAGTTTGGCTAAGATTAATAACTCATAATCTGAAGATATTGGCTTCTGTTGAAGTGAATATCAAGATTTATTGACCTGCGGAGTAAATATTAACGGAGGTGAAACTGAGGTTAATAACAAACCTCAAGGGATAATACATCTTTATATTTGCTGAAATAAAAAGTCAGCCCATATATTGCTCATACATACATTCAAAAACCTCTTTAACCAGAAAGCTTTGGAAATCTCTTTGCTGTGACAGGTTGCTTAAATATATGGCCAAATTTCCATTTGTATTAACATTCTCTGGATATGGAGGCAGCCAGGAAAGCAAAACATTAATCATTTCCTCTGAGGATCATCAGTAGCCAATCAAAGGGCAGTCACTTATTTACATATTAGATTTGATTGGAAGAAACTGATCCTAACTAGCATCTCATTCTCTTCAATCTATTAACCTGGTCAATGTATTGATCTGACCCACATTAATATTTGGTCACCTGATAAGCCCATCTTTCCCCCATGTACAAAATAAAAAATAGTCTAAACTCCTAACTTCATACAAATCCAAATAAATATGCTTATTGTCAACAATAAATTTTACAAACTAATGTTTGTTAAAGAGACATTTTTTTTTAAAAATAGGAAATGTAATTTTACATGAATAAAGAGAGAGATTCTGGGCTACGGTATCAGAGGGCCGGGTTTGGAATTTTGGCTTTACCACGTATTTGCTTTGTGACATTAGGCAGGTGGCTAAATGAAATGAAATGGAAGATAATAATAAATGAAGTAAGGACTTTCAGGAAATTTAGTGCAGTAGGAGGACCCTAGGGTGACCTCTTCCCATGGGTACAACTAGATATCACTCCTATCAGTGTAAATAACCCAGGAAATGACCCAAAGACTGGCAGAATAAACTCCACAACTAAATGTAGAGAAGTGGCCACATTGAAGAGGGAAAGAGGGGTAGAGATGTGATCAGAAACGAAATGGAATCACAGGACTGCCCATGGGAGGGAGGGATGCATGCTGCGAGCATGGAGAGGGGAGCGAAACAGGCTCCCACACCGGGGAGCCTGTTCAGGGAAAACGAATCTCCATAACATTTGGCTTCGAAAACCAGAGGGGCTGAATTTCATTAGTTCTTACAATCATCAGGACTTAAAACTGGAATTTTAAAAATTCAGTGGGTTCAGCTCTGGGAGAGTTGAGAAGGGGAGAGGAAAGTGAGCCTCTGCTCTTAAAGAGACAGCACAATAAATAGCCCATGAGATACAGCATAGAAACAGCAGTTTGAAAGATTCCTGGTGCATATGTAGAGAGTTATTTACTAAGTTCAACGTCCTTGAAGGGCAGAAATTGCTGGGGAACTCCTCCAGATATAAAGGAACTGATAGGCACCAGTTCTGTCCCCGACCCTCCAGCGTAAATATGCTGCCACCTGCAGGAACTCACTACTTAAGTGGCTAGCACTTCTGCCTGGCACCGCCACCCCCAACTCCCTGCTGTACTTCTGCCAACCCACCCCTTTAGACAGTCCAAGTGTTGCAGGCCCCTTCCACAGAGGAACAGTGCACCCAAAGCTTGCTAGCACCACCATCCCACTGCATCATGCCCTGCACTGTGCCTTCCTGGACCCACCCTTTCAAGTGGCCCTTCGGTCCAGGCACCGTAGGGGCCCTCCTGCAAAGAACCCAGGAATGGCAGTGCACAAACCTTGCTAGCTCCATAGTCCTACCCCCCCTGCTGTGCTTACTGGGATCTGACCTTTCCAACAGGATCTTGGCCAGAGCTCATACAGGGTAGGGCCATTGGCCTGGCAGTGTGCAAGCAGCCCTCACAGTGGCCAGCACCACTCCAAAGTGACTCCTGCCCCAGAGAGAAGGAAAGATAACCACACACACCAGTCAGATGGAGGACCCAGTCTATGGCCATACCACCCTGAATGCTCCTGATCTCATCAGATGGAGGACCCAGCAGTGGACTGGGGGCAAACAACAGCTCTGACTGTAGGCCCCCACCCCCCAAGGAAAGCTACATAGGTGACAACAAAGGGAAAGTGCCCTGAAGGTAGGTCCATGCTACAACGTCTTGAACAAATGCCTGGTCTGAATCAACTCAAGCCCCAAATGTCCACAAACTGGCTCACTAAGAACACAGGAACCAAGTACTGTTCAATACAGGTTAAAAAAAAAAAAAAAAAAGCCTTTGCAGATGCCAAGACTGAAGGAAAAAGCAGCTCAGCCACAACAGCAGTGTGCACATACCAAGCAAAGGAGACACCCCTGAGGCACCAGGTTCTAATAAACGGGGAACTCTGCACTTACAGGGCACTACAGGACCTCTTCTTCAAAGACCATTACTTTTGGGTGCAGGAGATGTGGCTGTCTTTCCTAACACACATAAATAGACACAGAGAGTTAGACAAAATTAGGACACAGAGGAATATGTTCCAAATGAAAGAACAGGACAAAACCACAGCAAGAGATCTAAGAAATGGAGATAAGTAATACATCGGATAGAAAATTTAAAGTACTGATCATAAAGATACTCACTGGACTTGAGAAAAGAGTGGAGGACATCAGTGAGATCCTTAACAAAGAGATAAAGAAAGAACCAACCAGAGAAGAAGAACAGAATAAATGAAATTAAAAATATGCTAGATGGAATAAATAGTAGACTAGATGAAGCAGAAGAATGAATCAGCCACCTGGAGGACGAAGTAATGAAAAGTAACCAAGCTGAGCAGGCAAGAGAAAAAAAAATTATGTAAAACGAGATAGTGAAATTAGTGACACCCTTAAGCATAAAAACATTCACATTATAGGGATCCCAGAAGGAAAAGAGAAAGAAAAGGTGGCAGAAAACTTATTTGAAGAAATAATAGCTGAAATCTTCCCAAATCTGGGGAAGGAAACAGAAATCCAGATCCAGGAGACACAGAGATTCCCCAACAAAAACAACCCAAGGAGGTCCACACCAAGATACACAGTAATTAAGATGGCAAAAAGTAGTGATAAGGAGAGAATTTTAAAAGCAGCAAGAGAAAAGAAAGCAGTTACATATAAGGGAAACCCCATTAGGCTGTTAGCTGATTTTTTAACAGAAACGTAGCAGGCCAGAAGCAGGTGGCATGATATATTCAAAGTGTTGAAAGGAAAAAATCCACAGCCAAGAGTACTCTATCCAGCAAGGCTAACATTCAGAATAGAAGGAGAGATAAAGACTTTCCCGGACAAACAAAATTACTGGAATTCATGACCACTAGAACAGCCTTACAGGAAATGTTAAAGGGGACTCTGAGTGGAAAGGAAAGACCATAAGCAGGAGTAAGAAAAGTGGAAGCACTAAAGCAGTAAAAATAAGTATGTCTGTAGAAATTAGTCAAGGGACTCACAAAATAAAATGATGTAAAATATGACACTGTATACCTAAAACATGGCCAGGAGAGGAGTAAAGAATGGGTTCAAACTTAAGCAACCATCAATTTAATATAGACTGCTATATGCAGAAGATATTGTATACAAACCTAACATAACCACAAATCAAAAACCAGGAATAGAGGCGCCTGGGTGGCACAGCGGTTGGGCGTCTGCCTTTGGGTCAGGGCGTGATCCCGGCGTTATGGGATCGAGCCCCACATCAGGCTCCTCTGCTATGAGCCTGCTTCTTCCTCTCCCACTCCCCCTGCTTGTGTTCCCTCTCTCACCTCTCACTGGCTGTCTCTATCTCTGTCGAATAAATAAATAAAATCTTTAAAAAAAAAACAAAAAACAAAAACCAGTAATAGATATGCAAAAAATACAGAGAAAGGAATCCAATTATATCACTAAAGAAAGTCAGCTAATCATGAGAGAAGAGAGCAAGAGAAGAAAAGAACAGAGAAAAACTACAAAAACAACCATAAAACAAATAACAAAATGGAAATAAATACATATCTATCAATAATTACTTTGAATGTAAATGGACTAAATGCTCCAATCAAAAGACATAGGGGACAGAATGGATAAAAAAACAAGACCCATTTATATGCTGCCCACAAGAGACTCATCTCAGACCTAAAGATGCCTGCAAATTGAAAATGAAAGGATGGAAGAGCATTTACGCAAATGGAAGTGAAAAGAAAGCCGGGTAACAATACTTATATTGGACAAAATAGACTTTAAAACAAAGACTATAACAAGAGACAAAGAAGGACACTATATAATCATTAAGGGGACAATCCAACAAGAAGACATAGCATTTGTAAATACTTATGCACTTAACATGGGTGCACCCAAACACTTAAAGCAATTAATAACAAACATAAAAGAAGTAATCAGTAATAATACAATAGTAGTAGGGGACTTTAACATTGAATTTAACATTTAATTTTATCCATTGACTTACATCAATGGATAGATCTTCCAAACAGAAAATCAACAAGGAAACAGTGGCTTTGAATGATACATTGGACCAGATGGATTTAACAGATATATTCAGAACATTCCATCCTAAAACAGCAGAATACACATTCTTTTCAAGTGCACATGGAACATTCTCCAGAATAAATAACATTTTAGGCCACAAAATGTGTCTCAACATATTAAAAAAGATTGAAGTCATCCCATGCATCTTTTCTGACCAATGCTATAAACCTAGAGATCAACCGCAGAAAAAATCTGGCAGAGCACAAGTACGTGGAGGTTAAATAACATGCTACTAAACAATGATGGGTCAACCAAGAAATCAAAGAAGAAATAAAAAAATACATGGAGACAAATGAAAATGAAACCACAACAGTCAAGATCTTTGGGATGCAGCAAAATCTGTTTTAAGAGAGAAGTTTAGGGGCACCTGGGTGGCTCAGTCATTAAGTATCTGCCTTCAGTTCAGGGCGTGATCCCGGCATTCCGGGATCGAGCCCCACATCGGGCTCCTCTGCTGGGCGCCTGCTTCTTCTTCTTCCACTCCCCCTGCTTGTGTTTGCTCTCTCGCTGGCTGTCTCTCTCTCTGCCAAATAAATAAATAAAATCTTTAAAAAAAGAGAGAGAGAGAAGTTTAGAGCAACACAGGCCTACCTCAAGAAGCAAGAAAAATCTCAAATACACACCCTAACCTTACACCTAAAGGAGCTAGAAAAATAACAAACAAAACCCCAAATCAATAGAAGAAAAGAAATAGTAAAGATTAGAGCAGGAAAAAAAGAAATAACAAATAATAATAATAATAAAAAAGCATTATACGGTAGATCAATGAAACCAGGAACTGGTTCTTTGAAAGACCAAGAAAATTGATAAACTTTTAGCAATACTCATCAAAAAAGGAGAGAGAAATTCAAATAAACAAAATCAGAAATAAAAGAGGAGAACTAAACAACCAACACCACAGACATACAAAGGATTGTAAGAGAATATTATGAAAAATTACATGCCAACAAATTGGACAATCTAGAAGAAATAGATAAGCTCCCAGAAGCATATAACCTCCTGGAATTGAACCAGAAAGAAATAGAAAATTTGAACAGACTGAATACCAGCCATGAAATTGAATCAGTAATCAAAAAACTCCCAACAAAAAAAGCCCAGGACCAGGTGGCTTCACAGGTGAATTTACCAAACATTTAAAGTAGAGTTCATACCTATTCTTCTCAAAATATTTCAAAATATAGAAGAGGAAGGAGACCTTCCAAATTCATTCTATGAGGCCTGCATTACTCTGATAGCAAAACCAGATAAAGACACTACAAAAAAAGAGAACTACAGGCCAATATCTCTGATGAACATAGATGCAAAACTCCTCAACAAAGCATAGCAAACTGAATCCAACAATATATTTTAAAAAATCATTCACCCCAATCACGTGGTGCAAATTCAATATTTGAATATTTTAATTTGTTCTCAGGGTACATTTAATATTTACAAATCAATGTGATATATCACATGAACAAGAGAAAGGATAAACACCATATGATCCTTTCAATAGATGCAGAAAAAGCATTTGACAGAGTATAACATCCACACATGATAAAACCCTCAACAAAGTAGGTTTCAAAAGAAGGTATATCAATGTAATAAAAGCCATATATGGAAAAACCCACAACTTTTCCCCAAAGATCAGGAACAAGACAAGGATGTCCACTCTCACCACTTTCATTCAACATAATACTGGAAGTCTTAGCCACAGCAATCAGACAAGAAAAAGGAATAAAAGACATCCAAATCAGTATGAAAGAAGTAACACTTTCACTATTTGCAGGTGACATGATACTATATATAGAAAACTTTATAGACTCCTCCAAAAAACTACTAGAACTGATAAATTACTTCAGTAAGTTCACAGAATACAAAATCAATGTACAGAAATCCATTGCATTTCTATACACTAATAATGAAACAAAAGAAAAAGAAATTTAAAAAGCAACCCCATTTACAATTGCACCAAAAATAATAAAATACTTAGGAATAAAGTTAACAAAGGAGGCGAAAGACCTGTACTCTGAAAAACTATAAAACACTGATGAAAAAAATTGAAGACAATACAAATGGAAAGATATTCCATGCTTATGGATTGAAAGAACAAATATTGTTAAAATGTCATATTACCCAAAGCAATCTATAGTTATAATGTAATCCCTATCCATATACCAACAGCATTTCTCATGGAACTAGAACAAATAATCCTAAATTTGTATAGAACCACAAAAGTCCTTTAATAGCCAAAGCAATCTTAAAAAAGAAAAATAACGCTGGAGGCATCACAATTCCAGATTTCAAGTTATACCACAAAACTGTAGTATTCAAAACAGTATGGTACTGGCACAAAACTAGATCAACAGAGCACAACAGAAAACCCAGAAACAAACCTATGATTATATGGTCAATTAATCTTTGACAAAAAAGGCAAGCATATGGAATGGGAAAAAGGCAGTCTCTTCAACAAATGTTGAGAAAACTGGACAGCTATATGCAAAAGAATGAAACTGGACTGCTTTCTTACACCATACACAAAAATAAACTCAAAATGAATTAAAGACCTAAATGTGAGACTTGAAACCATAAAAAGTTTAGAAGGGAACACAAGAAGTAATTTTTCTGACATTGACCATAACAGCAGTTTTCTAGCTAAGACTCCTAAGGCAAGGGAAATAGAAGCAATAATGAACTATTGGGACTACTCCAAAATAAAAATCTTCTGCACAGCCAAGGTAACAATCAATACAACTCAAAGACAACCTATTGAATGGGAGAAGATATTTCAAATGACATATCCGTTAAAGAGTTAGTATCCAAAATATATAAAGAACCCATACAACTCAATACGCAAAACACAAATCATCCATTTAAAAATGGGCAAAAGACATGAACAGACATCTTTCCAAAGAAGACATACAGATGGCCATAGACACGTAAAAATATACTCCACATTATTAATCATCAGGGAAATGCAAATCGAAACTACAATGAGATATCACCTCACACCCATCAGAATGGCTAAAATAAGAAACACGAGAAGCAAGTGTTGGCGAGGGTGTGGAGAAAAAGGAACCCTCCTGCACTGTTGGTGGGAATTTGAGCTGGTATAGCCACTGTGGAAAACAGTATGGAGATTCCTCAAAAAATTAAAAATGAAACTACCCTAAGATCTAGCAATTGCACATCTGGGTATTTCCCCAAATAATTAAAAAACATTAATTCAAAAACATATATGCACCCCTGCGTTTATTGCAGCATTATTTACAATAGCCAGATTATGGAAGCAGCCCAAGTGCCCATCAATAGATGAATGGATAAAGAAGAAGTGGTATATAGATACAACAGAATATTACTCAGCCATAAAAAAAGAATGAAATCTTGCCATTTGCAACCACATGGAGGGAGCTAGAGTGTATTATGCTAAGTGAAATAAGTCAGAAAAAGACAAATACCATATGTTTTCACTCATATATGGAATTTAAGAAACAAAACAAAACAAAACAAAAAAGCAAAGGGAAAAAAGAGAGAGACAAGTCAAGAAACAGACTCTTCACCATAGAGAACAAACTGCTGGTTACCAGAGAGGAGGTAGGTGAGGCGAGGGGGATGGGTGAAATAGGTGATGGGGATTAAGGAGTGCACCTGTCCTGATGAGGACCCCGGATGCTGTATGGAAGTATTGAATCACTATTTTGTGCACCTGAAACTAATATAACACAGTATGTTAACTATAATGGAATTAAAAACCTCAATTAAAAACAAATAAATTGATACTAAATAATAATAAATGAAATAAAATGAAGATAATAATAGCACCGACTTTGTTGGGAAGATTAAATTGAGTGAGGACATACAGTGCCTTAAAGAATATACTCAGAGCATAGTAAGGGTATATAAATGCACGTTGTACAAAAAACAAAGTTCTAGGGGAAAGAGAACTTCAAGGTTATTTGGGCCAAAGTCCTAAAACTTTTTGTTCACGTGATCCAGTTTTCTCTTGTTTGGCCTGATTTGTTAAGACTATTCAGTGTTGCTGTTAATGTTTATTTATATTTAAATTTCTTTGCCAATGTCTAAAATTCAGGAAAATCTGTAAAATATCTGAATTTGTCCCTTTGAAAAAACTTCAGGGGCTACACCTGCACTGGCCTCATTCTCAGAGGCCAGCAATCGGCTGGTGCTAGGGGCAAGTGCTTGCTGCAGAAAGGGCCGGTGCCTCTGCCCGTTATACAATGTGCACACTCTCCATTTGCCGCAGTCCCCACCACTCTCTATTACTCCCCATTCTGAGGCTGAGTGCCAACTGGCAGGTATTATCCCATTAACACCATTGGTTTCTCTTATAGTAGAATAAAACGAAAGAAAATTGTGTACGTTTTTCAAAAATGGAAAAACAAAAACAAAAGAACAAAGAGCCACATGTTTCAAGAGAAATGTAAACCAGACACATTTTCTAGAACATTAAGAGGGTTTCTGGGCTTAATATGCCAACAAAGTGTGTCTATAGCAAAAGAATACAACTTAATCTGCCATTAGGAAAACCAACCACGAGAAGAAGCATGGCTGGTGTGTGGAAAGGATACGGAGGGAAAGCTTAATGATCTGTAAAAGAGCCTGAGATTTCAAGTTGTTTCTGTGAGTGTGAGGCAAATAGGGGGTAATACTGTGATAAGCAGTCATGTACACTTTTTACATTTGTCACCTGCCCTGCCCACGTAGCCACATGTGCGCCTGCCCCCTGACCTAAGCCAACCTTACCATTGTATAAACGAAGGAAATGAGGCCAAGCAAGTGTGGGGATTTGAGGCGTGCTAATTAGGGGCAGAAATAAGACTGCAACCTCGACTCTTGGCTCCACTCCAGATCTTTCTATGATTCAAGTGCAAACGCAAATGGCTTCTAGTGTGACTTCGTAATGACACTCAGTGTGAATACCCACCCTGTGTGACTCAAACTTCAACACTCTCCTCTCCTTAGGAGACTACGGAGTGAGGTATTTAAGTAAATGTGAGTGTTAGCTCCCCAGTTAGAAAACACTAATTGCAGTCCTCGAATTGTAATTGTCCAACGTGTTTACAAGATGGAATAAAATATCTGATCCACGGGTTTCTGGGTCAACAAACTATAGAAATGAAGTTAACACTCCTCTAAGCCTTAATTGCCAAAATGAAAATCTTAAGAGTGAAAAATAGAACACAAATGCTTAAGCAGTAAATATGCATTTGGTGACATGACATCTCATCGGTTGCCAGAAATTTCTCTGTTTTCTTAATACAGTAGAAACAGTCTTCACTATTTTTGAAGAAAATGCAGCAGCATTTTACTTAGCCTTCGCCAAGTCTCTGATTGACCCTAATTTATTTTATTATTTCATTTTCAACAATTCTATGAGCCCACTGGTCAGATACCTTTGGAAAGACTGCAAGATACATGCCTCAAACTATAAAAATAAATGGAAAAACAAACAAACAAACAAACTCCTCCCACACAGACTGACATGCAATTTATTACCTTCAAAGGCTCCAGTATTCATATCTACCGTTATTTACTCCAAACACTTTCTGTTTTCTGTCTTTTCTTTTTTTAAAGATTTTATTTATTTATTCGACAGAGAGAGAGACAGCCAGCGAGAGAGGGAACACAAGCAGGGGGAGTGGGAGAGGAAGAAGCAGGCTCATAGCAGAGGAGCCTGATGTGGGGCTCGATCCCATAATGCCGGGATCACGCCCTGAGCGGAAGACAGGCGCTTAACCGCTGTGCCACCCAGGCGCCCCCACTTTCTGTTTTCTATGCCTTTGCTGCTCCTCATTCAGCCACTGGCTTTCCCCACATAGAAGGTAAAAATTCTTATTCTATTGCTTATTTTATTTTTGGTGAGTTTTGTTTTGTTTTAAGATATTAACTGATCTGGTTTTTTCCTTCAGTATTGCTCTCTTCCCAGCCCTCCTGCTCCCATTCAAGGTTATGGGGCTTTGAGAACTGCCTCAAGGGAGAAATCTAGCGCCTTAAGGTGGAAATCCCTCAGAGGGTGAAAATTGGTTTTCAGACTTTGGCTTCCAAAATTCTAAACCAATCAAAAACTTTGCTGGTCAAATACCAAGAGATAGAATCTGAGGGAAAGTACTGAAGACAGGGAGATTGTCTTCACAGAATGACGAAGGGGACAAGATGTGAGATGGGGACTTTAAGGTCCCCGGAGAAAAAAGAGGTTTTGTATTATCTCCTGGGCAGAGCCCTGAGGGAGATCAAGTTAAGACTCTAAGGAGGGGGCATGAGGAGTGACAGGGCAGGTGAGATTCCAGGCTTCCCCTCAGAATTCCTGGTTATTCCTCTGAGACCTCCAGCTGTGAGAGGACTCTGAATTCAAGAAAAAAGGACAATCCAGCTCTCCGGATGTCCAAGATGCGTCTTCACAGGTAGACCAGCCCCACTCACTCCAGTGCCTTGGCACTAGGCAGTCTCCATGGGACTACAGCTCCTCACAGAGGATAGAACCTTGGGGAAGCTGATGGGAAACTCCAAATGGACTGGGGAGAAGGGAGGGGCTGTCAAAATACAAACGAAATTGTGAGGTTTTTAAATTGTTTGTTCTTGCATATCTGAGTTTGTGAACTCATTTAAGAACAAAATTCCAGCACCAGGATTATTCTGACTTAAAAATAAGGTGAATAGCCCTACCGGTTTTCAGTAATGGGTTTAAACCCCTTTCAACAATTCTGTCTCAAGTCCGTTACTGAAATCTGTCTTCCCACCAGTGACCTGGATACCCAAACCAGAAACAAGGGCTTCTCTTTGCTTCTTTGGGTTCCTTTGCTCCACAACCCACCCATCATTACCTTCTCCTTTTCCTTCATCTCTGTGGTTGCAAAGTCCTTCCGATTTGGGCACTTAGTTCTTGCTTTGGCCTGTCCCCTTGTGATGGCTAATTTTATGTGTCAACTGGAGTAGGCTAAGGGACCCCCAGATAGCTGGGAAAATGTTTCTGGGTGTGTCTGTAAGGGGGTTTCTGGAAGAGATTAGCAGCCAACAGACTGAGTAAAGAATGTCCCCCCTCACCAATGTGAGCCAGCATCATGCAGTCCCTAATCATGCATAGAACAAAGGGCAGAGAAAGGGTGAATTCTCTCCCTCTTTTCTTGAGCCTGGTGGGCAATCTTCTCTGATAATACACCCCCTGCCTTCCTGATTCTCCAGCTTGCAGACAGCAGATTGGTCGTTGGGTTGCTTGGTCTCTATAACCACGTGAGCCAAACCAACCCCCCCCTTAACCACCTCCCCCCCCAGTAGGATTAGGAGATTGCTACTGGGACATACACTTGTCAACTAGCTAATGGCCCAGTTGAATTGATACACATGTCTGCCCAGGAAAAAGCAGGGATTTAAAGTGCTGGATGGAGAAAGAGCAAAAGGAAACTGGAGAGTGACATAAGGTTACCTGTAGGAGCAAAAAACTAAAAGCAAGAGTCATGGAATGTGTGGGTGATGACAGAAAGGGAGAAAAATTGGCATTTATTGACCTTTTTGACCACTCAGCCAGGTAAGCACTGCGTACTTAAGTTTATTAGCTTATTTCAATATCCTTAACTTTCTTCTGAAGCAAATGCTGTTGTCTGAAGTCATTCTTCTGAAGTAAATACTATTTAATGTCCTTCACGTTCTTCTGAAGTAAATACTATTGTCCCCCCAAAGGAGGCAGCTGACGCTGGGTGAGCATAGGTAATATACCCTGGTTTGAAGAGCTGACAAGAGAAGGAACTTGAACCTAGGTCTGGGGGACTCCATCACTGATGTCCTTGTTGCTTCTAAAAATACAAATGAGAAATTCCTGCTTTTTCCTCCGTTCTTCCTGGGGACCGAGGAAAGGAAATAGAAGGTCATAGTCCCTATCTCCTGGTTGTTCTGATGACAGTAACATCAAGTACACAACACTCGAAATGTACTTTGTGCTGTTGTCAATGGTCTAGATACACTCATTTTATCCACGTCACCTTCCTGTGAAGGAAATCATGTCACGTTCCTCCTCATTTGATGGATAAGCAAACAAGGCACGGAGAGTTTATAAACATGCCCAAAGCCACGCAGAAAGGCAGTGGCAGATCTGGGATTCAAAACCTGGCACGGCCGCTGGGTCAATGCCTGCAGCTATTCTTCCCTTCCTCACCACATGGGACACAGAAAGACCAGCAGAGCTTGGAAGAAAAGAAATCCAGAATGCACAAGGATTTTTCCTAGCCCCTCCCAGGGTTTTCTCTGTAACTGTATGAAGACAATGTTTCTATCGGTACTCCATTACATGGGTGACCTTCAAAGGCCTTCAACTCATGGCTAAATTTTACCCTGGATGAAAGCAAGCTACAAGTCATACCATTATAAGTTAAGGTCCCATTTCCAACAGGTAGGATGTGATAAATTAGGTCCTATTTCTGGAAAACCATTAGATTGCACAAAAATACCCAAATCACAAAAAATCCATGAAAGGAACAGAAACATAAGCTTTTATAAACATTTCTTATGTTAAAAAAACACTTAACATAAGTTTGGTTTCGGTATGTACTAGTCTCCTTGAAGTTTCTTAAAATACAAATCAATGAAGTTTGGATTGAAGATAAATTATTTTTCCTAGCAGATTTCCCTAGAGCAGGCACAGGCATATGTCACTGCTCTAGGCATTTCAGACTTGAATTCGAAATTAGAGTGATTTGTCTCAAAAATTTTATTCCAAGTCAGTGTGAATGAATGGAAAATTTTTGCATAGTAAAAGCTGGAAGAAAGACAGTTTCCGTGATGTCATTTTTCTCAATGATCCCTTGCTCTTCTGTTTCAATAAGTCTGTTGACAATGACCTCTGCTTGTCTGTCAGAATCGCTAATCATTGCAGTCATTATTGACTACCTTCTTGGTTTCGGTATTTTGGTGTTCTGATCTCTGTGACTAAAAATTCAGACGTTTTTATTGATGTAACACTATTGTTTCAGAATTTAAATAAATCTGAAAATTATTTGCATATTGATTGCATACTTAGAGTTCTCTGTCACATTCAAATTTTGTAGGGAACAAAGCTTTCTTGTTTAGAAAGCATTTTTCGAAAGCTCCAGAAATCTTCAAGAAGAGGAGGGAAATGACAATTGATAATGTAAAGCTTCATTCACAAGAATAATTCTTATCTAGTTCAAAGGCTTTCTGAACAAGTGGTATATACATCTGACAGTTTTGAAATTGGAACAGGTAACTCTGCTTTGGAGTATGAGTGGTACAAGATAAAACCAAAGAAGACATAGATAAACCTGAAATGCTTTCTTGGAGACAAAAAAAAAATACTGCACTTCCTTTCCTTCTTTCTCTCCCCCCTCCCACCCCCATCTCTCTCTCAGTCTCTCAACTTCTCTCTTTCTCTTCAAAGAGTTCCCCTTGCACAGGAGATACAATTATAAAACTACTTGAAAATGAGTCTTCTTTCTCATATTCCCCGACCAAACACACAAAAGCCATTTCAGCAGCTAGGAAAAGCGGTGCAGAGAGCTCACAACTCCCCAATTAAAGTACTAACACACATTGCCTTTATTTTGTTTTGTTTTCAGATTTTTGTTTTCGCTACATTTGCAACTTTCTAAACATTTTATAATGTGTTTATCAGTTTTGAGGTTGTAAATGTGTTTCTATTCATTTCCTGGTTTTAAAAATGATTTTATGAATCCTGAGCACGCTTTCAAAAGATAGCAATCTGCCAGTATTATGCAAAATAATGGCCAAAATGAATCAATCAGCAAAAATTTAAAAAAAAACTTTATCAATACAGATTGTGGAGTTTTTTCAAGATAAGCGATCAAGGTGGTGTTAGGCTTAACAAACAAAGCTGCTGTCATTTGCATGTCATTTAGAATTAAAGTCTACTTACACTCTCTCTTTAGAACAATTTCTCAAATTAATATGCATAAGAATCACTTGAGGGTCTTGTTGACCTTCAAGTTCTGATTTTGTAGGTCCCTGTCAGGGTCTAGGACTTGGCAATTTGTAACAAACTCCCAGGTGACAATGCTACTGGTCCAGCGATCACACTTCGAGTAGCGAGGCTCTTTGGGTCTACCCCACATCACACCGCGTGGATCCAGTCTTTCCCAAATGAATCCCAGCAATCAGGACCAGGTAGGATCGTCTTAACGCCTATGATTTGAATGAATGGAAGGTGCAGGCTGGGAGCTATGAGGGAAGAGAGCTGGGGTGATCTTGCCCTGAAAGGTTGACAGAGGATTGGATTTCCGTGGAAGAAAACTGAGAGTCATGCATTCCTGTGAAGAGGGATCTAGCAAGCCTTCTGGTCATAGGAGCTGGATTCTGGTCCGATGAAATGAAGCGGAAGAAACCCACTGAGACTGTTCCCAGTCCTTCTTTCAATCAATGGCACCAAAAGAGCGTAAAGGTGGAGGCAGCATTTTGTTTTCCTGGGATGGCTTGTGGCTCCTCGGCTCCCAGGAAGCAGCGAGCAGCTGGCCCAGGAATCCCCCCTGAGCTCGGGCTGGCGTGACCAGCACAGCAATGGAACTGAACACCTGTGCTCTCTGGCTGCTCTGCCCTCTCTTCCCCGGAGCTCCTTCTGAGCATGCCTGGCTGGGTAGGCGAGCCTCCCGCATGCCTGCGTGGCAGCTCCTTTCAAGGCACTGACTCACTGCATCCTAGCCATCTGTTCACCCTCTTCCTCTCTTGGGAACCCTGTGCTCCCTGAGGGCGCGGACCGCTCCCGCCTGTCTGCTGGATACTCCGCGCGCAGCAGGCTGACTGCCCAGCCTCTCGTGGACACCGATCACTAAATATTTGCTCAGTAAATGAGACTTTGAGCAAGTCGCTTCCTGAATGTGTTTTTCCCACTGTTAAAGGAGAGAATAATCTAGAGCAGAGCGAACTGGCTGGTATGCTCTGAGCTGCCCTGCTGGTTTCCCTTTGTGCTTTGACCTCTATGTGGAAACTGGATTTTAATGCTTTCCCTCTGCCCCAAGACTCTGCTGAATCTGCCGTCACTCACACTGGGCTCTCTGATTCAACGCAGATCTTGTTCCTGAATGAGGCAGCAGACTTCATGCGAGCAATGACCACAGAGGCTCTCCTACCATTTCTCTGCCATCATTAAGCATTTTGCTCAGGCAGTGCTCAGACGGTCGCAGGGCATGCAATTTTTTGTAAGGAAGCAGGGGGAGGTGAGGAAGTCTGGAAGCTTCCTTGGCAGTGGCAAAAGTACTCTGGACCCTGAGTTTCCTGGTAGAAACAGCTCACAGCAACATGGTGATGCTCTTAACCCCCCCAGGATGCATCAGTAACTCCAGTGTCCCAACTCGCTTGCTATACCCTCCCAAGCAGGAGCTCAGGGCCCCCTGTGGCTTTCACGGTGTTCAGTCACTGGCAAGGGCAGGGGGTTCACCTAGCACAAGGAGTGACCTTTATATGCAGAACCACCAGGCAGGCGCGGTCAATATCACTAAGTTAAATCATTAATGTTGTAATGAGATACGGGGCACAAAGCCCAGTCAGTGGCCTTTCAGGTTGCCACTGGTCCACCCTCCAGTTTGTGGGCCTTCCTCATGCCCATCCTCTTGTCCCAACCAGCGGCGTCAAAATGGTGCTTTCTTGGGGATTCCAAGTGTTGTCTCATGGGCAAACCCCCCCTGTACAGGTTCCCGTTTCATGGGAAAGAGCCACTGTCTCATATCAAAGAATGTGCAGACACAGTTGCTGGGACCCCTAAGTGCTCTAAGAGAGTACTTTAAATATTACACTTTCATTCCAGTAAAATTCTGTGTGTTATGGATGATTTGTTTCCTGAGTATGGCTAGGGCATTTAAGTGGCTGTGTTTGCATTTTGGTTTATAATCACAATGGTGCCAAGAGGAATGCCTTTGATTACTGCCACCTAAGGACAATGGTAGAGACCACCTACAGGCAAATGCTAAATAATTCCTTCCTGCTGAGTGAAGGTCAGAGACCCTCATGACCTTATGAATTAGGGTTTGCAAAAGTTCTATTTCAGAAGAGTGCTGGAAGGTGGTCCTTCAACAGGGCATCTTGTAACACAGGTCGTGTGAAGCAGGTGAGATAATCTGCGATTGCGTGGTCTCAACATTTATCTGGAAATAGCAACTTAGTTTCAGCAAAACAGTATCACCCATCACATTGAATTTATGTTGTCAATTTGATTTTTAATGGTCTTACACTTCTTAAATTTTAATTTGTAATTTGTTTTGATTTCATGCCTTTTAAATAAATGTGAACATAAGAAGTTTACTGAAACTTTTAAGTTTATATATATTTAAGTAAAGTTATAATAGAAACCATTTAAGCCAATGTTGGAAACCATGAAAATTTTCCCCTCCTAGGCGAGCATTCATGAACATCCTCTTTAACCATTCTGTTCCAAATAAATTCAGTCAAAGCAGCATGAAGAGGAACATAGCTGACTTCGAATGAAGTCATCTGTAAGGGACTCCATTGGTCCCTTTTATTGTACCAATGCCCCTGTCCCCAGCTGGTGTGAATGATGTCTGCTCCTGGCTCATAGCTGCCCCCTTCTCTGGAGAATTGCCCTCAGACAAAAGGGAGCCCACATGAACGAGTATACCTTCTTCTCCCAACTGGGGACAGCCCATGGACATTGACTGGCTGACTTGGGGGTGCAAAAGTCCAGTGCTCTTGCTTCGAGATGGACTCAACTCTGTGATACACTTCATGCTCCAGAACTCTCTGTGGCTTCTGGCAGAAGCTGACTCCAGATGAGACCACATCCTTGCTTAGCATCTTTTATTCCTTATCTTGCTTCCCTCACTCTTTCTTTCCTGAGAGCACACCCCCAACATGCAGCCAAGTTCCTGTCTGAGTCTCTGATTCTAGGGTCCCACACCTAAGATACCCTTCCAATCCACAGGAAACCCGCTTGGCACAAAGATAGGGTCTGCTGTTTGAGCACAAAGGAAGTCTCTGTGGAAATTCTTTTTTCTTCTCTACTCATTACCATGAATAGGAGACATATACCTTATTCTCCAAAACATGAGATTTAATAACCAAAGAACTCTGGCAGATTTAACCTGAAGATTTCTGACTCATAGTTTGTGTGAAAATATCAAAACCAAAATGACTCCTTTTACATATTTCTAAATCTCTAAAACCAATTTTCAGGATCCAATTATATGGAACTCTTCTCTAATCTGAGAAATTGGCATCTCCCCAACCACTCACTGCTATAACAGCCTGAACCAACTTTGGACCCTGGAACAAATATACCTGCAACCATCTTTAACCATTGTGACCACTTCTTTCTTTTTGGACAGAGTCCCTTCATGGTCAACCTCTACTCTATGTGTCATTTCATGAAGCTTATAGAATTAGACATTTTTATATATCCTGTCATTCTATAGCTTCCCCACCCACCCCTTGGTCTAGAAGAAAACAGAAGAAACTCACACCAATTAACACTGAGTTAAAAAATGACAACGAATAGTGATCATTATTGAGCATTTATTATATATCAATTACTGTACAAAGAAATGGATGGTTATTATCTTATTTAACACTCACAACTGCCCTGTGAGGTAAATATTATCTCCAGTCTACAGGTAAGTAATCTGAGACTTGGAGGTTAAGTAAGGTGTCTAAGATCATGTGACTAGTAATGACCTCAGGTCTTTTCAGTCCATGCCTTACTTTCTCATTGATAGGACAAATCACGTGAAAATGTTTGTTTCTCAACAGAGATTCCACGTGGCCCAGCATTATCTTGAGTCAGTAGTCTATGAATCAAGTGCTCACTTCTGATGACAGTTCCTTGTTACTGCGGCAAACGATTTAAAATTTTTCTTTGTTTCTCCAGTTGTACGTAAGAGAGGATATTATCCCATTCATAATATGTACCCATCAGAAGAATGTTAATTTGCTTAACACAGAAACACACCCACAATACTAATGAAACAATAATTATGAAGTTAGGTTACAGGTACATCAGGATTCATTCTACTCTTCTGTCTACTTTTGTGTGTGTTTGAAAATGTAATTTAATAAAACACAACCAAAAAGAAATATTGAAATTGTCTTCTCAACTGATGTATAGTTTCTTTACACAGAAAGGGGATTAATGTGTTTGCCATATAAACATACTTACCTTATAACTTCATCTTAATACAACCTAACATTTTAAAAATCCAATAAAAAATCCATATATTGACAGAATGTGCATTTGGGTATGAGGTAGAGAAATCTTATTAGATTGACCTACAAGTTCGGATTGATTTTTTTCCTGTCATAAGAAGTCTGGAGGTGAGGAGGCCAGACCTGTGCCACAGGCCCATAAAATCATCAATATCCCCTTTCCCTCCATCTTTCGCTTCACCAGCCTGGCAATTGGCTGCCATCCTAATGCTCACACAATGGCTGATTTATCTCTAGGCCACTTGTGTGTAGTCCAAACAGGAGGAAGGGGGCAGAGCCGTAGTTCTCCGTGGTGTTGATTTATTAAGGAAGACAAGTCCTCCTCAGGGCTTTCTGCCTCTCACCCATAGGCCACAACTATGAAATCTGACCACTCTAGCTGCAAGGGAGGCTGGGAGCTTGAGTACCTCACTCTCCAGTTTTTAGCAGCATTTCTAACTAAAATTGTGTATCAAATATTGCCATAAATTTTAGTTTGCCTGGGATAGTCCTGGTTTATACTGGTAATACCAGCATAATCATTGATGGGGTCCCCTGTTAGCCTCAAACGTCCCTATTTGGGTGATAAATTATATGATTCTCCTTTCTCTAATAAAGAATGGCAAAAGAAGTGCTGAGCAAACCAACCCTTAGACTCTGTGATACTCCAGCAACCAAAATAATTGAAAAATCAATGCAAATCTTAATTTACAGTCTTTCATGAAAACACCAAAGGAGTGTATATTTATAACACAAAGCTAAACTTCTTTCGGATTTTCCTTCCTACTTTTCTTGCTGTCAATATCTTACACATGCATGGCTGATTCCCTAAAGTGCCTTTCCTCTTCCATCCTAAATCCAGAAAATTCTCTTTCTGACTCAATCTGTGCTGCCTCCCTCCTCTCGCCTCCCATCCTCCTCTGTGGCCCAGGTCTTTATTGCGCCAGTCATCTCAGCTTCCCCACCACCCATTTCACTTTTCTTCTTGCCTCGCCTCCGCAGTAGAGTAAGTAGGCCTTCTTGCATCTCCCCTTCCCTCCCCCAACCAAAGGCGCATTTGCTTCTGTTGCTATTGATAACCACCTTGTGACAAGGTAAGAGTCAATCTGAAACAGAGCAGAGAAGAGCCCAGACAGATGGTGCTGGAGCCCCGAGGGTCCTACCCCAGCCTATCCACCAAGCTCCAGAAATGGGAGATAACAAAGCTTGTTCAAGCCCATGTGAATCAGGTTTCTCCTACTTGTAGGTGAAGACATCCTAACAAGTACGCTGGATTCCGTACAACTGAGGAAGTCCCAGAATTGACTCTTCTTTGATGGTTGGGGAAGGGAGAAGAATGATTCACAAATGTGTAAGCCAATATTTTGTATTCCCAGTACAAAGCTTAACATATTTTTCTTTTGTTCTTTTTAAAAGGGTGTCACAGGAAACCACAATTTAACGGTATTTGTTTTGTTTTCATGTTTGGGAGCAGTGCCCCTTTAAGAAATTTGAGAAAGGCAATCAATGTGCTTGTTATTCTTTGAAACGGATAGACATCATCCATTCTGTACTAAGCCATTTTGTAATCAAAGTCAGTACCTCACTGAGTTGGTGCTGATGTGGAAGAGAAGTCTCCCTACTGGGGAAAAATACGAAGTTGTGTGTGTATGTATTGAAAATGTGCAATGGGAATATACGTATGTGTGTCCACATGGACCGTGGGAAAGGGACAAGCAGAGCAGGATAGCGGACGTATCAATTTGGCCTCAGAAATGCCAAATGTTGGCGAGAGGCTTCTCTGAAGCCCAAACACCTTTGTGAGCAGTGAACAGAAACCACAGCTCACAGAGGGATTGAAGGTCATGCCTCTGATAAAGCAAAATATTGGAGGGAAGGGGATTTGGCACCCAGAAGTCACTAGCAGGCAGGCAGAAACATGAGGAATAGAGCCCAGATGACAAACCCTCATGCCTTATAGGTCTTTCGACTGTGGACAATCCTTCGGATGCCATGATGGCACAGGGACAGAGGGTCAGCCTTGCAAAAATCATTGGAGAAAGACTACTGAGAACTTAGAACATACAATCAAAGGCAGGTTGGGAAGGAATAAATCCCAGCGAGGTTTTGGAAGGACTGCTCCACTCTGTACCTGGGGCTGTGTTTCTTTAAATCTTGTTCTCTACTGTCATGCTCTTCTTTTGCTAAAAACATATGTACTAGTATATGTTTGGATTCCTATGCTAAACCTTTTCTTTTTTCTAACAAGTGACACTGATGGAGCCTTCTTCCTTACCTGACCTGAGTGTGATTGCAATGGAGAGCATAGCTGTGAAAGCTACACAACCGGAAAGCGATGCCTAGTTCCTTCGTGGTCCTCAGCCGATGCGCTGGCGTGTGACCTGCCCAGGAAATTAGACCCTGGTAAAAGAGGCAGTTGTTCCAAAAAGAAAAGGACAAAGGAAAGAGGGAGGGAAGGGAGTAGAGGAAAAGTAGGAAAGTTCGTTGCAGGAAGCAGAGGCTGGAAGACAGTCAGGAAGGAGGAAAAAATTCAAAGGAGAAAAGCAGAGGGAACTACCCCAGCAAGGAAGAGGGTTTTGGTGTTAACCCGAGGATGCTGAGATTAATGAAATGCACAGAACTTGCTTTGAACTGACTGCTTGGGAAAACAGACACCATATGAGCACATCATTCTATTTATTGTGTTTCTCACAGGGCATATGAAAAGGGTACTTAGTCATTTCATAGTTGAACAATGCTCTATTATCAAAATGAAGCTAGATTTAAACTATTAAATAACTGCATTTACCCAAAGCATTTGTATATATGGCAAAGCTGTTTAGGCCAATGGATATAATTTTGAAAGGGATTATTATATTAATTATTTCACTTTTGTTATGAATGGCAGTGGGATGGTGAATGCAGCAAAGCTAACCACTGCTTGAATGCTACGGCATAGACAAATGCTGCAAGATGAAATATACTTTTTCATTTTTTCAACACTAGCAATGTGGTCAACATTGCACACAAATTTAGATACAATTCATGACTAACTGCTTTGTGATTTAAATAGGCAGAAACAAGCCTTCCCAGGAGAGAAAGGCAGGTGCCAACCAGTGACAGGCAGAAAGGTATTATTTTCTTCCCATGGTGTTATTTACACAAAGCCCACCTTGGCATATGTCTGCTAAGAGGACTTGAGAGGTCAGCTGTCTTCGGGCAACCAGTCCTCATCTATCAGTCTGGATTATGCCTCCCAACTAATCCTGGAAAAGAATAAAGCTTTTATTTTAATACTTAGAGAGAACCCTTGGTAAATTTGTAGGAAATATTGGCCCCGTGATGTACAAGTGTCCGCTGGAGACAATCAAGGTTCCTGCTCAATGTCAAGGGGATTCCTGTAACATCTGCTTCCTGTGTCATTCTCTCTGTCCTTCTTACGGTCAAGGAAGAGAGGCCTCTAATACAGAGGTATTCCAGGTAAGCTCAGAGTCATTTCTATTTGGGTACTGTTTTCACATCTGTGTATGACATGTGTTTAATATCAGTTGGTCTGTGTGTCTTTTACCCATAGGAGGTTAGAGTTGTACACATTAGCTCAGAGTTCCTAATTCAACAAATAAGACTCAAAAGACCAAGGAAGTATTGGAGACTGGAACTGAGAATTTTAGTTCCATAATACTGAGTACGTATTACGTCCTATAGTAGTAAAAGAATCATGAGTTTCCCACCCAAAAAAATCTCAGTCTTGAGAGCAGGTCAACACATTAACTTATGTTATGGGTAAGAAAGAAAGGGTAACTGAGGTGTGGTGAATATTTAAGATGTGTCAGACCTGGCGTGCCTGGGTGGCTCAGACAGTTAAGCATCCAACTCTTGGTTTCGGCTCAGGTCGTGATCTCAGGGTCATGAGATCGAGCCCTAGGCTGGGCTCCACAGTGAGTACAGAGTCTGCTTGAGATTCTGTCTATCCCTCTCCTTCTGCCCCTCCCCCCTCTTGCACACTCTCTAAAATAAATAAATCCTAAAAAAAAAAAAAAGATGTGTCAGACCTTGTTCTTCTCAGTTCAGTTGTACCATAAAAGCATGAGGCACACACCTCAAACTTTCCCAATGTTTCCCGATGATACAGATGATAAAACCTGAAGCTCAAGGGGAAAAGTCCTTTGTCCAAGTCTGCCCTGCCAATAACTAGTAGGAAACCAATCATACTCCGTCAGTTTGAAAAGATTCCTCAAGATGTGAGGAATGAGGAGACAGAGGGGGTTGGAGGGAGGTAATGTCAGAAGAAGGAACAAACCAGACAAGGAATCTTGTATCTTAATCCCTCTTCCACCCCCTGGAGCCGTTCCCTACCATGTCCCTGCCAGCTGAAATCTGGAAAGAGAGTGAGGGCATGGTTTAAAGAAAGAAAAGAAGAGAAAAGAAACCTGGAGATGTTTGGAGTGCCAACAGCCCTAGGGAGAGCCTCATGAGATAAGATCCCAGCACAAAAAGGAAGCAAAACAAATATCTGAGGATATGTTGAGGTGATATGGCATCTTCCAAACATTTTGACTTTCGTAATAAGAAATGTGTATTATGTAACAATTCAGTATATGTATGTGTATGTATCCCTGAAGGCATGGACTCATGAAAGAATAGCTACTGCATTAGTCAAGGTTCTCCAGAGAAATAGAACTAATAGTGTGTGTGTGTGTGTGTGTGTGTGTGTGTGTGTGTGTGTAAAATCTGCAGGGTAGGCCCAGACAGAGTTGACATTGAAATTTGAGTCCAAAAACTGTCTGCTGACAGAATTCCCTCTTCTTCATGGAAGGTTCAATCTTTTTCTTAAGGTCTTCAACTGATTGGATAAGGCCTACCCACATTATGGAGGGTAATCTTCTTTACTCAAAGCCTGATGATTGGNTGTGGGGCTCGATCCCACAACGCCGGGATCACGCCCTGAGCCGAAGGCAGACGCTTTAACCGCTGTGCCACCCAGGTGCCCCAATGGAGGGTAATCTTCTTTACTCAAAGCCTGATGATTGGAGAGCGTTAATCTCATCTAAAACTACCTTCACAGCCACCTCCATTTTTGACCAACTCCCTGGGCGCCATGATCTAGCCAAGTTGACCTATAAAATTAACCATCACAGTTCCCTTAACTACTCTGATAGTTTCCTTTCAATTCTACTTTGCGCTTTTAAAATTCTTTATTTTTTATTTTTTTAATTTAATTTTTTTATAATTTTTTATTATATTATGTTAGTCACCATACAGTACATCCCTAGTTTTTGATGTAAATTTCCATGATTCATTACTTGCATATAACACTCAGTGCACCAAGCAATACGTGCCCTCCTTACTACCCATCACCAGCCTATCCCATTCCCCCACCCCTCTCCCCTCTGAAGCCCTCAGTTTGTTTCCCAGAGTCCATAGTCTCTCATGGTTCATTCCCCCTTCTGTTTACTCCCTTTCTTCTTCCCTTTCTTCTCCTACCGGTCTTCCTACTTTCTGTTCCATAAATGAGTGAAACCATATGATAATTGTCTTTCTCTGCTTGACTTACTTCACTTAGCATTTCCATATATAAAATGGAATATTATTCAGCCATCAAAAAGAACGATTTCTCAACATTTGCTGCAACATGGATGGGACTGGAGGAGATAATGCTAAGAGAAATAAAAATCTTTTTAATGGCGGTGGCAAACTACTGGGTTGATTTAAGGACTCACTCATGGGGATGCAACCTGAAAATATGAAAAATACTAGCTTGGGAGCCCATCTGGGAGAGCCTCACAGACTTTCTTGTGTCACACTATGGGGCAGGAGCAGCGAAAATAACCTTTTGCACTCAAGAGACGTGGCGCTGTGGAGTTTCGAGAAGTCCGAAGTGGAGTGGTAGAATGAGTGTAGCATGGATCGAGCTTCAAAAGTTAATAGATTAGAGGGATGTCTGGGTGGCTCAGTCAGTTAAACGTCGGCCTTCAGTTCAGGTTATGATCCCAGAGTCCTGGGATCAAGTCCTGCATCGGGCTCCCCGCTGAGCGGGGAGCCTGCTTCTCCCCTTGCCTGCCTCTCTTTCCCTCTCTGACAAATAAATAAATTTTTTTTTTAACAAAGTTCATAGACTAGAAAAGCTCTTAAGTTCAGGAAGAAGGAAAGACCAAGTGCCCCCTGGGGGCTGATAACCACAGACTAGACAGGAGCAAGGAACCCCAGTGCACACAGCATAGGTAGATGGTGACATCAAGGACAGCACAACCAGACATTCTCCCTGACAGCACAACAACGTCATGCCTCCCAACTCAAGACAATTCCACAGAAAGATGAGCACAGCTGGAATGGCCGAGCTGTATTCCTATCACCTAGTGGAATGAGAATTTGGCAGTTGCTGACTTTGTATTATGCATTAGAAGCCACCCCAAACTCGTGGCTTGAAGCAACCCCACCTATTTCACTTGCACCTCACCCCGCCCTGGGAGTCAGCTGGGCTCTGCAAGGTGGTTTGCATTTGTGTCTGTCATGTACTTGCAGGCAGAGAGTGACTCGAGCTAGAGTCAGTGGGAGGCTGGCTCACTCGTGTGGCTGGTGCACAGACTGGAGGAGCCCAGCAGCTGGAAGCTGGAACAGCTGGGGCTCTTGGGGTCCCTCGGTCTCCGTGAAGCAGAGAAGCTTCAGAGAAGCTGGAGGGAGAGAGGGACAGAGGCTGTCCTGCTTTTAGGACCCTGGCTCAGAAGTCGCACAGTATGCCTTCTGCCACCCCCTCATAGTTGGGGCAGTCACAAAAGCTTGCCTAGGGCCACAGGAGAAGACAGAGACTCTACCCCTTGACGAAGGAAGAGTAAGTCCTGATACTGTATTTGGAACCAAAAACACTGGTGCAGTCACTTTTAGCAAACGCATTCTGTTCAAAAAAGTTCACTTGGAGGAAAAGGAAATGTCTTGCAAATCCAGGTTGACGTGCTGAAGTGTGTCTTTACCACACTAGTAACCATGTGAGGCTTATTCTCCATACAAAGGCTGAGGACCACTGATGTAGCCCAATGTCTTCATTTCCAGCTGAGGGCACCACGGCATCAATGCGGTCAGTGACTTACATGGGATCCGCCAGCCAGGTAATCTAAGGGCAAGCCCAGATCCCAGATCTCTGAGCCCCAGCTTAGTTCTCTTCCTAGAGTCTTCCCCACCAGGTTTCCCAGTGACCTTCACAGGCTCAGACAGAGCTGAGTGGACAAGGTCACATGGCGTTCTTGCTCTTACTTACGTAGTAGGAGCACAGAGGAGGTCTCCGCCAACAAGAGCCACCCTGCATCCAGACATGGAAGACAGAGAAACATCACAAGTTTCCCCAAAGGCAAAGAGGGCAAAGTTGCCTAGCAATGACGTCCTAAACATGGCGGGGGAACCCACCGGTCAGAACAGACACCATGTAAACAACTGTTAGCAACAGTACCTTTGCCTCCTTTCTAAGCCAAGTTAAGAATACATTTTGCTCTGTTTAAACCCCAAGGCCACAGCCCAAGCATTCATAGCTCTGGGCTAGAAACTTAGGTTTTAAAATCCATTTGTTCTAGGGTTAAAAAAATTTTTGATTTTCTATTTGCTAGCAAAAAAGATTGTCAAAGTTACTTCTTAAATACTTTTTGAAAGTTAAATCACTTCTGCTGAGGAAAAATGATGAGTCAATAGAAACTAAATCATGATCAGATGGATTAAATTGTTCTCAATAAAACAATTTTTTAAAGGAAGGGCAAAGTGCTAAGAAGAATGGGTTTCCAGTAGATTTTATATTAACAATCATCACTTTTCCTTGTTAAGGCTTATCCAGCCCGTTGTTATGGAAATACAGGATGTGGTCCCAAATGCAACAGTATAATTTCACTGCAAGATTAACCAACAGGGCAGTGAAAACCCTAGTTAAAGTATAGCACTTTGGTGTTCTGTTAAATCCGAAAAAGGATACAGTAGACAGGAAGGAATTTACATTAACATCTTACATTTCTAAAGCTTTGATTCCAGTGGGGAAAGTCTGGTTGATTGCCTCTCCCTTCTAGATGGGCATCTGATTGAACAATCGAGACATCAGAGAATCCCAACATATTTGAACTGGGAAAGGTCTTAGAAGAGATTATGTCCTAATTTCTGTTCATAAATGATGCCGCTGCACCTCTGAGAGAAGGAACTCATTCAGTTACAGCTGGTAATGGAGGACTAGAACCCAGGACTCCTGATTCCAAAGCCAATGCCCTGCCCACATTACCCCCACTTAAGCCTCTTGGAAACATTTTAGCAAAAGCACAGACCATAATTAGAAACCAGAGACTGTGAGAGGAAAAAAGGATATTCAGAGACATTGGCTCTCTGCCTCTGTGGCATCTATTCCCCTGCCCGCAAGAGCCTGTTTGTGTTGGAAAATCCCCAAGCTCCTCCATTTCAGGCCAGAAGGTTAGATGGGCGGGTGCTACGAGCCTAAGAGTCCAGCACGTGACCAGGTTCAGCCAATCACACGTTGCGACCACTTCCACTGTCATTGGTTCATGGCTGGACACATCACGCCATCAAAACCAACAGGAAAGTCTCAGATTTTTTAATTTGTATTTTTTAACTCAAGAAAATGTTTTATTCTCTTCTTCTTTCAACTTGAAAGGGAGAAAATATTAGGCTTAAAGCTGCTCAGCCATCTTCCTACAGCTTGGATATTGAGAATAAAGCCCGTATATCAGAAGGCAGAGAGAAAAGATGAGAGAAAAAGTATACAATAGACATTGTTTGAACCCTGAATCCAGTCATGTCTGAAACCACTTCTCATCGTGTGCCTTTTAGTTACGTGAGCCAGTAAAGTTCACTTAATCACTCAAGAAAGTAGTTAATTTGAANAAATCTTTAAAAAAAAAAAAAAGAAAGTTAATTTGGGAGGTGATCTCAGGAAACATCGCAGAGGAGTGGAGAGAAGAAGCAAGAAAAGAAGAAAGCCAATAGAAAGTATGCTATCGAGCCAGTTACCGGAGTGGACAAGGCAGCTTGATCCTCTAGTAAACAGCACAGGATCCTTCCCCGGCTCTCCCGAGAGTTATCTCACCTAATCACCTAAGGATTAAGGGAGCTGGGATATTTTTATGTTAACCCTCACAAGTCATTGTTTGAGGAATACGAATTAGTTTGGGGGGCACTTCTGGCACTTCTGCATATGTGTGCAGAACAGGCTCAGGTGGCCAGAGAAACCCTCTGGAAAAAGATACAGGGGTAATTTTGGCAACTGGAAGTCGGACTGGTATACACGGAAAGGGGGGGCTGCGAAAGGGATATGTGGGGGCAGCTGAGGATGCAAGCCATATGCTGCACAGGCAAAACCACACGACTGGATCCTGATATGACCACTTGGAAGGGTGTTTGCTGGCCAGGAACACCCAATTGGACTCTACATTAGCAAGAAACAAACAACTGTGCCAAGGCACCAACATTTGGGGGTTGTGTGTCACAGCAGCTAGCCTACCCTGACTAATACCGGAGGAAATGCACGTATTTGGACTACGAGCCGTATTCATGGCTTAAATCCTGGGATCAGTGGATGGCTGATGATGCAGCTAGATCATTACCGTGTTCGTAAAAATCAGTGAGATGCCAGGAGAAGTGCTCTTGAGGCTACGAAGGCATGACAGGCAGGCAGATAGAAGAAAGAGCCTGGTTTATATGCAAGAGAAGTCCTGGCTCAGAAATACAGAGGGTTCCTGAGCTTTGGCCTTCGGCTGCCGAGAAAGCTTTCTTTCCAAGAGAAGAACAGATCTGATTAAATCTTGCAGGTGCACAGACTCATCTACGATTGCAGAATGAAACTCCCCAGGGGCAGAAACCGGCACTGAATTTGTACCTAAGCTCTAAGCACAGTGACAAGGGAAGCGGCACACTGTCATCTATGGCTCCTGTTCAAAAGGGAAGTCAGCCTCATGGTTACCACCCCAGCGGGGCCAATGATGAAACAGGTATCAGGAACTCCAAGAAGAGAAGAATCTGTTGGGGTTGACTGGTTAAGAGTTACTTAATACCATGACAAGTCCTCTGCCTTCACCATATAGGGCATTAACAGTTGTTGACTGCCTGTCACTTACCAAACATGGTAATCCCATTTGGTCTCCAGATAGACAAAAAGTATCATCGCCCACATTTTTCTGATGAGAAAATTGAAGTTTAAGGAGAAGTCCCCAGTGCAAGGTCAAGAGCCAGGGAGTGACCGAGCTACCAGACACCACAAACAACATGGATCCCCCCACATCATGCTTCCCCCTCTGAGCTCTCTTCTGCATGGCACACACATGTAAGGAACAGAATGTATTGGGAATTTGTAAAGTTGGCAAACTTAAAATCATGTATTTATCTTAATTTTCTCAATATTCATGTAAACATTTTGTTTATATAGCTAGTTAATCAAGTTAATTTTATGTAAACAGTTATCTAAACATCCCCTTCTAGGGGAGTCTGGGTGGCTCAGTCGGTTATGCGTCTGCGTTTGGCTCAGGTCATGATCTCGGATTCCTGGGCTCGAGCCCCACATCAGGCTCCCTGCTCAGTGGTGAGTCTGATTCTCCCTCTCCCTCCCCCCCCAGCTCATGCTCTCTTTCACTCAAATACATAAATAAAATCTTAAAAAATAATAATAAAAAACCATTCCCTTCTAGTGACTTGTGTGTTATGCGCAGAGTAGGTATCTAAAAAGCATTTTGTTGAAGGAATAAATGAACATATTACATGTACTTTGACAAAGATTTTTTTTTTCCCATTTTCCTATACAGTTGGTGAGATTTAACTATCTTAATATCTTTGCTTTTTCATCCCTGGTGTATCCGTCTTCCCCGCTCTCCCCGCCGTTCCCCAACAGTAATGCCTGCAACAAGCAGCACATCTCAACAATCTTTCCCAGCAGCAGCAATGATTAGGAACCTATCCACCGCCGCCCCCCCGCCCGCCACCACCCTACGATCCCTTTCCTGCTCGCCAGCTTTCTCTCTGAGGGACACCACCTTGCTGATCCTCCCTGATAAAAATGACCAACACTCTGTCAAATTTTACAATTCACAGAGCAATCTCCCCGAGGTTAAGTCATTTGACTTCCACAGTAACAGAAAGAGAGGAAGGCAAGACAGGTATCACGAGCTTCTGTTTCCAATGAGAAGACTGAGGCTCAGATTTGCTCAGGATCATGCAGCTAGCAGATGGACCAATGGAGACTCACGCCATGGTTTTCTCTCTCAAAACCTGCTCCTTACAGCAGACGACGCTGAATCTCACCTCCTCCTGACTCCTGAGACAACCTGCCGAGTGACCACATCCCAGCTCTGTCCCCTTCAGCTACCAGCATTTACAGCAGTAATGGCTGGGCTCACAATGGGGAGCCACCTTAACACCCTTCTTCTAGGCAACAAGACTGTCCTAGAGACAGTGAAGCAATGAGGGGGAGCTGGTGGCCAAGGTAGAGCCTGGGGGGATGGAGGCTGCACATACAGCCCCATCAGACCTTCCTCAGCTGCTCACAATTACCTCCAGAGTCCGAGAAAAGCTCCATGTTGGAGTCAGGCCAAGAGCTTTTGAATCCAGCTCTGCTCCTTCTGTCCCCTTGGGTAAAGTTTAACCTCTCTGAACTCCCAAAATCGGGAAAAGAATATTAGCGCAGCATCTTTCAGCATCCGCTGAGGTGGGTAAAGTGTTTAGGCTAAGTTCTTAATCATAGACACTATGGTCAATATTTATACCTGATTTAACTCTATATGGTCATAATAATATACATAAAATATACAATAATAAATAAAGTCAACTGAGTACCATAAATAAGACATGAATGGGACAAGGAAATAGAAAAGCTACCTAAGAAACTTTGCAAATGTTTTCTATTTTCTGTATCACTCCACAAGCATCAAGTATTGGTCCGGCTTCCTCCTGCCTGAAATTTTCTTGTAAATAATGAGACTGGAGGAGCCTTCACCCAGCATCATTCTTGTGTATGGAAGGTGCTGAGTAGAACGGACATGTGCCGAATGCACTGGCCAGTGCCCGTCAGTCTAACTACGACTGCAAAACTGTGTTTGGGAACATCTTGGATTTGCTCTCTAAGGAAGCATCTCCAACAAATCTTCAGGGTGTGGTGTTTGCTTGGGTGCCATTCAGAGAGAATAAGATTCTCACTAGTGTGGCTTCAAGGTAGGGAGTTCTATGACTCTGGGGGAAGGCAAGTCTGGGGTTTCAAAGTAGCAGAGCATCAAGCCCTGCATCGCTCTGGGGAAGCCTAGATTCTATTAAAGTGTTAACCCTTCAAAGGATGCTGACAGTTTCCATCTGGAAGCCAGGGTTCTGGAGGTGGAGATGTTTAACCATAAAGAACCAAAGGACTTGGAAGGACTAGGTGATAAAAACAAATTTTGAGTCCATGTCAGGTTTGCTATGCAAATTTTAGAAATTTGACTTTGATAGCTAAGGGGAAAAAAAAAAAAGCAATCCCTACTGGAAAATTAGCAAATTTGTTATTTCCAGAAACTAAATTATCCTTGCAGAGGTGTTCATTATCTTAATTAAAATAATACATATACTTTCTATTTATAGAAATAAGGATTCTCTGAACTTGGAGGAGAATTTATTGATTAATTCCATATGTACTGAGTGACTTCTCTCTTCCAGATGCTGTGCTAAGTTTTAAGAATAGATAAAGAATAAGATCTCATTCGTACCCTCAACAAGCTTATGGTCTAGTGAGGGAGCTGGGCATGCATTTAATTGGCAAGTGCTCGATGAAACTGTGGCAGACTCTATTTTCCAAAAATGGTTGTGACTACATCTTCTATGTTACAAGACATAGGACTTTTTATTCCCCCATCAAGAGATAGAGCCTAATTCCCCTGCCCTTAAATCAGAGCAGCCTGGTGACTCACTTCTAGCTCAGAGCATGCAGTGAAAGTGACAGTGTGACTGCGAAAGCTAAGTCCCAAAAGGCAATGTAACTTCTGCCTTGCCTTCTGGAATGCTCACTCTTGAGGCCTTCAGTTGTCACATAAGCAGTCTGACTGCCCTGAGGATGTCATGCTGTGAGGAAGCCCAAACTAGCCCATGCAGAGAGACCAGATGGAGAGGCTCCGAGACCACATGAAAGGGGGGAGAAGCTGGGCAAGGTGACATGGTCCGACACTCTGCCCACCTCTATTGTTCCAACTGTAGCCGACATTTCACTGCAACTCCGTGAGGACCCAAAGCTAGAAGGACCCAGCTGGAACCTTCCTGAATTCCTGACCCACAGAAGCCACACAAGAGAAGATGGTTGCTCTCTCTCTATGGCATTGAGTTTTGTGGTGATTTGTTATGCAAAAATAGCACCTGGAATGGGGATCCTTGAGGCGAAACCCTACTTGCTCTGTTTACCAGTGTGTACTTTGGTGGGCACAACACCTGGTACATAGTATTTTAGAAATATTTGTGGAATTTTGTTAAGTAGCGGTGTTGGGTACATCAGTAGCATAAAGGAAAAATGAGTAATGGCATTGATGAAATAGGACACATTTCCCAGAGGAGGTGACAAGTCTAGGGACTCTCAAGGGATGAATCAGTATTGTTCAATCAAACAAGGGACAGGAAGGGAATGCCAGGTAGAAGAGAGAGCAAATGCTAAGGCACAAAGGCATAGAATGGCTGGGCAGATTTAGGGAAGCATAAGTAACGTAATAGGGCTGAAGTAGGGCTGAAATGCAGGTAAATGATGGGAAACGTGGCAGGGGAGGTAGGCGGGAACAGGTCAGGAGAGGCCTCGTATGTTCAGCGGGTCTCAGAGCCACAAGCGAGCCCAGCCACACCCTCCCCCCATTCGCGAACAGAAGGCCTTCTCAGGCCATTGAGGCCTCACCTCCTTGTCTCCCACCGTGTGCAGGCCTGGAGAGGACATGTGGGTCTCTTCTCTTGACCTTGTGTCACCACGTGGGTGAGAACTCTGTGAAGTGACTCAGCTGTAGACACATTCTGAAGACCTTATCTGCTCCTCACTGAGTTACGTGCAATTTTTCTAGAGGGGGACACAAATCCCTTCAGCTCTTGTATCTCCAAGCATCTCTGGGTTTTCTAGAGAAACTGCCCACCTTGCAGAGACACAGGCAGGGAAAGAGGACTCAGGGATCCAATGGTGTCTAAGCTCTTTGCCTTTCCTACAGTTTTCCATATTTTTTTCCCCTCCAAGTCCAGAACATCCTCATTTGGTCTGACAGAGGATACCTTGCATCTCCGGCTGGTCTTTCAAATGCATTGTTTGCATTACCGGGCTTTAGGCTTTGGAATCGAAAGCCATAATGAACTCCTTTGCTACCTGTGCTCTGCCAGTGACATCCTTGAGACAGGTATCAGTCAGAACAGGCAATGTAGTGCTGTAGGAACAAGTATCCCAACACTCAGTGGCACGACACAGCCACCATCTCTCTGTCTCAGGCAACGCATCCGACCCGGAAGGAACTCAGGCTGCAAGGCAGACACAAGCTCCCTCTCGTCATGTGCTTCCGCCATTACCGTGCCAGGGGGAAGAGAAGGTGTGGGACTGTGCACTAGCTTTGAAAGCTTCTGCTCAGGAAAAAAAAACACAAGTCACAACCTGGGGCTGATTAGCAAAGCTGCTAAAGAGGCTACAGGAAAAGATCAAGGGAAAAGAGCCTTAGCTATCATCTTAGTCTGCTTAGGCTGCCATAACTGAATACCACAGACTAGGTGGCTTAAACAACAGGATTTTATTTTCTCACCGTTCTGGAGGCTAGAAGTCCAAGATCAAGGCATCAGCATGGTTGACTTCTGAGGAAGACTCTCTTCCTGGCTTGCAGGCAGCGAGCTTCTCACTGTGTCCTTACATGACCTCTTCTTCGTGCGGGTAATGGGATGGGGGCAGGGAGTCTGTGCCTACAGCAATCTGGACTTCAAGGTTATATATTTTTGTGTCTCAAGCATCTCAATTTGAACCTAGGCTATGCTACAGATGGCGTTCAGCGGGAGCCATGTTTGGGCACTTTTGCAAACCAGCAGGCCTACCTCAGGAGAAGCCCAACTAAGTGAAATGATTCACATTAAACTTTGATCTCATCTGAAAGGAACAAGAGCAGGGTCGGTCCTGAACCAACTGGGTACAGAGAAAGGGAGGCAGAGAGTGATTCTTGCCCACCTGGCCTCAGGGACCATGGATTCGTGGGGAAAAATATTTTCTTTCTCTCCCTGAATTCCTGGGGACCCATAATATCATATCTTCTCCTCTCCCAGAGGTATTTATTTCTCTCTTGGCTCCTCCCCACAAGAGGAGAGGTAACGTGTCTGGTTGGTGAGACAAGGAAGGTATCATTGGAGCTGCGTGAGCTTTTTTGGGTTTCTCTCCGTCTCCTCACCTGCCCTGTAGAGAGAACCCACTCTTGCTGGGAAAGGTCTGAAGAGGTTCAGGGGTTCTGCCTCTGACTTGATGTATGTGTTCAACTCAGAGGAGAAAGTACAAGAAACCCATTTGGTCCTTTGTCTGTATCTTACACTCTGAAATCTATCCCTATAACAATAATTCTGATACTCTTGCCTTTCGTGTGAAAATATCAATAGGCATGCCTTATGTCATGCCCATAATGTGCCAGACCTTGTTCCAAATGGTTTACATACACTAATTCATTAAATCATCCTAAAACCCTGTGAGGTACAAGGAGGGGGGCTCACAGAGACGTCCACACTCTGATCCCCGACTAGGGTTATGGTTACATGACAAAAAGGAAAATTAAGGAATTAAGGTTCTAAATCAGCTGACCTTAAAATAAGATTATCCCAGATTTTCCAGGTGGGCCCAGCGTACTCATAAGGGTCCTTTAAAAAGGCAGAGGGGAGGCAGAAAGTTAGTTGCAGAGTGGAGTAACATGAGAAATTCTTGTTGGCTTTGAAAATGGAGAAAGGGGCCAGAAGCCAAGGAATGCAGGTGACTTCCAGAAGCTGGAAAAGGTGATAAAATAGATTCTCCCGTAGAGCTTCCAGAAAGGAACATGGCCCCACCAACACCTTGACTTTAGCTCAGCGAGGCCCATTTCAGACCTCTGACTTCCAGAACCGTAGGATAGTCATTGTGGGTTGTTTTTAACCCCCGAGGTTGTGGTAATTTGCTACAGCAGCAACAGAAAACTGATACAGGTGGGTTCTGTTATTCTCCCCACGGACCCCCTGACGAAACTGAAACAGGGAAAGGTCAGGTGACCAGAGCCACGTGCTCTGAGAGTCTGCCTTTTTGATCACTGAGCTGGCTGTCTCTCCAGTGCTTTCCTCACTTGGATTAGAAATGGATGGGAAGAGGAATGCAATCAATTCCTACCTTTACAAATCTCAATGGGGAGAGAAGACAATAACAAACATTCTGTAAGTGTTTACAATCGGGGCATTTGGCAAGCATTCTCTCGACTGATGCCAACAACCGCCATATAAAAGACACCATCATGATTCCCATTTAGCAGAGGAGAAAACTGAGGTCTGCAGAGGGGAAGCAACTTGCCCAATGTCAGGAGATTCGTAAGTGATGGTAGGAGTTGCACGCTGCTGGCTCAAAGATGAGCCATGCCTGTACATATATTGCTCAACTTGAAGAATCTACCTTTACGAGACTCATGGGATCCTGCCTCAGGGTCCTGCTGACAAAGTATCACGGGTTCAGGGAAGGGGGCATTTTCAGCTCTTCTGCATGGACACAGCACCGTTCCAAGGTTGTGTGCTGGTGGCAATGCCCACTCCCATCACCAGGAGGCCAGGAGTACCTGGAAGACATAGAAGAGTGGCTGCTCTGACCTGCTTTGTGGTTACACATGAGTCATCCCCAGAGGTTTTCAGAAATATCTAGGGCAGAGCGCTGAGCCTTTGGGGAGAAAGTGGGTGTAAGAGTCAACAAAAATGAGATAGCATCTGTCCCGTGACTCCATCTGGATCCACAGTTGGTGATTTCAGGAAAAGGCAAACACACTTTAATCAGTGAGCTGTTGCTGTGCTACTCACAACAACAAAATCTCCTTGACACAACAATAAGCCCTTATTTCTCACTCACTCACATTCTCAGAGTTGGGCTGCTCCAGGCTGGGCCACGCTGGGCCTGGCCATTGGCTGTGGGTCGGTCATGTCCAAGTCTGCGCCACATCTCTCTCATTATTCTGGGACCAGCAGGCTACCCAGGACTTGTCTTTTTCATGATAATAATAGAGTTCAAGGACAAAGGGAGCATAGGATGCCTCTGAAGGAGGAAGCTTGGCACTTGCGTGTTGCCCCTGCCACCCTCTTTGGCCATACCAAGTCATGTGGCCAAGTCCAACGCCCCTGGGTCATTGAAATATATTCTTCCCATGGAAGTATCAGGAGAGGTAGGGAATGTTTGTTGACCGATAATCAAATCAGTCACAATTCTTGCAAATCAAAGCCAAAGAAGAGAAACAGATACCTTTAAAATAAACTCTGCAAACACCCTTGCCTTCCAAACACATAGGCTCCTGTTTGTGTTCTGTGCACACTGGAGATCTATGATGTCAGAGAAATTCAATATGGCACCCTATCCGTCAACTCTCAGTACGTACTGGGGTCTGCTGAGCCTCTTGTACATCTGTACCCCAACCAATGACATGACGTCCCTAAATGGGATCTTAGCTCTCCGCTGGCGTGGGGTCCACTCACAGGGACATGGAAACGGTGCTGCCATAACACATTTATGAGCTTGTCTTGCAGAGCGTCCTTCGACTACCCTGGCTGTGACGTGCAGCCTGTTCAGAGTTCTGCTCTGTACGTCATGGCTGGCTTATTGCAAACTCATTACTTTCGAAAGAACTTTTGAGGTGTGCTGAGCTCAAAGAGAAAGAAGGGAAATTTGTTTTCAGTTATCTTCTCTCTCAACCTAAGACTAAACAAAACAGCCGAGAAAAGCTGAAGCTATAAACTGTATAGTTCTCATAATAGGTTAAAAATGTGACTTATAAAAGTTTATGAAGGTAGAAAGAAAGCCTCCTCTTTTCTTCGAGAGGAAAACAAACAAAAAAAGCAAATGACAGTTTTGAAGAGCATGAACATATTAATTGTCTATGGTTAGAAAATACGTTATCAGACATATAATGTTGAATTTTCCAGTTTGTGGTAGGATATTAAAGGCTTCACTTTCCTGACTCCCAGGAACATCATCTGAGGAAAGAACTGGAATTTCTTAAGCAAGTGAAAAACACAGCTTTTGCCGTTTTATATTGCTCTCATTTTTTCTCTTCACGTGCTTTCTTTTGCCTTCATAATTAAAAACAAATAACAGTAACGGTAGGCTTTGCCCTGGGATTTTGTTGGAATGAAGAAGGATGGCTCTAATTCTCTACTAATTAGTTCTACCAGTGACGGTGCCCATTGAATTTCTGCTCAGGAAGGTACAGTAGAAAGAACAGCATGCTTTAGAATCAGACAAACCCTTAGCCTCAGTTTCCTTTTCTGTAGAATTGAGATGTTTCTGCCCAGTTTCATCCAAGAAGTGATTTTTCATATTAACAGATAAATTCCAAAAAGGAATGATCACATTGGGAAAATTTTAATCTTGAGTTATCATGAAGTTTTGTTCTCTTCCTTATGCCTATTCTGCCGGGTGGACCCTGAGTTAGAGAGAGCCCGTACTTCAACCATTTCCTCCTTATGTCAAATGACAGGATTATGGCTAATCTGTAAAACCTTTGTGTTACAATCCTTAGCCAGTCCCCAGGCAGCTCTCCTCTATGTGGAGACTCAACAATGCCCTCTAAAGTCACAGACAAAGGAGGGGAGACCTGGGGGTGGGGGTGGGAGGGAACCCCTACATTGGCTTGTAAATGCTTTGCTATAGAAGTGACACACATCACTTGTACTCATAGCCTATTGGTCAGAACTAGTCACCTGACCCAGACTCCCTGAAACAGAAGTGGGGAAAGCAAAGGAGCCAATGCCGATTAACCTAGCTGTAAATATCTCTGCCACACAGGTTTCAAGAGAACCAAATCCAAGTCTTAGTTCCCCCTGACCAGATGGGACTCTGGGTAAGAGCAGACAGACACACCCTCATGTCCTCCCACCTGTCTAATGAGGTCATTTTACGAGCTCAGTAATGAGAGTGATACTAGAGTTCAGGGGAAATTTTGATTATTAAGAATATACACAAAAGATAAAGAAAGTGCAGTGGGCTGAGATTAAGGGAGGAACCCTGTAAATCTGGTGCCTGGAAATCAAGTCAATAGGATGCCATGAAGAAAAGAAATATTGAACAATGTGGAAGCTTTAAGAAAAATCTAGAGCACAGCTATGAACTGATAGCTTCCAAGACACAGCCTTCCCACAGATGTGTTTTGTATCACTTACACGAGGTCTAAAGATGTTTTTAATTAACTGCCAATGTTTAAAAATGGAAAGTTGTACATAAAAATCTAGATTTCCTGCTTCTATTGAAACTTGGAAGATTGGGTAACACTGAGTCAGCAACAGTTTTTCCACAATGCCTGGCAATAAGTAGCTAGAGGTGAGGGGCCGCTGCTCCCTGTAGATGTTCTGCCATTCACCAACCCCCACCGAGCCCTCTTCATTCATTTACAGTACCTGACGACCCAAGAGGGCTTTGGGTTTACAACTTCTGGCCTCAGCGAGCTGATGCAAGTTCTTCCCAGCTCTGTGAACAATCAAACTTCATGAATTACATAGAAATACACAGACAGAACTCGTCTCAAACAAGAACCTCAAGCCTCTATCTCCAGGCAACATTACAGGCAGCACGACTCTTCTGGAAAGCAATTTCGCAAGGTATCGAGGACTTTCCAAATGTCTGTCCTCCTTGACCCTGTCATTTCACTCTGGAGACGCTATGTTGAAAGCACCCTCCCTACAGTGCTTTATGTAACAGTTAATCATGACTTTATTTATAACGGAAAACCATTGGAAGCTACTGGAAAGTTTATGTTGAAATCTTTAGGCAAACTATATTATGAACACCTAGTGGGCTCTTGGGGAAAGATATGAGTACCAATTGAGGGTCCTGCTTTTAAACCACAAGTCTGTACTCTGCAAAATGTTAATGCATACAACTCAAAACTCAACTAAGGAGATGTTGCAGAAGGTCATCGAGAAGACGTGACCACCATTTGACGTGTGATCTGGACCTGGGCACTCGGAGCTCCTCACCTCCTCCCCTGTCCTTGGAATATGGGTTCTGCTGGCCTTTCCTGCTCCCAGAGGCTGCTCCAAGGACACGGACTTGAGATGGTGATGTGGTGCTGAGAACACCTGCACGATATACATGCCTGAACCCAGTTAAGGCCACTTTATAAACTTTTAAGTTTTGGCAGACGGGTGAGGGGATCCACTGTCTTTCAGCCGCCCAAGGCAAGCCTTGGATATAAGTTCCTTTGTTCATCAAATCTGCCACCTACGCACCTGGAGTGGCCTGCTTCATCTTTCTTCGTCTCCCTGTTCTTTGAGTACTAGCCGGATTCAGATCACATCCAGGATGCTCCTGAGGGTACAAACCAATAGGAGCCCTTTAAGATTAAAGGACACTCAGGAGACATGTCTGCTAAATGTAATGTATTATCCATGATAGAACCTAGTTTGGAAAAATATTGCTAGATAAGACATTGTTTGAAGCAATTGGCCAAGTTTGAATAAGAACTTTTGTTAAATAAATCTATTTAATATTAAATATTGATTTATTAATATTTATTAATGTTAACATTAAATAAACCCTAAATTGGATCATTTTGTTGTGATTATATAAGAGTGTCCTTGTTCTTAGGAGATACTTCTGAAATACCGAGGAATAAAGTATCATAAAGTCTTTAATATAATACCCAATGATTCAGGAAAAATAGTATTATTAATATGGTATATGCAATAGAAAGATAATACAAATGTGGCAAAATATTAACAATTGGTAAATCTGAGTGAAGGACAAATTGGTGTTCATTGTACTATTTCTTAAATTTCAAATTTCTTCAAATTTTTCTGTGGTTTAAAAATTTTTCAATTAGAAATTTAAAAAAAAAGTTGCTTATTTTGAAAATGCTATGGCATCATGTCAAATAAAAAATTCAAGTTAGATAATCATGTATCCAGTGTCATTATTAATTTAGAAAACTCCATCCATATAGAAGACAAGACTGGAAGGAAAATATTGAAACATTAATGTCTAACTTTGGTGGGTGAACTGGACTGGGAATGCTTTTATACTTCCATTTTTCTATGTTTTCTTCACATTTTTAATAACCACCTATCACTTTTATAATGAAAAAAAAAACTTAAAAAAAAAAAAAAACTTCCAAGCATCATGGGGGAAAAAAAAACAGTCATTTTTTTCTATCTCCTCGACTTTGAGCCGGAAGCTGAGATCCAGAGCAATGACAGAGGAAATGGGTTCAAGCTCTTAACCATTATGGTGTGAAAGACTGTGTTTCAGGGGTTGCCAAGTGACCTTTAATGAACACCTGTCTGAGACAGAAAAATCATAGCATTCCAGGCTTAAGACTCAATGTATAATTTAGCTTTAGTATCACAGTGGGACCGCTGGGCATATCCCCAGACTTAAGATTTGTGGCCAAGCCAAGGAGTATTTTTTAATTTGGCTAATTCTCCATGGACTTAGGCTTCAGGGTCACGTGCTGCAAAGTAGTTAAACTTGACTTCAGATTAGAAGGCTTTTTTTTTCCTTTTAAGATAAAACCCTTATTTTACAATTTTATAAAACAGATTTATATGAAGCACATATCCAGGGGGTCAGGCTGAACTGATTCATTAGCCCACAAGCCTCTTTCATTGCGAGCAAGGTCAGCATCCTCTTAGCTCCCTGGAGGTGGGGGGGTGGGGATCCTGGCCTAAGACATCCAGGCCACACTTCCCCACCTCCTTTCAGCTACCTCCTTCTACCTGAGCTTCTGTTCTGTGTCTGTTCTCTGGCTCCTGTTCTCAAAACCCCACTTCCTCCCCCAGACCTCTCCTAGAAGAGGAGACTGTCTCACGCTTTCAGATAGCTGAAATATCTCGTCACACTTAACAGCCCTCTTCCTTCCTCCGGCCTTATAAGCCTGCAATACACGTCTCTCTTCCCTCCACTCCAAGGTCTCCAGGAATTTTCTCCAGACTCCATTTACCCCTGCCTCTCTCCACATCTGTCACTCTATCTTGCTGGAACCAAATCTGTCTTTGGAATCACAGCCAGCATCTTGTACCCCCATGGGCTGACAGTTCTTACAGTCTCCTTAATTGTCGCCCTCACTGGCTCGGATGAGAGTTTGTATTCCAACCCTAAGACCTTGACTTAGCAGAGCCTCGGTTGGAGCCTGCCTAGACCCGAGAAGCGAGCTATCAACATTGCCAAGTTCCCTCCAGGAGACCCCTCCTTCTTGTCTCCCCTGAAGGTTGTCATGATTCTCAGTGTTCCTCTCATAGAATTGACCATCCTTACACTGCCTCTAAGCCCTCACCCCACTGAGCTGGCAGAAATATCAACCTCAGCCAAGCTAGAAGCTCCCCACTCCCCAGGGGTTATGCAAAGGTCCTACGTGATACCAAAGCACGAAGTTAAAAACCTGGAGTAAAACACTTTGGGATCAAATCCTGCCTTGGATCCTTACCAGCTGGGAAAACTCATGGACGCTACCCACCCTCTCTCTCTTTCCTCACTTGGGGAGTGGGAATAATAGTATCTCTCTTGTGGGGATGTTGAAAAGATGAAATGACTTAAAATACGTAAAATGCAAAACACAGTGCCTGGCATATAACAAGCTCTAAGAGCTAGTTTTTGTTGCTGTTCATGGATCTGTATTGATTATGACCACTGTCTTGGGGCATATCCCCTTGAGACCCAATTGTTCTTTCACTTCCCTGACACATTTGTAGTTTAGGAATCCTTGGAGAAGCAGGGAGCTCCTGTGCCTGGGATCCAGGCCCCTTAGAAGCATCTTCAACCTTCCCCCACTGGAGTCCTGCCACCTCCTTGAGAACTTTCCAGGAACAGGGCATGTCCCGGTTGCTCCGGGGTCCACAGAACACTAAGGTACAGAGCAGAAACTCAGAGCTTTATTGAGAAATGAATGAATGAATCCCTAATGACTGAAAACTCAAATTAAAAAGGGATATAAGGAGATATGGGAAAGAGCAAATGTCAGCAGACAAGTTGGTTTGACAGAATGACAGTCATCTTCTAGATCTTCTGCTCAGCGTTTATTTGTAAGATGTTGGCTTCAGGGTTTGGGGAGAAAGCAGAGGGTGATGCTTTTCTAAGAAAGGCTTTGTCTTCAGGCAGACCCTGGCCAGCATGTGCTCCTTAGACGGCTGCTCCCAGATTCCTGCTGAGATGAGGGCTACTGGCCAGGCTCCCATGTGTGGGACATCAGAAGTGGTGCCCTGCTCTATTCACATACGAAAGAGTAGACAGTTCTTTCTTTCTTTCTTTTATTTAAAGATTTTATTTATTTATTTGAAAGAGAGAGAGCACGAGCAAGGGTAAAGGGCAGAGGGAGAAGCAGACTCCCCACTGAGCAGGAAGCCCCATGATGCGGGGCTTGATCCCAGGACTCTAGCAGACGCTGAGCCATCCAGGCTCCTGACGCTTCTTTCTAATTAACCCCTTTTGGTGGCACCCCTCATGCTTATAAAGTTTCCAGTGTCACCAAATGGAATATAAATTTAACATAAAATCATCTTTTAAAAAGAACCTACAGAGATGGGGACACAGGGTACAGTCTGAGAGAGAGCACTGACTTTAGTTCTAGCCTTGGTTCTGGGGCGAATAGTTTACAGACCTGAATGCTTAAATCAAAGGCAGATCTCCCCAGTGGAGGGATTTTAGCACTGGCATCATGAATAAGAGAGACACTTCTTCCCCAAAGAACAACCACTATGGAATATCTGGAAGTTGGTGAGATTTCTAAGATCATTTCTACTATCACTTGTAATAGGCTTTTAAAGCTGTCTGTAACCAGTGTATTCCATATCTGACAGCCACACACTATCCGATTTCAGAAAGGTTACTCAGCCTTCTTGTGACTCGGGTTTCTCATTTGTCTTAATGGGGCTGGGAATATCACTCAGAGATAATATTTCTATCCCTAGTTAGAATGTGGAAAGTCACAAGAGATCATTGCTACCACTGTGAAAGATCAAGAGAAATGACCAGAACTGAACCCCGTGGAGAAAAAGATTTCGAAGAAGTGGAAAGAGTATGGAAAATCTATAAACCAATATCGAATGTTCTCCCACACATGTAGCTGGAGTCTCCGAAAGTGAGGAGTGAATGGAGCCAGACATATTTGAAGCAATAAAGGTTGAGACAATTTTCCAAAACTGCTGAACAACACCAAACCACCTACAAAAAGCTCCGAGAACCCTCAGAAAAGAAAGGCAAAGAAAACGCCACCGAAGGACTTCAGAGCCACACTGCTGGAAACCAGACAGAGACAATCTCACAAGCAGTTGGGAACAAAAGACAAATGACATCAAGGGGGAAAAGGGGAGACTTCCTGGAGACTTCTAATCAGAAAAACCGAAGCCAAGAGGACAAACGATTGGCAACTTCAAAGTAGCAAAAGGAAAAAGAAACTATCTTACAATTTTGTATCCAGTTTTGCTCCACGACATCACCCTTAGCCAATGGCAGGTGGTACCTTCATTCTGTCCTCCAGCCAGGGAATGTCAAGTCCTGGCTGAGCTTTCTTTTACATTTGCGAAGCCCACTGGGACAGTCACCCGGCCCCCGGACCACCCACTCCTGCGGCAGCGCTAAGCTCAGTAGAACTCCCAGGAGGAACAACTTCTGATCAGTGTGGTTGTTCCCAGCCTCCGTATCACCTGGGAAACCACCTGGAGTACTTTACAAAATCAAGTGCATCCAAGCTCCACACCTTGAGATTCTGATTTCATTGTGTCTGTGCATTTCCTTTTTTAATGTAGAAAAATAATTATAGTGAACAGCCAGGTAGCTTGCAATCCATTGTTTAAAGAGGATGCTTTCTCCTTTTAGGACAGAGAGGATTTCAATACCAACACTGTTTCTTTTGCGGACTATTATGAACCGTTTCCTAATCGTTTTAAAAATTAGTAGCTGGAACTGTCTTTGGCAAGACTGCTATACAGCTGACTTGCTCCCAAATTTAGATGCCCGGTGGTATCACCAAGAGAGTTTTAAATTATTCTAATACCTAGATCATGAGAGATTCTGATTTACTTGGAATAGGTTACAGCCTGGGCATCTGGATTTTTATAAGCTCCACTGCTCTTGCGATTTCTAGAAGGTACAAGTTCCTAGTAAGAGGTTGAGGAATTCCTGCCAACCGGAGGTTGTCGTGGAGAGAAAATAAGAACAGATGGCATCGGATGAACTCCCAGGCCTCTGGCCTGCTGACGTTGCCCCCGTATTTGCTCAGCCACTGCTTTCCTTCCTCAAAAGGGCATCCTTGGGACACCCTCTGGCCTGCTGCATGTCAGTGCCCAGCTGGCCGCCTACTTCCTGCTGAGAGCTGCTCCTTACAGGGACCTCACACGTATTCCCTGGCTCTCTGGTGCCCAGCCACAAAATGGAAACCTCATTCCATCTAGAAAACAAATGGTTGCTGCTGTCTGGGTGTATTGGAGGCCCCGGGGGGGGGGTGGAGTTCCTGAGCATTGCTTTGGGCTGTCACACACTCCACAACTGTTACCACTATAAGGAAAACCACCCCCTGATTGATGGCTGAGTTTGGCTGTCCCCCTCCCCATCCTCTCCTGGTTGGGTAGGAAGAGGCGTCTCCCGGCCGTAAATCCGGGGTCTTTGGCACTAATGTTGCCTCCTTGGCTTAAGCAGCCTCATTACCAGGATCATACCATTCAGCCGTGGGGAGGACTTAATTACTGTATAATTTAAATGCCATGTTCCAGTGACTTCTGTAAACCCAGTTTCTGTTTTCTGATAATGATGCTTCTGGGGCTGATATTGCAGCCACAATTCTCCTCACCTTTGTCCTTTTTTTTTTTTTTTTGTCTTTTAGTGCCTATTTCTTCTTTTTAAATGCTCCCTAAATCATACATTTGTATCACCTGGGGTCACCATCAAAATCTCAGATTTCTAGACCTGCCACAACCCCACTGAATCTTATCCAAAGTAGGAACAGTGACGAATTCTTAACAAGTACCCCAGGTCATTGTAAAGATTGAGAACCCCTGATCGGAGGCAGTATCCTGGGGAACCAAGCCTCCTGGTGCTGGTCCCAGTGTGGCAGTTTCCTGGTTGAATAGCCTTGAGCACTTCTCTGCGTTTCAGTGTCCTCCTCCGGAAAATGGATCTGAAATATTATCTACTCTGTAGGATTGCTGTGAGGTCAAAATCACAGCTAACACGCATAGAAGAGTGCTAGGCACACAGTAGGAGTTCATCACCACCAATCCATTCAGTTAGAGAAGATTAGCCTCATGAAACATCAAAGAATAAAGTAAGGCAGAAGATGATGTTAAGCGCTAAAAGTGTAACAGAAATAAGATCATTAACGTAGAGCAGAGGTTAAGATTCCACCAGCGTACCCGAGGGAAAACGAGCTCTAGAGTCTGATTGGGAAGGAAACAGACTTCACCTTGAACTGAGAAAAATTCAGTTCACCCATCTAGAGACCGGAGTCAAGAGTACTACCTAGCTGATTACTATTTTTCCTTTTCCATTTAATTTTTTAATGTATGTAATATATAAATATAATACATCATATATTACATATGTCATATGTGATATACATTTCATATACACAGTCACATATACACATAATTGTGAAAAAGTGAACGAAATTACACACATGCTTTCAAAAAAGGTTTATTGAAAAATCGAGTACATAATACAGAGTTCCTACACACCTCCTGCTTGCAGTTTCCCCATCATTAACATTGTCCACTAGTGTGTGGGACGTTTGTTACAATTCATGAACAAATACTGATACATTAGTATTAACTAAAGTCCAAAGCAGAGATTAGATTTCACTCTGTGTTTTCAGTTCTATGGGTTCTGACAAATGTGTAATGACATGTATCCACCATTATAGTATCGTACAGAAATAGTTTCACTGTCCTGAAACCCCTGCACTCCCCCTATTCACCTCTTCCTCCCTTTCCCTCAAACCCTTGAGGACCACTGACCTTTTTACAGCCTCTGTAGTTCTGTTTTGTCCAGAATATCATAACGTTAGAATCATGCAATCTAGCTTTTTCACACTGATTTTCTTTATTTAGTAATATGCACATTTCCTCCATGTCTTCTCATGGCTTAGTAACTCATTTGCTTTTATCATTGAATAATATTCCATTGTATGAATGCAGCACTTTATTCCTGTGTTGAGGGATGTCTCAACTACTTCCAGTTTGGGGCAATTGTTAATAAAGCTGCTATACACATTTGCATGCATCTTTTTGTGTGGACATGTTTTCAGCTCATCTGGGTGAATACCAAGGAGTGCAATTGCTGAAACGTAGGGTGAGACTATGTTTAAGTTTATAAGAAACTGCCAAACTGTCTTCCACTGTGGCTGTCCTACTTGCATTCCCACTAGCGATGAACTAGAGTTCCTGTTGCTCCACATCTTTGCCAGCATTTGGCATTGTCAGCGTTTTTGATTTTTGCCTTTCGAATAGGTATGTAGTGATATCTCATTGTTGCTTTAATTTGCAATTCCTTAATGACATGTGATTCTGACCATCTTTACATATGCTTATTTGCCACTTGTAAATCTTCTTTGGTGAGGTGTCTGTTCAGCTACTTTTGTCTATTTCTTGAGTGGATAGTTTGTTACAGGTGTGTCCTGTAATACCAAGATGTATTGTATTTCTAGAGATAAGTTCCCAGGACTGAAACCTCAGGGTCAGAGGGCTATGTACTTTTCATTTTCATAGGTATTGCCAGAATGCATGCTCAGAAAATGTATTAATACTCTATTTTGGTACCATAAAAACATGGGTGGAAAATTTTAGCCATATTCTCACTAGAAATTACTGTGATCACTCTTTTAATCATTTTTTTCAGTCCAATGAATATGAAAGAAGATCTCTGTTACTTGTATTTTTATTTCCCTTTAGTTGAATTTGAGAATATATTGTACATTTTTCAGCCATTTGGGTTATATCTTTTATTAATTATTGATGCACATATTTGGGATTTTGTTCTAATTGTTTTTTATTGTTGATTTGTAAGAACTCTTTACAAACCATAGATACAGCCCTTTGTTGCCTTCATTACAGTTTGTTTTTTCCCCAAAACCTATCCTTTTGATTTTTTTATCTGGACCACTTATTATTGACTTTGTTTCCACTTGAAAGCATCAATCATTGGTTAAACCATGTAAGGAATATTTTAACTAAAGAAATCAGAGTCAAATGAATGACTAGACAGCTCACTCTTAGAAGGCTGCAGATATAAGAAAATCAAAGAGAAACCAAGGTCACATGGGCTGGAGAAGAAAATATTGGGCAGGTGTTTGGCAGGTAGAAGGAAATAAAAAGCTATTTCAAATATTTGAATGATTGCCATCTGGGAAAAGGATCCCATTAATTCCGAATGGTCACAAATGATAGAGCTCCTTCAAGGGAGAATGACAAGTAGGAAGAGTTGGGCTCGATATAAGGAAGCAGTGTCCTCATGGTCATGGCTGCCCCGGAATTAAATGGTTGCTTAGGATTTAGTGCTCCATGAAATTTCTGAAGACGGTCACCATAGAGATGGAGAACTGGGGGAAAATACCATGCACAAGTTGCTATCGTTCAGAAAAACTGAAACCAGTTGAGGTATTTTGAAGAAAATGGGGCCTTAATACAGACAATTTGGTGATCACAAAACTGTTGGAAGGACTGGAGGAGTTCAAGGCCCCAAGCAGGCGTTAAGCTTTCGGCTTTGCTGCTGCAGTTATGGCCTCCTAACATGGAGAAACACCGCTATCACACTGGGGTCAGTAACATGTCGAATGTCACTGCTGACTTCCCAGCTCCTCTGTAGCCCTAGGGCAGGTGAAGTTCAGGAAAACTCAGAAGCCACTGGGAAAAATAAACTGCATATCTGCAAAGCCTATGTGAATCTGCTGTCCTTACTAAAGGAAGAAGAAATGGCGTCCCCCTCTACTCCACCTTTGCGTAAGTGCCTTTCATTGACAGAATGTAAGTGGCATCCATGGACTTGGAAACGAGAGGTGCTGAGCAAGATAGCTCATAGATTTCTAGCCCCTGAAGTACAGAGGACAGTTAGAAGGATGGGGCAGGGAATACACGTTGTCACACAACATCCAGCTCAGGGTTCCAGCATCAGTGTGGGGACAGACAGATGGTTGTATTAGACACTACATGGGCTGCATAAAATTTAGAGAAGGGGATTCCATAGTACTCTGTACAGCCTTTTCTTGTTCTGAAATAATTTTTTAAAGTCTTCTCTACTCTGTCTCTGAAGAGCACGAGCAACACAGCTTTTTAAATGTGATGGAAACCCACCCACTCTATCGCTCTTGTAGATTTTATGCAAATTGTACTTTAAAAAGATAGCATGTCACTGACGGTGACCATCTTTGTGAGTGCTGAAAAAGAAAACGTGTTATTTAATTCAATTAAGAGTGTGTTAAGGAGGACCGTCTATGAGCTGTTAGAGTCGTTGGCAAGCCCAAGAGGCCCACTCACCATGGGGTTGTGGGCACCACCATGCACTGCAAGGCTTCTCCTATCCAGCCACAGAATCCCCCTGGTGTCCTCTGGAGAGCAAGGAAATGAGAACCAGAGGCCTGCTGACTTGGGTTAATCACATCACGATACTCAGATGGCTCTCCCATTTATGCACCAAACTCCAGGACTAATTCTACAAGGTCACATCATGAAGGGTAAGGAATAGATTGGATTGAAGAAAGGGAAAACTCACAGGGGCGGGGTCAGCAAGACAGAAATTCACAGCGTACTTCATCTTTCATGATCCCATTGAAGGGCATGTCCGAGCCAGTGAGGCAGCCAGAGAGTGTCCCCTTCTCGCCCCTCATTCAAGAGAGGTTTGCCATGAGGACTGCAGCTTGCTGACAGCCTCCTCTTTGAGGGCCTCTGGGATCTACAGTAAGGCCATGCTGTCCTCAAGCAGCCTCCAGCCAATGGCTGAGCATCATACAGGTAGTAGGGCCTGCCATTTGTGCCCAGTGTGGAAATCCTCTACCTGCAAGCTGTGCTGGCCCTCTCCATTGGGCTGGCCAAAACTATCTCAGAGGGGCATCAAGGGCTGAGGGATTCCTAGGGGACCTACCTATGAATGAAATTGCTGAATTGGAAGGAATTTCTTTACATGGCTTCCAAAGACAACTCCCATCATAGGTCACCTCATTCGTTCATTTGAGCATTATAATTTCAAACCTGTAGGATATCACAGAGTTAATTTGGACCAAACTACATAGGAGTTTATAGTATTTCTAAAGCAAGATGAGCCCTTAAGGACCAGCCTCTCACCGCCATTTGGGAATTACAAATGTGATAAACAAAAGATTATTCACCAAGCTTATAGACCAAAGACAAGTGAACTTGTGTTGAGTTTGGGAGATGACAGAGTCCCATCTAAAAGAAGACAGGACTCCAAAATCAGCTAGAATGGCCAATGAAGCTGAAATTGCATTCTTTTGTGAAGAAGATTAGAACAACTACAAAACTAATCCCATTTAATCCTGGTGGAAGCCAAACAGGGGCTTCCTTTTTGCATAGTGTTAAGCTCTTTATTCTACTTCTGAGTACAATGCACCTGCCTGAGGTTCATCCTCCCATACTTGCCCACCTTCCACCTCTCTTGACACAAGTGTCAGGCCCATAGTGTGGTCTGAGCTTTCCCTGCTGATTCCCCCCCTCACTTATCTTTTGCGGTCATTATCCCCAGTAAATATCTTGCCCTCATCACTGGGTCTCAGTGTGTACTTTTGGGCTGACCTAAACAAATACAGCTGTGGCATTTGCTAGACACAATGTGGGCTTTGTTCCAGAGGAAATAGCCCTTCCATCTTGTCGGTTCTCCATTTTCACATTGCTAGAGCTGGGAGGGGTGAGGGGAAGGAGGTTAAAGAATGCTTATTGCTAAGCAGTCTGGATTTGGGATGCCAGCTGTTTATAGGAATTGTCTGAGAAAGCCAGCTGCTCTGACTCTGTGGGAAATCTGGCCCCTGAGATTATAAAAGACGCTGATCCTATAGGAAGCTGATCTTAGATGTAGCTTCTTCCACCAGGACAAAGGAGGTCCTGCTCCCAGGTGGCTCATTGGCCAGGGAAGGCAGGGTAATTCCCAGGGCTGTTTGAAAATAGTTCTGTTCACTGAATAATGTGCACTCAACATTGTTCATTTTATTCATATGCCATGGTGGTCCTTCAGAGCAGGAGTTAATTAGGCGATCCTGGATTCTATAGCTCTCAATTCCTAATTTACAGCAGGAATATATATGCATTTCCTGATCTTAAAAACTCTCAGGGGCGCCTGGGTGGTGCAGTCGTTAAGCGTCTGCTTTCAGCTCAGGGCGTGATCTTGGTGTTCTGGGATCGAGCCCCACATCAGGCTCTTCCGCTATGAGCCTGCTTCTTTCTCTCCCACTCCCCCTGCTTGTGTTCCCTCTCTCGCTGGCTGTCTCTGTCTCTGTCAAATAAATAAAAAAATCTTTAAAAAAAATTTTAAAAAAAAAAACCCAGCTGGGGAGACACACTGTCCCACGTACACCACTCTCTATGCTCCAGTTTAGCAACAAGTTTTGCTTGTGAATCACAGCACTGTTTGGGTTTTGCAAGTATTTTCCTCCATTTCCCCTCCAACAATGCAGCTCAACCCCTTCCTATCCCTAACACTGTATTACCATCTTCTTCTTCCCTCACCCTCATTTTGTTCCTTCTGATGCCAGGAAGACAAAATTAGCACAATTCCTTGTTTTAGAAAGTTGATTTATTCCAAGGCGCGGAGTGGAGTTCACGTATCCACATATCTATACCTCTTTGAGGACAGGAGGGAGGAGAAACTGAGACACAAACGAGACAAATTGCACTAACCGAGGTTATATAGCAGCGTTTCTAGCAAGAGAATCCAGTACTTGAGTATCTAATTTGGGCACGTCTGCCCCTCCCCCAAAGTCTAAGCGCACAGCTGCTAACAGTAGACAGACCAACATGGCGGCTCACAGCACAGCGGAAGTCACGGGGATCATCTGAGGGCTTCTTTGGCTCATAATACATAGAAGGCAGCCAGATACTTAATTCGGTTCAACACTTCCACTCACAGAGGAGGAACCAGAGGAAACTCTGAAGCTTCCTCAGAGTTGTACAACCAGTTATGGCCCATCAGAAACGCGACCCAGCTCCCCAGGCCCTGAATCCAGGGCTTTTTCTGGAATGCCTCGTGGCTCCTTTGTTATTTAAGGTTTTTCTGCCTCACTTTCTCCCCCTACTTTTGTGTAAGTCTCACCAAGGATAGACCTAAACAAGGTGGCCCGCATTTCCTCTTGACTCCCGGCAAAGACCTGATACAGTCTGCAGGCATCACATGGATTGTCAACGGCATTATCATCTTCTGCCTCTGGGCCCATTTCTTATATTTTTACCCCCAACTTGCCTTCTTCTGTCTGGCAGGCCCACTAAAATCCACACGTATTGCTTTCTCCAGAGAGGAGAGAAGCCCGATTTATAAAGTTGATGAAGGGCATTGCAATCTTCAGTCTCAATAAGCAAGGACAGGTGGGCAGTGGCATGCAACGACCCCTCACATGCACCGAAATCAGTTTCTCTATGTTATTACATGTGGTCATTTCCTTTATTGGCCCCAATACCTTAGCTCTTTCTGAACCCACACCCTTTTCCATGTGTGGCACCTTGGTTTTGTCACCTTAGCTAAGCTGGAACCACATTTCCCCAAAATGTTCATCTCTGCCTGGTGCCAGATTAAGTCTGCCAGCAGAAAAATTCTGTGAGTTTTGGAAAAAGGAAGGAAAGCGGCAGCCATTTTTGTCTGTGGTTCCGAAGGCGGGTGTAGGTTGGTCCCGTCGCAGCTCCTGCACGTTGTCCCTGACCTGCCGGCAGCCCGTGTTGACATGGAGCGGTGACCACCCCACAGCCCCTCCAGCGCCTGCTGGCAAGCCTCCGTCGCCTTCCGTAGCTCTTGAGCCAGGTAGGTGAGTGGCTGGCCAGACACACGAGCTGGGGCACAGCTCCTCCTGCAAGCCCCCCCCCATGTCTGCGTATTTGAAGACAGACACTGGGCCCCGAGAGATGCCATCACCCGTGCTGTGCTTCAGCTCCTCTCCAAGTAACCAAATCACTGCAGAAAGGTAGTATGTCTACCCAGTGACAGCAGCTGAAGCTATAGTGGCCAAGAAGAAACACATTTTATGATTCCGGAGACCATTGCAGGAGGGGACCAGAAGGGTAAAATGTTCAGTGATGGACGAGGGGAGAGCTGTTTGTTCTGTTCGGCTAAATTACCATTATTGTCACTGTCCTTTCTATTTCATGTCCAGCCTTTTGACTCTTCTGTGGAAGAGTTGTCAGGATTTCCATTCTAGCTGTGGCTTCTGTTTTACCCCAACTGTAAATTTTTCTTTTGAATGTGGGGTCTAAAAGAGCCATGGAACTTTCCAGTTGTATCTCCGTATGTCTTAGGACCATTTTGTTTCTGAAAGGAAAGTCCTTCGTCTTCTAATTCATAAAATGCGATGAACACTTTGCTGTCCACAAATGGATGTTAGTGACCTCATTTGAGGCTAGCAAAGTGACACTCATAAATGTCTGCTACATGCCTGGTATTCCTTTGAGCATATGACGTAAATTCATTCGCTTGCTATGAAAAGTGACATAAGCAGGATTTTATAAATTTGCCCATTTTGTGGATGAGGAAATGGAGGCAGAGAGATTAAGCAACCTTCCCAAGGCCACACAGTTAGTCCCCAGCACAGGAGGTCCATCTGGTTCCAGATTCCAGGCGCTTCGCCTCCAAATTCTGCCACTATCCGCTCTATGAAGCAGGGAGTGTCTAGACAGAACGTATTGACACTTAATACAAATCCCCCCAAACGAAACATTCCTCAAGATAATTCCTTTATTCTTCTGAACCCTTAGCCTTGAGCGATGCTCTTTGTCGTCTTTAAGCACAATTTCCATTTAATAAATGTCCTTTCTTTATTGACAAGGAATTTCATTAATTTGGTCGTCTCTCGGGCCTGACAGAAATGATTATGGCAGTCAGGAAATTGGAGAGAAAGGGGTTATTACTTTGGAGGCAAACAGAGCAGGAAAGAAAGAGAAAAGAGAGCTCCCAAGTGCACAAAAGGTGAGGGGACTGAGGAAGCAAAGAGTCCGATGCAAGCGGGTTTCTCTTCGGCTGCTCTCCCTCCCTGAGGTCAAGTCCCAGGGGGCCCAGGGAGCGACTGCTAAGCTGACCACATGGAGGTCCCATGGGGAATGGCAGGGATTTCCCCCCCACCCCGCCCCCAACAACCCATCAGGGAGCAATGAGACAGCAGCCACAGCCGGGGACAGGGGTGAGGCAAAGTAATTTGTCCTGTCTGTTTTAACTTGAGGCTCCAGGAAACTTCCCTCTGCTCTGAGTTCCTCCTGGGGAGCCAAAGAGAAAGAACAAATGAAAAGCATCCTTCCAACAAGCCCAGGAAGAAAGCCGACTCATTATTGCGGGGGTCCCTGGGGACAGGCATGCTCCCCAGAAGCAGAGCTTTCCTCCCGGTTACTTGGTGAGTTTCTGGGACACTATCTGACACAGAAAGACCTTGACTCAGGTCTCTCCAGCTGGAGGAGAATATTTCTTCCTCCGGGCCACAGGGGCCAATCGATTTCCACCCTGCCATGAGACCCTGCTGGTCAGCCGGGTCCTGGCTTTGCACATGGCCCCTCGCTGGCACTCGCAATCCGTTCACGCCACAGGTGGTTGATGGGGTTGCTTGACTGGCACGGCAGCTACAGCTCAGTATTTAAAGATGTACTAGAATGGACTCCTGGCTGGCCTCCTCTCCTCATATTCCCTCCCCTCCCTCCTGTCATCAGTCCAGCAACCAGAGTGTCTTGTTTAAAAAACATAGATACAATGAGGTCACCCGTTATCCTTGCTGAAAACCCTTTTAAGATACAGGGCAAAATAATTCACATGGCCCATAAGAGGTACAAGGAAACCTTGTCTTCCTCTCCACTCTTTTTACTGACTAGTGGCCCTGCTGTTCTCTGTCTTCCTGTCACACCAGCGCCTTCCCCCAAGACAGCCTGCTGCCTCCCACCCAAGGACCTTTGCACCTGCCACATTGTTAGCCTGGAACTTGATCCTTTCACAGCACACTTTTACTTATCTTGTAGGTTTCTAAGCTCCATAGTCCCCTGCACCTCCCTGTTCTTTGCCCCAGGTGGCTAAACTATATGGACCACATGAATGTTCTTTTTTGTCTTTTGATCTCTGGAAGGCTCTTGAAGGGAAAGAAGAGAGTGAAGTCAGGGCTCTAATTTTCCTGGATCATTCTTTGTGAAGGTGAATTTTTTGCAACTGTCAAGGGTACTATATTGGTCAGCTGTTGCTGTGTAGTAACCCAAAGCTCTCAATGGCATTCAACAATAGCATCCTTTTCTCCAGTATCTTCAGGGGGCCTGCTGATCAAGGCTGCTGGAGTAATAATTCTCGATTTTCTGTAACTTGATGTTTTGGCATCTTCAAAGCAGGTCCAAACTAATGGCTCAAGTTGTTTGTGTCTGTATGACCCCTGTGTTATTGCAGCTTGCATAGATACGATATCACAAGCCTTCTAACCACACACCCGAATGTCTGTGTTTTGCTCCTGCCCAGTTAAGGGATGTCCTCATCTAACAACTTCTTATGACTATAGTAATAAAGGCTCTCACCTATGCTCACTCCCTCTGCCTGCTGACTGACCCTGGTGCTTCCCTGTGTGGCCTCGCATGACATGGCATATGCCCTTCTCTTAGAAATTTTAAGTGATGAACTCTTCTTTTATTTTTTTAAGTTTTTATTTATTTAAGTAAACTCTGCATCCAACATGGGGCTCAAACTCACAACCCTGAGGTCAAGAGCTCCATGCCCGATCGACTGAGTCAGCCTAGAACCCCAATAAACTCTTCTCTTAATGGCATGGACCTCTCCATGTTGTCACTCAGTCATACCTACAAATTAAATCCCAGGTAATTTTAAAGCCGTGCTCAGCTGACTTGTTAGACAGCAGGCCCAGTCACTGATGGACTTTTGATGATTTACTTGTCTTCCTCTCCTATCGCACGGTTAGTTCCATGTCTGTTTTCTCACTTTTACATCTTCAACACCTCATAAAGTGCCCAGCACACTGTGAATCCTTGATAAATATTTATTGAATGAATGGATGAAATAGGAAGCCTGTGTTCGATGCAGCCTCATGCCCGAATGCAAACAGGGGCAGGGGAGCTATAGGAGAGGCCGTTCTATTCTTCAGATGGAAGAAGGATTTTGAAAGGACATTGATTTCCTGTGAAAGCAGAGGTGACTGTGGACTGTCACTACATCAAAGTGACAATTTCTTGCTAAAACCAGCCAACTGAATGTGGACAAAACGGCCCTAACACCATCAAAGTCTGACCCACGCGGTGGTGACCAAGGTTTCAAAGGTGCCTGGGATGCTTTGCGATACTCAACATATTCTCACTGATTAACTGGGAAGTGGATTTGGAATGAAATGAACAGGAGACTTTCTATTTGTTTGACCTCTCTGGGCCCTGGCGCTCTTCTCTATAAAACGGGACACCATTCCCTTCCTTAAGAGCCACTGGGACAACAAAAAGACAATGTATGAATGAGTTTTGCAAAAATGTATACACCCCATGATTCACACGCGTTATTGGTTGTTTGGTGGTGGCTGTAGTAGTGTTAGTTGTTGTTATTGTTCACAGCTGTGACCGAGGACAATTTGAAATAAAATATCTCATTGTTTTCCTTGCATGGAATTCTCTTTATAGATGGTTTGTGCATGAAGAAGGGGGAAGAAATGAGATGATTTGGTAAGTGCAAACTGTGTCCCCTGATCCCTCCGCCTTGGGTGGCCTCCAGTGCTGATAGAAGAGTAGGATTTGGGGCAGAAGAAAAAAAAATTGGAGAAGGAGAAAGAGCACGCCAGCCATTTCAGGGTACTTGAGCTAGGAGAGGCAGTGTGGCGTATCAGTCAAGGTCAGACTTTTGTGTCCCCGAGACCCAGGTTTGAATCTCAGCTCTACTACGTTCTAGCTGTGTGACCCAGACACTGTGCTTAAACCTATCTGAGCCTTATGCATCTATAAACAGGGCTCTGTAATGTTCCCCTCGCTGAAGTATTGCATTAATTTAGATAATATATAAGATTCCTGGCACACAGTAAACTCTCTAGTCGTCACTCATGCTTCGAAGAGGAATTCAGAGAAATAATGGAGTCTAAAATAGGTGGGTGAGAGTCAGCCAAATTGTATCCACCCTCCTAGCCCCCATGCCCCCCAGTGAAATCTAGCTTTCAAAAAGGACTCATTCACGTACAGACATCTGAAAGTGGCCAGCAAAGGATGGCTGCAGAGGGACTTCGAATCATACCAAACACCTTCAGCCAGGTTCCTAAAACTAACGCCTCCGAGTTAGATCGTCTGCTCCCCAACATCATCACCTGGGATCCCTCGGCCGTGACCAGGTGAGACGCTACACGGGCCATCGCTGTTCTGCAAGGACTAGAACTGGGACCGTGTTCATTTTCAGGCGTGATCCTCCCCACCTCCTCTCCCTAAGCCAAGCCTGCACTCCAGCCTTTGTTGTGCCCCCTGAATCTGGAAATATCCACCATAAGCCTTCGCCGGGGACAGGAATGTACAAGTCGGAACTAGGAGCAAGAGCAAAAAAAAACTTCCCTGAACAATTCACATGACAGTTCATCAACCATCTGGTACCACTTTTCTAGCAGCTTCAGCAGTTTGGGGTCTTGTATTCATTTCTTGTTGGCGCTATAACAAATTACCACACGCTTAATGGCGTTAGATGACACAAATTTGTTCTCTCACCATCTTGAGTTCAGAGGTGCAAAATGAGTCTTACAAGGCTACAGTCAAGGTGTTAAGAGAACAAGTTTCCCTCTGGGGTGTCTCGAGGAGAATCCACTCCTTGCCTCTTGCAGCTTCTCGTGCCTGGGGGCGTTCCCCGGTTTACGGCCCCGTCGCTCCAATCTCTGCTTCTGCTGCCATATCGCCTTGTCCTCTTCTAGGCTGACATCTCCCTCTGCCTCTAACTTATAGGGACATGTTTTTTAATTTATTAATTCATTTATTTATTTTAGTCATGTCTGCCCCCAAGGTTGGGTTCAAACCCACAACCCGGAGATCAAGAGTTGCAGGCTCTTCCACTGAGCCAGCCAGGCACCCTTATAGGGACATTCCGATGACCTCTCTAACCCACCTGGATAATCCAGGATAATCTCTCATTTCAAGATCTTTCACTTAATCACATCAGCAAAGCCCCCTTTGTCATAGAAGTGTTCATTCATAGGTTCTAAAGATTAGGATGTGGACATCTTGGTTAGGGGAGGGAGGGCATCATTAAGGCTCAATTCACACACAAGCTGGAGTCATAATAAACTCACTCCTTAAATTTATAGGAGTGGTTAGTAACTGTAGTCTTCCTCTTCCCAAACTTTACAGGGTTTCACACACCCCTCAGTTACTGAGGAGGAGAAAGAGGAAGTAGGGAATCCGGGAGAAGAAAAATCACAGAACTCTCAATAAACAAACAAACAAGTTCTGAACTCTTAGTAACCATAGCTGGTGTTGAGATATTTTGCTCAAGAGAAAACACAGAGTTTACTTCTCTCTCTGGTAGAGTAAGTGCCGTAAATGTGCTCGACATGTATACGCAGTGCTTCTGGAGGCGCCCTGCTTCCCTGTCTATTCTAGAGGCACAGCTCTTGCCTGCCTCGCCCACAAAAAAAAGGCAGACTCAGCTACATCCAGTCATTTTGTTTCCCTAGAGAGATATGCCACCTCACTTCTCACTGGTAGCTGCCACTGCCCCTCTGCTCCGATTAGGAACGGTCAGGGACAATCAGACGGAGGCTGTCACTCTGTTAGCTCCATTTAGCCATAGCATAATGAGAGGAAGGAGAGAGCACACAGTTCCCCATTTGAACCATTTCTAAACAATTTGAAATAGTTCCCTGGAATCAGGTGAACCAAAAGAGGTTATTAACCTGAAAAGCATTAAAGAGCAAAAGCAGAGGGGAAATTGTGCAACATGGGTAGGCCCATCCATGTACATGCCTTTGTGTGTCTAGAAAGTAAGGAAGATGACATTTTCAGGAGAGAGACATGACTTGCAACTAATAAAACAAGATTCCGTTGAGATAGTGGTCTGATTGTACGCATATTTAACATACGTGATTTCAAATGTAAACAGAGAACATAAAACTGTGAGAAATGCCACCATTCTTTGAAATGTGTCTTTGGATGGATTCCCATAAGCAGACCCTGAAACAAGGACTGGATACATGTAATTTACTTAGGAGGTGATCCCAGAAAGCATTGCTTGTGGACGTAAGAAAGGCAAGAAAAGGAAACGAATATAGGATGCATTACTCAGCAGAATCTTGCTGTGAGCTAATGAGACTCAATCCCCTGGGGTTCCTCGGGGAGACTGGGTACAGACATCTCAGAGTGTCTCATCCAAGGGAAGAAGCAGTTGGGGTATTTATTCTCCAACCTTGGTCCATAGTTAATAGGGGTTTGCTGGGAGAGCATGAAATCCTCAGAACTTCCAGCCTTCTCCAGCATAGGCTGAGCTTGCTCCCACCACCAGAGAAAGCCCTTGGTTGGGGAGTCCCAGGTGTTTACAGAAAAAGTGATCTTTGGGCACAGAAATTGTGAGTGCCGGACTTGTGACTTTTAAGTGCACAGACAGTGGCTGTCCCAAAGTTAGTGAGAGATGGGAGATGAGAATTAGCTCATCTCTCAGCCTCTCTTCTTGGGGAAAGCCATTTCCATATGTCTAAGGTACATATTCTCCATAAATGCAAAACATCTACTTTATCTACCACTCAACTGAATAAGCACAAACTGTCGTAGCATTTGGTGAAATCTTTCAGACCCAAACCTTTAAGAAAGTCTCAGCAGCAGGGTCACCTGGGTGGCTCAGTCGTTTGAGCATCCAACTCATGATTCCGGATTGGGTCATGATCTTATGGGTCATGGGATTGAGCCCCGAGATGCGCTCTGTGCTCAACGATGGGGAGTCTGTTTGAGAGTCTCTCCCTCTGCATGTGCATGTGCTCTCTCCCTCTCTCAAATAAATAAATAAATCTTTAAAAAAAAAAAACAAAGGAAAGGAAAGGAAAAGAAAAGGAAAAAGAAAAGAAAAGAAAAGAAAAGAAAAGAAAAGAAAAGAAAAGAAAAGAAAAGAAAAGAAAAAGAAAGCCTCAGCAGCCTCAACTTTCCTCTGCCAAGAAGTCTGGTGAAAGAAAGAGGAGAGCCAGATAGGAGGTGATTAGTAGATGAAAGGAAATGTTGGCTTAAACAGACTGATAAGGAGATATGAGGCTTCAATTGTGTTACTCCATAGAGCAGCAGAAAGAGAACAGTTTTTAAAGAAAGAATCCCAGAATTAATATTACTAGCCATATAACATTTGATAGTTACTTTACCTTCTTATTTTAAGTTTTCACCTTCATAATCCTTCCCTTTTACCCTTGCGCGAATTCTATAAGCTGGAGTGTATCCAACGCTAACATAGTTCTGACACATTGTGGGCACATGACGCATTTCAATTTTTGCTTTCAAAATTGGGATTTGCTGGATAAACTAACACCATCAATGTGTTGTCTTGTATCCTGTAAGTCAAAGCAAAGCTGGCTTAGCTACCTGACGGATTGCCTCCAAAATGCTCCCAAGGTCGAATCAATCCTGAAACTACTTTGCCCTAAGAAACACTTCCTAAATCTGGGACTGGATCCTGGAGTACAAGGCTTCCTGAAGCCAGGGAGCAGTTGAAAAGGGGCTGCTTTCTCATCCACCATGACTAGCATATTCTAAAGGCACCTGATGTGAAACTATGTGCATAAAGCAGATCTATTGAACGGTCTGAACTTGGCTGAATACAAGTGTGAAACGGTTTGTTTTGTTTCGTTTTGTTTTTCAGCTATTCTCTTTGGCCATTATCTGTTGAATCTTCCTGTTGCTTATCCTGGGCAGATTTTATACTTTTCCATTGTTTGTTAACTTAAAAAGACCAATCTACTTTAAAACTCCAAGCATGTATTCCATTTGGGGGTGGGGGGAAGTGGGAGTACATTGAACTGTGGGGGAAGGGCAGTGGCAACAGAACTATCTTGTTTCCCAGCCCCCTTATTAGGCTTCTGAGTTCTCTTGTCAGAGGGACCCAGGTGGAGGAGGGGGGCGGGAAGAGATTAGGAGCAGTGTGGCTGAGACAAGGGAGGCTCACCCCTGCCTGAAGGCTGCCATAATGGCATGGTGCTGAAAGTTAAGCCATCCTTCAGCTCTGCTCTTGCCCAATCCTTCTCCTCAAAATCCAAAATCTCACTTGTAATCTCCTCCAGAGCCTCTCTACTTGGGTGCTTTCTAGGCATCTAGACAATTAGCCGAATAAGCCCCTTGGCTTTCCTTTATCTATGCACCTCATTCTGATCAATCCATTTTTGTCACCCTGTCATTGCATTACCAGGTTATAGGAGCTAGAAAGTACTGGATCATTATTTTCTTCTTCCAACTTGTTCAAAGTCCCTTTCCTATAGCCAGTACACATAGCCTTTTGCTACTAGGGCATTCTTGCCTGGCTGATATTCCTCGCGCATGAGTTGCAGAAAAACAATTCAGCCATGCTCATGGCCAACTCATTTCTCCTTGTCACATCAAAAGTAGAGGTGCAGAACATTCTGTGGCTATCTCTTCACCCTGCAACCTCTAATTCTCTTTGCCACCTCCTCAAAAAGACTCAGGACAGCAAAATCAGCAAATGTGCTACAGACGGACTTCCGAATGCACCTCATCCTTGTAAAGTGCCCTGCAGGCACGAAAACACACAATAGCAGTTGTGTGATGAGGCCACTGACTCATGACTTCAACAACTCTCTCTCCCTCTCCCTGTCCCAGTTTCCTGCTTACACAGAATTTGCAAGAAAATGTGGGTGGAGAGGCTGGCTGGGGAGAGGGTTGAGGGCAGCAGAACAATTTGAGGTTCCTTTTTAAAATTTGCATACAGTTAGATTCAACTTATCGGGGGAACGTACGGTTCCATGAGTTTTGACAAATACCTAGAGTTGTCTAGCCATCATGACACTCAAGTACAGGACAGCTTCCTCACCTCCAAATATCCCTCCATGCTTCCCCTCTATACACAAACCCTCCCCTCCCTTAAGCCTTGGCAACTACGAATTTGCTCTCTGGTCCTATAGTTTTATCCTAGAATATCATATAAATGAGATGCTAAGTAGCCTTTTGTCAGGCTTCTTAGTCTTAGCGTAACTCATTCGAGATTCATCCACGCTGGTGCTTGTTTCGGTATTTTGCTCCTTTTTACTGCTGGGTGGTACTCTGTTGCACGATTACACCTCATTTGTTCACCCAGACATCAGCCAAAGCTCATCTTTTCCAATTTCTGTAAATTCTAAAGACAACTGCTGATCATTCCTTTACAGATTTGGGGGGAGGCAAAAGCAAGGTCAAATGTAAAGTGTAAGCTTGGCTTAAAAGAAACTGCCAACCAAATTACCCTCTAGTGTAGATAGTGGCTGCACCACTTTTCATACCTACCAGGAAAGCATAAGAATTTCAGCTGACCCTCATCCTTACCAGCACTTGATACTTGATCATATTGTCAGTCTTCTATTTTTTTTTTTAATTTTCAAAATTTGGGTAAGTGTATAGTGGTATCACATGATTTTAGTTTTCATTTCTTTAGTTACTAATGATATTAAGATCTTTTCTCCTGTGCTGTGTTCTCACATATAATTGAGGGAATAGTCAAGCTGAAGTCCTTCCGTGTAACCTCTCAGTGGTTTGTGTGGATTTGTCTACTTTTCATCTCAGTTCCATTAGTTTTTGAATGGATTTGTATTTGGAAGCTCTGATTTTAAGTAAATAAATATTTAGGATTGCTTCTTTTTACTGAACTTACCATTTTATCATCATGTAATGTCCTTCTTTATCCCTAGTAATTTTTCTGGTTGTGAAGTCTACGATGTTTGATATTAATATAGTCAGTCCAGCTTTCTTTTCATTAATGTTTGCATAGTATATTTTTTCCATGATTTACTCCTAACCCACTTATATGATTATATTTATTTGTTTTTTTTTTATTATGTTCAGTTAGCCACTGTATAGTACATCATTAGTTATTGACGTAGCATTCCATGATTCATTAGTTGCGTATAGCACTGGGTGTAATGAGCCCAACGCATGCCCTCCTCAATACCCATCACCAGGCTACCCCATCCTCCCACCCCGCACCCCTCTGAAACCCTGTTTGCTTCCCAGTGTCCATAGTCTCTCATGGTTTATCATTATATTTAAAATAGGATAGTAATGGATAGCTAAAAGCTGGATCTTCATTTTTGTTGGCATTTTGCTTGTCCAATCTGACAATTATTGTCTATTACTGTGCTTAGACCATTTGTGGTTAATGTAATGCTGTGGTTATTGATATGGTATTGACTAATAGTTATTCCAATACTATGGATAGTTTTCTTTGAGTTTTTTCTGTTTGGGGGTAACCGACCTTCTTGATACTGTAAGTTCATGTCTTTCATCTCATTTGGGAATTCTCGGACATATTTCTTCAAATATTTTTTTCTGCAAGTCTCATTCTTCTATTTTTCTGGTACTTCAGTAATTTGAATGGTAGACTTTGATGTTGCCCCATGGGAGCCTGAGGTTCTGTTGACTTCTTAAAATCTTTTCTCTGTTATCCAAATGTGATCATTTCCATAGATACACCTTTAAGCTTACTGACCCTTTCATCTGGCATTTCCACTCTGCTATGGATCTCACCCAGTGATTTTTTTTCATTTCATATACTGTGTTTTTCATTTCTCAACTTTACGTTTGTTCCTTTGGATAGTTTCTTATTTTATGCTGCGACCTTTTTCTTTCCATTCATTTCAAGAATGTATGGCTTTACTTCATTGAGTATGGTTATACTAACAGTTTTAAAGTCTAAAGGAATAATTCTAATTTCTAGATAATTTTATGTTTGACATCTGATTGTCTTTTCTCTTTAAAATTTGGCAAATCTTTCTGGCTCATTTTTGTTGAGTAATTTTGGATTGGATTGGATTTGGACATTTTGAATGTTATATTTAAGACTATGGGCCCTATTCATATTTTCAGGAGACGGTGGAAGGGGCATATTGCTAATGGTATAGCAAGCAGTCAACTCACATTCAGACTACAGGTTCTTTCTCACCTTCTGTGCATGGCGGTTGCAATGTCAGTTGAGTTTTCAAGGCCTTCACTGTACTGTTTGGAGTCGGACCCACCCGTGTACCGCTCAGGGGTTGACCTGTTCAAGTCTCAGAGCCTTGGCTTTGTTTCTTTGGGTACGTTCCGCCCACGTACTTACTTCCTGTGGAGGAACCGAGGACTTATGTCAGTTATACAGAGAATGAAGTTACTGCCTTCTCTAGGAGCCTCCTGCCAGGAATTTCCCACACTCTTTGTCTCCAAGAGCCAGCCTTTGGGCCTGGGAAAAATGTTTAATCTGCCTACATTTCATAATGTATAAATAATTACATACCAAAAGAGTAAATATTTCTAGTGGTTTCCTGGCCCCCCAGCTCCACATTTCTCCTCATCTCCACAATACTTACCATCCTGACAGAATGTGACACAAAGGGGAGGATATAAGGATAAATGTGCCAGAGAATATTTCCAAGCTATAAACATTGTTTAAAACAAATATTGGACTTCTAAATTTGTAAATAATATGGGTAAAATAAATTCACCTACTATGAACAAAATGGCCAGATCTTTGAAAATTTATAGACTGAATATGACTTTTTATTGAATATCATTGTGGATTTTTCTAGAATGTTGATTTTTTTCTTTCCCACCACCCGGTTCCACATCCTATTATACTGTGACCCAAACTAGAACTCCCTTAGACAACATTGATATTTGTGATATGCGATATTACCCTTAATATTGATGAGCTTTGGGTTAATGGCAGAGGGCTTGCTAAGAAATTTGAAAAGTAATGGTCTTTGTAACATTAAATCCAAGAGCACTGAAAGGCCACTGGACTTTCTTCAGAGTTCCTAGACACCAGAAACCTTCCTAGAAATGAATATTTGTATCAGTGACCTAGCACAACATCTATTCACTGTAGAGGGAAAAGAAGAAAATTCAAGGTTATGGCATGAAGTGCTTTTTTAAAAAAATAAAAAACCAGTAGTTAAGAAGACAAAGTGATACAGAGAATTGTATGTGCTCACATATGATCTTTGGAGTATTTTTATATTAGAGAGGAAAGTGGAAACAACCTAAAAATTGCATTATAGGGAAATAATTAAGTTAATTATGACACATCCACACAAAAGATTAATATGCAGCCAGTAAAAAGTGTCTACAAGAGGTTTTATCAGCATAGCATAGTCTTTATTTTCTAATATAAAGTGAAAAGGTTACGTAGATACATGTATACATATAAGATACATTTCCTATATGTATACTATAATGTGTGTGTGTGTGTGTGTGTGTGTGTGTGTGTGTGAGACAACCTTGCTTTGCAAACTAACTCTGGGGAATAACTGGCAGCTTGAAGATATTTTAAGGGCTTTATGAATCAGCTACATAGGTGAACGTATCCATTCTGTTATGATATCATAAACACAAAAGTTAAGTGTAGGTAGCCAAGGAAATATTATTAAATGAGTCACTTAGCTTTTAGTGAATAACTGAGCTTGACTATAATGGAATAAATAGCAGCCCAGAATCAATGAAACTGCCTTGGATAAGCAGTGTCTATAAGTTCACATTAACCAATGGCTCAGGAAAACAGAGGGTATGGCTGGGCGATTCCATTTTATATCACGGAAAACAAGTTGACCAGGTGCCCAATTACTACTGAGTACGTTACCCGAACCCAACCTGGAATTCATAGAAAAGTTGGGTCTCTGGTGACATATCACCTTCCTTGTTTTCATTATAAACTAGCTGTGAGAGAAAAAATATGCAGATAAGTACCAAAAAAAAAAAAAGATACTAGAATCAGGTGGTAAATGTCCACCGAGAGGTGACGGAATAAACAAGTAGTAATATATTCAGAGGCTAGATGACTGCTTAGCAATAAAAAGAATGAACTATTGAGACAAACAACATGGATGAATCTCAAACACATTATTCTGTGTGAAAGAAGCCAGACACAAAAGCATGCATAGAGTACAATCACAAAACTCATCTATGATGACAGGAAGACATCACTCGTTTCCTGAGACAGGTGGTTGGAGGAGCAGGGGGGTTGACTCCAAAAGGGCACAAAGGAACATTCTGGAAATGTCCTATCTCTTGAAGATGGTTGTGGTTACATCAGTATTGTAAAGGAGGCAAATTGTTACCGCTACCGTTTAAGGGTTTTTCAGCTGGACATGAGAATTAAATTGACATAAGACAGATTAAAAGAGAAAAGCACACACATTTGTATAAGCTTTATCTGACACGAGAACCCTCATAAGGAATGAAGACCCAAAGAAGTGGCTTTTAGGGTACATTGAACAAAGAGAAGCAATTACAGAAAAGTAACTAAACTATGTGGGGAGGCCAAAGAAAGATAAGAGTAATTTTAACAAAGTCTGTTTGTATAGAATTCTCTAGGTCTCAACTTCTCATCCTTGGTAATAAGAATTTACTTCGCATCTGGTACTGGGAGAACATCTTTCACGTGGGAATTTCATCTCCTGCTTTTAAGAAAAAGATCAGGGTGTTTTTCTTGTATTTGCTATTTTTCAAGTGCCTGTAACTCAAAATAACACTTATACCAAAGTGGCATATTTTGGGGGAGCATATTCTGCCACCCTTCAGTGTGTATATATATTTGTCAAAAGTCATTGAATTATGCATTTAAAATAGATGCATTTTTATCCTATGTAAACTAATACCACAATAAGATTTGTTAGAATTTTTTAAATAGTTTAGTAGCACAAAAAGCCAGAATAGTTAACACATGTTAAAAAGAATTATGAGGGCACCTGGGTGGCTCAGTTGGTTAAGCATCTGCCTTCAGCTCAGGTCATGATCCCAGAGTCCTGGGATCGAGCCCCATATGGGGCTCCCTGCTCAGCGAGGGGCCTGCTTCTCCCCCCTCCCCGCTCCCACTCTCTCTCGTTATCTCCATCTGTCTCAAATAAATAAATTAATACAATCTTCTAAAAAAATAAAAATTAAAAAAATAAAAAGAATTATGAGGTTCTATTACATTTGAAAAATGTAATTTTTTAATCTGGTCATTTTATTTACAAAAGCATTTCCCTGTCATGCAAAGGTCTGAATGGAGTTGCCTGAGACGATTGTTCTCAGTCTTAACTGCACATCAAAACCACCTGGGTAGTTTTTAAAATTCTGATTCGGTGGTACTGGGGCACAGCCAGGGCACGGGAATTTTTCAAAGCTCCCAAGGTGATTCCAATGTGTTCATCTGCTGCCCCTTCATCTGCCCACGGCTCCTCCAGCAGGCAATGTGGCTCTGTGGTTGAGCTTACCTAGCAGGTGTCCCAAGTGTTTCCTAAGGTCAGGGATGCCAGACCCCTAAGTTCAAACCATGGGGGGGGTCAGATGAGGCAGTGACAGGGACTATCCTATTCCAAGTAGAAGGTTATGAGAGGAAAAACAAATCACTCTCACATGGTCACCTGGGCACATAATGTCCACTAAATCCATTAGCTAGACCCACTGGTCCTGGAGAAGAAAGATGAGTAACTTCCACTCCATTATTTGAATGTTAGTGATATGTTAACCCTTCCATAGAAGAATTAGGTAGGATGGGGTCTGGGGAAATCACGTATTTTATTTCAAATGTATTTTATCTTATTTTACCAAAATGAGGGAGGAGAGGAGTGAAATGTATCAGGACAAGAAAATCGATTTAAAGATGCAAAACCCAGGGTCTTTTACTGGTCCTCCAAAAAAATGGAGGAAGAAGCTAATATATACTAGAACAGCTAGGAGCCAGGCACTTACTTACATTGCCTTTTCAGTCCTCGCTTTCCTTGTGGAATATCCTGTACCAGGAGCATTGTTTTGCCCATTCGGTGACACAGCTCCTGGTCTCATTAATTTCGCCCAAGGTCTCACAGTAAGTGGCAGGGCCATGTCTTGAGAATCCACTTTCTCTAAAACCTATGTGTGCTCTTACTACTGTGCGTTACTGCCCTCTTACTACCTTGAAAACTGATAATAATAATAATAATCATAGTGGTAGCAGCACTACCCAAAATAATATTTATTACAAATTTCCTATGTGCTGGGAACAGATTAAAGATTCTGTTTGTGTGTATTGTATCTGTATCTAGACCTACACTCATACAGATTTATACAGACAGATTTATAAAAGGCTATTTAACCTTAACAACTCTAAGAAGTAAATGCTATTATTATCCTCATTAAACAGGATACCACTAAGGTGCAAAGAGGTTAAATAATTTTCTCAAGGGCACCACGCTACAGAAAATAGACGTTATTTAATGATAATCCTCTCCGAAAAATCACCCGACCTAACAAGCCAGCCAGGAAAAAAAAGATAAGAGAATTTTGCTACCTCTCAACCTCAATACTCAATACAACTATGATTTTTAAATACTGTCTCTTTTCTGGCCAACTTTGTGAACTTGTGATCGCCCATTTTGACTTGAGCGATTATGGTATATGCGAAAGGGCTAGTTACTGCAAACTCGGATTTTGAAAATCAATGTGAATATTATTACCCATCATTTTAAAAATCGTGGCTTAGCAAGCTGGAAAAATACTTCTGACAGCTTCGGCAGCAAAAAAAAAAAAAAAAAAAAAGCAAGGCATTGTGTCTGACATGTGAAAGGGACCAAAGAAAGTAGAGCTTAGAGCAAAGATGTCAGCTGGAATTGACTGTGGAAAAATGGGGCCTGCCTTCTTTATCAGATCTGCTTCCAAGCAGCAACCCAAGCGTCAGGGCTTCCCGTTTCACCGACATACGCAAGTTCTTACCTCACTAAGCCCTGCGGGGCAGTCGCAAGCGTGGAAATGTGAACGGGGTCCAACCCTGCCTCGTACATCATCAGCACAGCTGTCGTTTTCACCGAGGAACTTTTATTCATAAGAATGCAATCGGAGCTGGAGGAGAAGCGCCGAATCCATCAGACCAAAGGTGTTTTTACATGAATGTATTTTCATATGCATATACTCAGTGGTGTTGCATATAAGCAGAAATTATTCCAATATCAAAGAGAGATGATTTAAATGGTAACTGGTGCAGTTTACCAACTTAAACTTTTAATGGTTATAATCCTTATTTAAAACCCACCCATATTGGTTCAGTTATTTACGCACACGTTCAAATCCAGACCCCGGCTCAGCCTGGGGGCGTGGTCTCGGGAAGCTCCTCCCCTCCCCGGTTGTGGCTCCTGGCTGGGCTCTGGTGTGTCTGTGGGTCTTCCAAAGGAGACTTGTCCCGGTGTCTCCAGCCTGGCAGGGGTTGCCTCTCCCTTCCCCGCCCGTCCAGCTGTGCCACAGGCAAGGGCAACCAGACCCCTTCCCCTCCGTGGGTACCCGTCCCAGAGCCCCAGCTGTCACATCAGCAGGGGAATCTGGCCTTCTTGGATTCTGCTTTACTACGTGGCCTTGGTTTATGGAGCGCTTTTATGCCCTCCGGAGTTAGACATAAAGGAGTTTTTCCTTCCCATCTCTGCTTTTATCCCCACTTTATCGAAGCCACATTTGCTTTTACAACATCTTGGGAGATTCCAAAGTATTTTGTCAATTTTCATTATTAAAATGGGTTTGGACCAGTTTTAAATTTTAATCTTATGTGCACTTGAAAGCTCTCCACCCCCTCCCCCCAGTTAGACTTGTGGCTGAAGACACAGTGTGTGCATTGGGTGGGGGGCTGACACAAACCACTCTCCCTCCGTCCTGAGCTCCACCAGTTCCCAGGCTGAGGAACGGAGGGTGCGGCAGGACGGGGAGGGCAGGAACATCATTACTTCCTCAGCCACAGAGACCCGCCTCTTCCTGCTGGCTGTGGCTGTGTCTCTGGCCTTCACCTTCTAGCCCTCAGGACCTCCAGACCTTGGTTTAGGCCTCCAAGTTCTGGTAAGCACCGGGGGTGAGTTGTTACAGAGCCTTGAGATTTCTCCCTATCCCACAGTTCCCTGAAGTAGGGGTCCAGCTCTATCTCCACCCTACTACCGCCCCCCAGCCCCACAGCCTCTGCCTGGTGCCATTCCCCATGGCCTCTGCTGCTAGGCTCCCCTTTCCTAGCAAGCATGCCTCGAAAGGGTTTATCAGGACCCCAGCTCAAGCCCAGCTACCTCGTGCAGCCTTCCCTGGATGCTTAGGCTTATTTTTGCCAAGCCAAACAGTGGAAGCACAGTCACCTTACTTCCCACCCCCCCCCCAGCCTCCTCACTCTGTCTCCCCTTCTCCGTGGGCACAGGGGCTAATCAGCGACATTCTATCCAACCAGAGAATCAAAATCTCCTCTCCTTGCAGGGCATATCCCTCTAATTTTTGCAAGTGCCATCAAGGATTTTGCATCTTTCTTGCTTTAGACAGAAAAACACAACTCGCGCTCCTTCCTCTATGGGGAAGGGAGGGGACAACCTCACTGCCCAGAATGCTCTCTCCACAAAATTGCCCCCAATGACCTTCTCCTCCCCAAGTTTTGTCAATCCGCAGACAGGAGGGGCAGTGGGGCTGGGCTGCCAACAGGTGAGAGCAGAGATGTTCCTGACACGTTTTGATAAGCCCTGGATTGCAAGTGTTGGACTTGAGGTTGCCAGATAAAATACAGGACTGCCAGTTAAATTTACATTTCAGATAAGAAAACAAATTGTTTGTGTAAGATTGTGTGCTAAGTATTGCATGGGACATACTTATTTAATAAATAATTTTTCAGTGTGCTGTAATATTTAATAATACTAAAAGTAATTTATTGTGTATCTGGAATTTAAATTTAGATGGCTCTCCATATTTTTATTTGCAGGCTCTGGCAAACCTAATTGGGTTGCCTATGTTCCTCTGTCACAGCTCTTCAGAATGTGGGGTACTATCGTTTTCAGATTTGGTCCACAGGCCACATTCTGGGACAAAGGAAGGATCCCCATCAGCAACCTCTCACACATGGATTCATTTCCAGTTTTCCCTCTTCACAGCAACAGGGCCACTGTGTCCTCTCTTGTCTGTGCTCACCTCCTCCCAGTCCCAGGAAGATTGCTTGAGAATCTGCCATGCACTCCAGGGGGCAGCCTCAGGCCTGCCATACTCTTCAGGAATCACACACTTGCTCCGCTGGCTGCATCCATGGAGATTTGTAAACCACCCTAGAGTACTTCCAGGAGATGATGATCTGCTGGCTTTGCTGCCTGAGTTCTGTAGGGGAAGAACAATTTCCTTCTACCCTCTTAGGTTCTGCAGTTGGCCTAAGAATTAAAATGACGTAAGACAGATTAGCAGGAGAAAAACATACCGCATACACATTGATATACAATTTTTAGGTGTACATGGGAGCTTTCAGCAGGAAAATGAAGACCTGAAGAAGCCATTAGGCTCAAAAGCTTATAGCTCTTTTTACATAAAGAACAATAAATTGAGGGGATGTCACAAGACAGAGGGCCTTGGGCTGGAGGGTAATAAATAGTGGAGTGGTGACTAGGAAGTAAATGGGGAAAACTAAGGGAAGGGAAGGATTAGTTTGGTAGGTTTGTTTGTACAGGTCCCCTGGGGCACTGACTCCCAGTCCCTGGTGATAACAGTGTTCTTATCTTCCTGGTACAGGGACAGCACCTTTCTCGCAGGAAATTCTTTTCTGCTTTTAGGTAGAAAGGGTGAAAGTAGAGAGCCCTTCCTGTATCTGATGTTTCTGAAGGGCCTTCAGCTCAAAATAATCAACAAGCAAAAACAGCATATTTGGGGATGGCATGACCTGATTCCTTTTAGTTCACAGCTTCATGAATCTTCGGCCACTCACACAGACATTGACATCCACAGTTATCAGAACACATGCCCACAATAGGTTTGATTTATCCAGCTCCAGTTGACTGTATAGAAACCCAATTAACTGAGAGCTGTCTGACAGTGGGCCACAAAGGAGTTTGGCCATCTAGTCACCATGGAGCAAGCGGGGTGGGCTGGGTCATCTCACAGTCGGCGCACCGCAGTATGGTGGCTGGAACGTAGCACAGAGCATATTGCTTAGCCTAAATGCCTCAAATTCAGATCTGCTTAGGCCAAATATCCCACCCGTCTGTATAGTTTCCTCCCTGAAGTGGATTCTGTCAGTGCTCCACCCAGATCCCCTCTCAGGGGGTCCTTTTATTGTTTCTGTGTGTCCCTCTCCCGGGTTCTGATTCAGTTGACTTTGAACACCCTGCACCTGTGACTGATTCTGGACACCTCTTCAGGCAGCTGGAACTGTTTTGTCCACACAGAAAAAAAGCAGAAAGGTCAGTTTCCATCCCACCCCTGCCTATGTCCCACCGCCTTAATATTCCTCATCATAGGACTTCCTTAATAAGTCATTTGCACGTAAATTCTTATCTCAGGGTGTGCTTCTGCAGAAGGAGCCCAATCTAAGACATTTCCTTTGGACCAAGAGACAGAATAATACAGAGGGGATAATACTGGAGAAAGCCATTGCCCTTGAATTCTTACAGGTTTCTACCAGGATCTTCCATTCATGTGCTCGAGTTTCCTCTCACTAGTGTTAAATTAAACCACTCAGAATAAAAGCCCTACAAAAATGAAATAGCAAGCATTCATTTTTTGAAGGTTTATATGGATAGAATTTTTGGAAAGGAAAGGGCACTCTAATACACTTAGAGAAACTACGATAATTAGTTCTAAGAGGAAACTCAAGAGTTTCAAAGTCATGATTTTGGCAGAAAGAAGTGAAACACATGGAATGAACATCAAAAGGGTAATTTTCTGGAGTACTTGGATAATTGTGGAAGTATGTTGAGGGAGGAGAGTCACTTTCTAATTAGTAGAAAACTTCTAAGAATTCCATGGTGTACTGACAAAGCATTCTTATGAAAAAGTCCAACTGAAATATAGCGCATAGGCAGTGAAGATTTTTTCCTTTTAATTTTTTATTTAAGGGGTGCCTGGGTAGGTCAGTGAGTTAGGCGTCCCACTCTTGGTTTCAGCTCCGATTATGATCTCAGGGTTATGAGATCAATCCCAGTGTCAGGCTCCATGTCAACTCGGAGACTGCTTGGGATTCTCACTCCTCACCCTCTGCCCCTCTCACTCATGCATGTGCTCTCTCTCCCCCTTTCTCTCTCTCTGAAATAAATAAATAAATCTTTAAAAAAAACCATGTTTTTAATTTAAGAGGATCGTAGTCAGGCAAGCCATATCCTATAAGAAGCCTCTGCGTGCCCACAATTAAGTTGGAATCAACTCAGAGTGCATTGTGGGAGAGAGAAGGGAGAGCAGTACTTCACACCACCTCTGACAAAGAAGAAAAGCTGGTATCCAAGATCTATAAAGAACTTCTCAAACTCAATACACAAGAAATAAATAATCAAATCAAAAAATGGGCAGAAGATATGAACAGACACTTTTCCAATGAAGACATACAAATGGCTAACAGACACATGAAAAAATGTTCAAAATCATTAGCCATCAGGGAAATTCAAATCAAAACCACATTGAGATACCACCTTACGCCAGTTAGAATGGCAAAAATTGACAAGACAAGAAACAACAAATGTTGGAGAGGATGTGAAGAAAGGGGAACCCTCTTACAGTGTTGGTGGGAATGCAAGTTGGTACAGCTACTTTGGAAAACAGTGTGGAGGTCCCTCAAAAAGTTAAAAATAGAACTACCCTATGACCCAGCAATTGCACTACTGGGTATTTACCCCAAAGATACAGACAGTGAAGAGAAGGGCCATACGCACCCCAATGTTCATAGCAGCATTGTCCACAATAGCTAAATTGTGGAAGGAGCCGGGATGCCCTTCAACAGAAGAATGGATTAGGAAGATGTGGTCCATATATACAATGGAATATTACTCAGCCATCAGAAAGAACGATTACCCAACATATGCAGCAACATGGACTGGACTGGAGGAGATCATGCTAAGTGAAATAAGTCAAGCAGAGAAAGACAATTATCATATGGTTTCACTCATTTATGGAACATAAGAAGTAGCAGGGAGATCAGTTGGACAAGGAAGGGAAGAATGAAGGGGGGGTAAACAAGGGGAAATGAACCATGAGAGACTATGGACTCTGGGAAACAAACTGAGGGCTTCAGAGGGGAGGGGGGTGGGGGATTGGGATAGGCTGGTGATGGGTATTAAGGAGGGCACATATTGCATGGAGCACTGGGTGTTATACAAACAATGAATCATGGAACACTACATCAAAAACTAAGGATGTACTGTATGGTGACTAACATAACATAATAAAAAATATAAAAAAAAGAAAGAAGAAGAAGAAAAGCAGCTCTCGGCCTGCCTCCCAGATAAGCCAGGTGTCTTGGGTTGGGTTCTGCAGAGGCAGAGCCTGAGGCAGGGATTCTTAGGCCTGTGATTTAGGGAGGGAGCACTGTCAGGTGAAACTCGGAGGGAAATGAAGGATGCAGGAAAAGGCAGATGAAAAGTCTAAGCAAAAGTGTGCGTTCAGATGAAGTGTAGTCTCAACCAATCCCACATTGAGCTCTGGGAAATAATTTGCACCACACTTGTCCTGCCTAGAAGCAAGGGGCTGGGATTTTTACCCTCAGTAAAAATTGCCGTGGCTGCCTGGTGGGGATGGCATGGAGCAGGAAGTGTAATCACCCACCCATGGGTGGACATGGTGGCACGGACCAAGAAGAGACCTTCTATGGAGAAGGGGACAGCTGTGAGCCATTTGTAAGCAACACACACAGCCACTGGGGTCGGCATGCTGGCCTCCTAAAGGAATGGGCTGGGGGAGGTCAGGAGTTTCTACTACACCAGGTTACCTCAAAACCTTGACGTCCCAGAGGAAGTACAACTCTAGGGTGGTGACTCCCTACGCTCCCCTGGCCTGAAGTGTGCCCCCACATTCAGTAGTTTTCCAGTTCTTTTCTAGAGAAAGAAACCGAGTCCTCAAATCATTCCACTCTATAATTACCCGATGCTGGCACCCCGACTGAAACAAAATAATTTTTTCTCCTCTTTTGCAATTTAACATTTCAGCCTTTATTAAAAGATGTGTATCTCCTTCTCTCCAAACTCCCCATCTCCCCCCTGAAGCCTCACCCAGGCAGCTACACGCCCAGGGTTTTGCTCTCAGGGGACAGAATCCTCCTCTGACGATGCCAGACAGGGTGGATTCATGAAATCTGTTCTTCTCCAGTTCAGCCGAGGGCCTGAGCCCCTGAAAACGGAGAGGAACAGTCTGTGCAGGGTTTTGCCACTTTGATACTGAGATTTAGGAGAGGCCTTTCCAGCGCTTGGGGATTTCTGTTAAGTATCCGAAATCACGAAGTTGGATCCCATGGGAGACGTTGGTCACGGGAGATCAGTTTGAGAGCTGCGGCACAGTGGCCACCCCTGATGACCAGAGGAGAGCTGAGGATCCGTGTGCAAGTCCAGCCTCATGAGCAGCCCTGCAGCGTGTGCATGGGGCGGCCATAGGAACCAGAGCCAGGCAGAGGTGTGAGGTCGGGAGAGAAGGCCCAGTTAACAGCTTACCTAAGAATCAGTCCTGGATGAACAGGAAGCCTCAGGCACATGGAGAAAGCCCAAGAAAAAAGCCACATGAAGACATCCTAGTCAATTCAGAGGCTTTTTTCAGGCTAAATAACCACTCTCTGAAATGCTGCTTTGTGAATTGGCCAGCTGCACAATCAGACAGTACGGACTTGAGAACAGAATGAAAGAGGGTGCATTCCCTTTGTCATCCTTGCCCTACAAGACAACCGTGCCTATTTAGCTCAGGTCTGTGTTTAAGAATTCACATCACCATCCCCCCCACTGAGCGGCTGAGCGGGGCGCCCGGAGTTCTGTGTGTGCAGGACCATTTTCATGGTCAGGAGCATGAAAGGGAGGCGAGGTGGGTGGTGACTTTTGTTTGAAATGAATTGTGTTTGGGAGCCTTTTGAAGAGCAAAAAATAGACCTACTTATTGACCTAAAGCCATCCATGAAATGGGATATGATCTCTGGCACAAAGAATAGAATAGAAACTCCCCCAATATTGTAGGTATCTAGAGATGAAAAAATTGTCCGGAGCTGAGAAGATTATTTCTTCATCCACAATCCTAATGCCCAGCTTCCTGCAGAATCCTGAACAGTATTATCTGTTTCTAGGCCTCAGATCGATAGATAGTGAAGGGGAGCAGAATATACCATCCCTTGATATCCCCCTTTGGTATAAGAATTATTTTTAAGAAACAGCAGACACAGGTGGAACTCTGAAAATTTCTGAGTGGAAATTATTCTTTGGTGAGGGACATTCACACGTGTAAGGGAAATCTTCACGTGTAAGAGTATCTCCCTTTCTGTACCAGGAAGAGGAGGATGACTCAATCTCTAGAAACTCTTATCAACAGAGAAGCAAGGACTTAAATCTGCATGACAAACTTACCCTTGTTTACTGTGTTTTCCTGGTCACCTCCCATAACTCACCTCCCCAACCCCTCAACCTCTTCTGCCTTTAGCTGGAGATAGTATTTAAGGTGGTGACTTGGTCCGTGTCAGGGAGTTACTGAGTTTCCCTGGGTATCTCCCATGTGTACAGGAAGTATACATGTTATTAGACTCCTGTGTTTCTCCTGTTAATCCACCTTTTATTACGTGGGGTTCTCAGTCAAGAACCTAGAAGAGTAGAGGGAAAATTATTTTTCACAACAAGAGAAAGCTATTTCGATACAGATACTGATATAGACAGAGATAGTTTTTTTTTTTAACTTGAATAGCCCTATTTTCTGATGGCCATTGCAAGGGCGAGACCGTTCATCCTACCTTGATAGGAATAATCGACATCATTTCCTCAGCACTTACTGGAGTGCCACACACCGTAATGACCATTTCCACGTATTCTCTTGTTAAATCCTCAAAACACCATCATAAAGGAAAAACTCCTATTATCCACATTGAAAAGCTAAGGAAACCAAGGCTCAGAACATTACTAGCTTGCTCAGGGCCACACACCTGGGAAACGGTAGTAAGATTTGAGCTCTGCTCAGTCTGACCCCCGTCGAAGCTCTTCGGCACCGTTCCAGTTCATTCACGAAAGGTGCGCTCTGGATAGTTGCGGCCTTGGGAAGGAGAAGCAGAGAGCGCCAGACACCGGGTGCACTTTAACATGGAAGGGAATTGGTTTCCATCAGCTGCACCAGCCTGTCGTTAGTGCTGCTCACAGCTTGAGGTTTGTGGGCTGAGGAGAGAGTCGCCACTGACTCATCTCGCGCATCCTTTGTAGCTAGTCAGCCACTAAATACAACAGATTCTCCTTTGAAATGACTCACAACCACCCTTCCTCACTGTATTTTTGCCTCCACTTGAGGTGCAGCCTTCTTCCTATTTCCATCACAGGGACATTTTCCCACTAGCTTCTCTGACTCAGCACTCTCCTCCTCTTCCTCTCTGCCTGCTCCCGGCCAGACACGGCCTCTAAGAGTGCGTCGGACAGTTCCTGGCCCTGCTCAAACACCTGGGAGAGTGCTCTGTTCCCCGCTGAGCATGCTCCTTTTCCTCTGTTACAGTCTGACCTTGACCTCATCCTCCAGGACCAAAGTCCACCCCCAATCTGCACCCGGTTTCTTCACCTGCCCCCCCCACCCCACACATCCGGCCACCTTCACCTGTGCTGTCCTCTCCTCCCCACCTGTTACCCAAATCCTATCCATGTGTCAAGGTCAAGTTCCAGTCTCACTTCAGCCATGAAGTTTGTGCTTTAAGCCAAACTGCCCCGTCCTCGACTTTTCTATAGATAAGGAGGCTGTTTCAGTTTGAATAACCGCCACAAGGAAACGCTAAGACAAGAATCTGAATGCAAATACATTATTTGGAAGCTATGGGACACACTCTAGGGTATGGAAAACAGGGACAGAGGAGGAAAAACAGCCAATAGGAGGCTCATTATCCAGCCGGTTACCGCTATGGACAACGTAGACTAATCCCGGGGGAGTAGCGGAGCCAGGATAGGGCCCACACCTCAGTTCTCCCACACAAGGGGAGAGGGAGTTGGCGTATTGATACACCAGGTGTCAGCCATCATTGCTGGAGAGCAGTTCCAGGTGGCATTACCTCCCTAGTTTTTCTGCCCTGTTAGCAAAGCCAGTGACAACAGACAGCTCCAGATGAAAGAAATGTGGTGCTGGACATTGGAAATCAGATGGTGCAACTGAGGTGGCGAGGGTGAGAGGATACGCATGGGGCACTGCCAGCATCCGCTACAATAATGGAATGATTGATCAACAGAACCGGGGCACTTCTAACAGGGAAAGCGAGTACTATGAATTCTGTGTGGTCCAGTTATGTGTTCTTCACTGAAGCTAGTACAGCCCTTAAGACACGTTCAGAACATACTGGACGTCTGGACCTAGGATGGAGTAGCCACCAGAAACTCAAAGTCATGTCATCCAAAGAGCATGGACTTTAGTGTGCCTGGGTGGCCCCGTCGGTTTCCCGTGGGACTCTTGGTTTCTGCTCTGGGACTCATGGGTTTCTGCTCAGGTGGTGTGAAACGGAGCTCAGCAGGGAGTCTGCTTAGAGTTTCTCCCTCTGCACCCCCCAAAAAATAAATAAATATTAAAAATGAAAAAAAAAGAGCAAGAATTCTGAAGTCAGACAGTCCTGAGTTAAAACCCAAGCCCCACGGACTCGTTGTTACCCCTTGGTGTAGATATGACCATGCCTGAGTTACTTCTTTATCTCTAAAGTCAGGACGATGGTAATACCTGCCCTGCAGAGTTGTCCAACACCAGAGATGACCTATAAAAAATCCAACCTACTATTCAGTAAATCCAACTACAGTAAATGGAACTTCAATTAAATAATGATTGCACAACTAATAATAATTTTATCGATGTCATTTCAATCACTATCCCCCAGGCACTTACTTGGGACTTGCACTGTGTTTTTCTCACTGACATTCTATTTTCTTCTCTGTGGCCATGGATCATTTTCACAGAGCAGATGAATTGCGGATTCATGACATGAACTTCCATTCACTGAGACAAGAAAGCTGGAATCAACGAGACCTTCTCTAAGTCAGGGGTGGATATGAATTTGGAAAGAGGGAAATGCCAGAAAGAAGCTGGGAAGATAAATCTGGCATGAGCTATTATCTGGACTGGTGAAATCAGAATCTCCAGATTAAAACTCCATTGTTTTCTACAATTTAGAAGGCTATGAGTTAAGAGGAAAGCCATAGTAAAAAGATGCCTAGCTTCCCAAAAGGAGATGTCTAACACCTTGGAAGCAAACAGATCTTATTTAAGCCTCTGAGTTGTGTCACTCGCTTATTGCCATGATAATTGCTTCGATGTCTATTGGGAAGATTTTCTTTTTTTTTTTTTTAAGATTTTATTTTATTTATTTGACAGAGAGATAGAACACTAGCATGAGGGAGGGGCAGAGGGAGAAGGAGAAGCAGGCTCCCCACTGAGCAGGGAGCCCGACACGGGGCTCCATCCCAGGACCCTGAAATCATGACCTGAGCCAAAGGCAGACACTTAACTGACTGAGCCACCCAGGCACCCTGGGAAGATTTTCTTTGTATTCATAGGAAAGCAAGAAAAGTAGAGTAGAGGGAAGACCATATAAGGCCAATTATTATCTCTCTGTAACTTGGAATCATAATTTTTCAATTTGCAATGAAACTTAAGAATACCAGATTCACTTTATGTTTAGAAACGAGCAGGGGATAAAGACAAGGAAAAAATAAAGAGAAACATCTTCCCAACCTGCAGAGCCTGCTAACGCACCCACATGCCCGGGACCCCTATTGTTTCTTTTAACTTATTTATCAATATAATACAATGCATATAATTTCTTTAAAAGTTAAGAGATAAAGTTACCAAAATTTTGTAACAAAATGCAGCAATAATATATACCACACATCCCCATCCAAAAGCCTCATTTTCCAATCCATAACTAATTCCAATAAATTTAGATATTTCTGGAATTTACTCCCACTTTTCTAAATAATATGTGTAGATATACATACCCCAATTTTTAGCTGAGTTCATGATCTCCAGAATAAAAAATATTTTTTCAAGTCCTCCTTTTAATTATGTATAGTTATGCAACTAAGTCCCCGGTCAAAGGGATGTAAGAGTAGTATATGTAGCTTTCAGGAGGCTTCCTTAAAAGGCAGCTGAAACATACCCTTTGACTGCTTTCTTCCTCAGTCTTTCTTCCTTCCTGATGGCTGGAATTCAGACATAACGGCTGGAATCTAAGCAGCCACATTGAACCATGGGGTTAACCTGGGAATGGAAGCCTATCCCATCAGAACAACAGTATAAGAGACTGGGATATACTGAGGATTTTATGGAGTAAAACAATCACCACCACCCCAGACTGTCTAGCTATATTGAGGGAGAAAGAAATAAAAACTTTGCCTAGTTTAATTCGTTAGTTCATGTTTCTGTTTTTCACAGCTAAGCAAAGCATATATTTTATTGCTATTTCTTCATTTGCCAGTTTTAGAAATTATCTACTGATGACTTATACTAGCAGGTAAACATTTAGCTTTCTTACAACCCCTACCCTTCCACTTATAGGTCCTTCGTTTCATTATACTTCTATCATAAGTAGTATACCATCAATGTTTCCCTTCTTGTGTAACTTTTCATTTTATCTGGATTTCATAGTTGCCTTATTTTTTTTCATTTACTTCGTTTTCTCTTTAACTATGGCTAGCTGTTCTATACCATCCTACAGCCTTCCAGTTCATTTTTCCACAGGGAAACATATCCAATGTTCTATCGCTTATACTTTTATTTTTAAAACTGTCCTTGCTAGAGCCTTTTGTCTTGTCCTCTAGGTCTGCCACACAGCTGTCATCCCCGGGCCTCCCCTCGTTTTCGTCCCAGGGTTTTCCTGCACAGAACTCCTGCGTGGGACTGTCAGTTTGCCTTACTGCCAGACCTTCCACTTTTTTTGTTTCTCATTTATCATGGAGAATAGCTTCTGGTAGCTTCCTAAGAAAGGGTGTTTAAAAGTTGATTACAGGGGCGCCTGGGTGGCACAGTGGTTAAGCATCTGCCTTCGGCTCAGGGCGTGATCCCGACATTATGGGATCGAGCCCCACATCAGGCCTCCTCCGCTGTGAGCCTGCTTCTTCCTCTCCCACTCCCCCTGCTTGTGTTCCCTCTCTCACTGGCTGTCTCTCTCTCTCTGTCAAATAAATAAATAAAATCTTTAAAAAAAAATAAATAAAAGTTGATTACATTTTACAACTGTTTGGTGGGACACAGACCCGTGGATGGGCCTGGAATTTCTGCAGGCTTGTAGAAGCCATCAGAAGACCGGGAAGAAGTGATGCTAGTAAAATATCACCTCTTTTCTCCCCTTCCGGTACAGCTGTGCTGCCACGCAGAAACGTGTAAAAGAATATAACCACGGCAGGGAAACCCATTCTCCACAAAAGGCCTTTGCAGAAAGAGAGAAAGGCATTCCTTTTTTTTTTTTTTTAAGATTTTATTTATTTATTTGACAGAGATAGAGACAGCCAGCGAGAGAGGGAACACAAGCAGGGGGAGTGGGAGAGGAAGCAGCAGGCTTATAGCAGAGGAGCCTGATGTGGGGCTCGATCCCGTAACGCCGGGATCACGCCCTGAGCCGAAGGCAGACGCCCAACTGCTGTGCCACCCAGGCGCCCCGAAAAGCATTCCTGATACACTTGATGCAAGAAATCCAAGAACTCCAGATGCTCCTCATACGAATGTGTTGTATTTCAAAATCTGACTTTCACTCTCTTTAACTCACTCCCTAAGGGCAGAAGATGTTATGTGGTACTTTCTCCACTTGTCACCTAGAGTGAGGGAATCTGAAAGCAAACTCCCCAGAGCTCATTACCTGTATAATTAACCACATAGCATTTTCCACTCAAAATCCGCCAGCAACACACACTGAAATCAGCAGATAAAACAGTGCAGCAAGAACAGGGCAGCCCTATTAAGCCGGGAGATGGGGGGCAGGTGCCTCTGAGAAGCCCGGGCTCAGCCTTGCTCTTTCGCAGACAGCTCAGCCCTTGATTTTGGACTTACCAGGGAGCGACCGTGTTGTGAAAACTCCAGCCCTGGTTTTGTGCCATTTCCCGCGCAAGCTTGGACGGGTAGCTTAGAAAGTCAGTTTTGCTCCAGGTAGAAAACCAGCCATGATGAATTAATCCAATACGCTTTCTTGTTTTTTAATTTAAAATTGTATCTTGAGGTGTATTCGCTGAAGGCAAACGCACAAGGATCCAGGAAGTGGAGGGAGAGTCTCTTTCTCATTTCTTGGTTCTCCTCGGCCCAGAAAATCAGGCTAGTAATATGATTGCAGTGTATTCTTTGCAGCATCAGCTAATCGACTGAGAGGGCACTCCTTAATGCTTATAATTGTAATAACGATTCAGTAAGCAGTCTGTGACCTACATGCTCCCTCCCGAAGGACTGCACAGGAGAGAGTGGGAAGTCTTCACCGCCTTTGGGCATCCTTTGTGACATCCTCCTGTTTTCAAAGGAGGGAACAGCAAATGGTTCTTTCCTTTGGCTTCGTCTCCTCCTCTTTCTACTTCTCTTGCATTCCCTTCAAAGCTGGGCACTGCCTGTGTGCTAAGTGCATGTTCCCTGAGCACATATGTGCCTGCAGAAGTTGAAACCATGTTTCTTGTAAATACAGCATTACAATCGTGATACACATGTGGGAAAGGTGGGCTTGACCTAAGTTGTCTCCACCGATGGGCTTTTTAGGTCTTCAGTTTGCTCATTTATGATAATTCTCTAAGACCAGGGAAGGTGGCATATCCAAAAGGTAGTTGACTACAGAACCTGTTATTTGGGGAGAGTGAAAGGGGTATGGATGTTACTTACATGTCACAAACCATTGGTCCAAGGAATGTAGTTTAGGAAAGCAAAGGAAACACCCTTGGTATATTCCTGAACCAGAGCGATGCAGGCTTTGAGGAAAGGAAGAGACCAGGATATGAAAATGTCCTTCACCATATCACGGCTTAAGTCACTTAACCTCTATGAGATCCATTTCCCCATCTGTGAGACATGGGAACAATTATAATTACATTTTTAGAGATACTTAGAAAGAAAGAATGAGATACTGTATATAAAGTCCCCCAACGAATGCTTCACCCTCAGTGGGCTCCAACAATAGTTCATATTGTGTTTCTATTTTCTTTTCAATTTCTATTTTCCTACACACATCCACCTTATTTCATCAAAGACAAGATGGTGGCCAGGAAGTGGAGAAAATATTAATGTGACCAAGGATGAACGCAGTGTGGAGACTTCTGAGACTCACTGGCAGGACTCGCCAGGCAGCCATGCACTTGGGCTTAGTAAGCTGCCATCCCATTGGCCCCAGAGTCATCTCTAGTTCGGCCAGTACATTTAACTGTACCAATTACAAAAACCTGGGGTTGTGACCAATAGTCCCCTGATGAGAATATTTAGGGAACTGGGAAAACCTAAATACTGAATTACCTTAAACCCCAAGGTCCTTAATGATCAGGTTGTACAGTTCCCTCTCGTGGTAGCATGGCAGGCTCCATGTGTCTATCTTTTTGTGACTGGAACTACCAAACGGTCCTCTTATTTGGTTAATCCAAAATTGGGATGCAACTGTCCATGAGAATGGTTTGAGAGACAAAGAGAGAGTCACAGGAAGAGAAGCAAAGGGACCAAAAACTCAAAAAGCTCACCTCTAAATTTCAGAATTCGGTGAGGATTTGATAACTGACGTGGAGTGGTCCAACAGGGCATGGCCCATGGTCTGGTATTCCGTGGGAGGGGAACAATAGATACTATGATTAGAACCAGAGTGTGGATATCTTCAGCACATGGAGTGTGTCTTTTGCTTCTGTCTTTCAAGTAGGCCCAGGGCCTACAACTCAATAAATTTCAGCTGGCTGACTGGATGGTGCAGATTCTAGTACCAACGATCAGATCAGCAAGATTTTATGACATACTTGCTGCATGGCCACCCCATGGTGACTCCACTGGCGTAGCAGTTCAAAAGAGGCAATAGATCTCACCCCAGCTTAGGCATTTATGATTCTGTCTGGTAAGAAAGGCTTACACACACACACACACACACACACGCACGAGCATCCACGCACACACTATACTCTGAATATACTCCAAATGGTATACAATCAAAATGGAAAGTTGCCACATGAAGACACGGTCTGGTGATTTGGGTTAAAGGAAAATTTGATGTGGGCTGGGGTAGCCTTGTGAGGGAAGAAGGACTCTTCGTGATGTAGTAGAGAGAATACTGGCTTTGGAGTCAGACAATGACTGGCCCAAACTTAACTTTAATTTCCTCTTCTGTCAAATGAGACTAATAGCACTCGATGCATAGCATTGTTAGGATACAAGGAATTAGAACATAGAACAAGGTAATACATTGCAATATTTTTAATATAATTTTTTTTTTCATTTTGGGTAGTGTGGAAGGCTGAATAATGGCCCCTAAAGATGCCCACATCATAATCCTTGGAATCCATAACAATGTCAACTTATATGGTAAAAAAGAGCTTTGAGGATGTAATTAAGGGTCTTGAGATGGGGAAATTATCCTGGGTGTCCCAGGTGAGCCCAATATAATCACAGAGGTCGCTATAAGGGGGAAGCAAGAGGACAGAGTCCGAGAAGGAGATGTGAAAACAGAAACAGAGGTGGGAGAGATGCAGGGCCACAAGCCAAGGAGTACAGACAGCTTCTAGAAGCTAATGAGGGCAAGGAAACAGGTTCTCCCCGACAGTCGCTAGAAGGTTCCAGCCTAATAAAAGCCATTTCAGCCTCCTTGTCTTACAGGTCTGAAGATGCATTATTTTAAGTCACTGAGCTTGTGGCAGTTGGTTACAGCAGTGACGAGAGACTAACACGGGTCTTTTCTGTTGAGCTGTTCCTCTCCAGCTGGGAGGGAGAGCATCCATCCCTTCAGGAGGACAACAGAACTCAGACAGGAGCAGAACACTAAATGGTCAGCTTGGGACATTCTAAATAGACTCCCAAAGCATATTTGGAGATAACCAGCTGTGAAAGCTAGGACTTTCATTTTCTAGAATCTGTGACTTTTTGAGAGTGAAAGAAAAAAAGAAACATTGTTGCTTCTGAAGGTTACGAGCCTGTAAACTCAGAGGATCTGAGTGGGGAGGAAAAAGATGTGTCCTGAGGGAAGCTCAGCCACCACTCAGGGAAGAGATAATAGCCCAGGGGTATGTGGAAGAGGACAGGATTACAGGTAAGGTGTGGGCCACATTTCCCATAGAGAAGGTGAGTTAGAGATGATGTGAGATGCTAGAAAAACCAGGTAAGATGAATTCAGGACATGCTGAATGTGAAGGGGCTTCCACCTCAATCCACTTCAGTAGCTCTAGGGGGAAAACCCCCTGGGAGCCCTTCAGAGTGCATCCCACAGGAGAGTAGGATGGGAAATGGAGGCAGCAAGAGCACCTGAGATAGTTTTTGTGGTTCCCACTGAGCTCCATAATTCCTCACGTCCCAGTGGAGGGACCCAGCAGAAGGCTGAAGGATCCACACACTGACAGGCGCCCTGGGTCAGGAGAAAGAGGGTGTCAAGGACACAGACATCATGTCTGTCAGCCCATGGCTTGGTCCATGCGCCGCAGTCAACGCAGCAGTCATGCAGCGGGAATGAAGGCTCACTCCCCATAAGCGAGCATGAGGGAGCCCGGTTGAGGCCTGTGGGGGCAGCCATTGGATTACACCATTGCCTTGCAGCTGTGGTGCTGCTGTACCCGCTTTCCTTTGCACTCCGGCAGCACCCTGCAGACAGAGGGGGGAGGGAGAACCCGTAAGAAGGGAGATCAACCTTGAAAGGGAATTTTGACTCTGAATTAACTAAGTTTAAAGCCTGAATTGATTGAGTACAGCCTCAAAAAGAAATTAAATTTTAAGCCAGAAGAATCTGAGTTATCTTGATGTGACAAAAAAACTTCCCCCCACCCCTAAGAACATTGAGTTTGATTATGGAGTAATAAATTGAATTCCACTGCTGTTCTCAGGAGCTGGGCTCCGAATCTTAAGCCTGGGACATGGATATAAAGCACTTGGCACACAGTAGATGCTTGGTGATATTAATTATCCTACCTACCCTTCTGTGAGTGAAGGACGGGTTTGCCTAGGGAAAAATGAAGAGGAAGACATATTTTATGGGAAGAATTGGAACCCAGTCTTGAAGAAAGCAGCAGATTATCTATCGTTAGGCCTGCCTGTATTAGGAACCGTTCTGCTGGTTACAGCAGCCTGATTTTTCCCTGGGGTGCTCCCCTTCCTTGTTCTGTCCATGTGGTTTGAATACGCTGCCATCATCAACAGGCCTGTTCAAAACATTCTAGCTCTGTGATCACAGTAATCAATTCAAGGACAGTGAAGGGACCCCAGCTTCATCCTAGCTAGAACTCCAAGGGCTTTTCTTGATACCATTTAGAATGAGATTCTCTTGCAGTTAGGATTGGTAAGCTGAAAAAAAAAATGTACGGATGCCTGGATTTCTAGTCCTATCTTTCCATAATACGAGGAATCTTACCTGAAATTAAAGCCAATGATGAAAAAAGAAGAATCAAGAGATTTAGAGAGAAAGATACCAGGAAGCATTATTTGTGCACCTGGATCCATTATGCTCGGATCTTTTTTTTTTTTTCCTTTTGCTTAAGCGAATGGTATTTCACTAGAAAATACAGAAGCCTGGGTAGAACGCAGAAGTGCACACCTCCTGTGTTCTCAAAATAACAAAGAAATCACTTGGCTAGGGAGCAGAATCCAAGGTGAATGATGGTGTCAGAAAACCCTGGAAAGGTAGGGGAGCAAGTATCACTAAGGCTCCGGAATGCCAAGCCCAGTAATTTGATTTTGGGCCCATGAGCAATAGACAGCCAGAGTGGGTAGAAGAAAGTGACACAGGGAAATAAGTGTGTGGAGGAAATTGACCTGGCAGTTACATGCAGGACTGATGACCGCGGAGGCTCTTAACCTGGGCTCCATGCACCTAGGTAGAAAAAAAAAATTAACCTTTTATTTACACTGATCTTTGATGGCAATGCAGCATTTTTTTCTACCTTGAACGTAGATACCAGATTGCAGTAGTATCGTTAGTAGCTGTATATTTGTCAGCACAGAAGTTATGGGTATCTTCATATCCCAGTACAGTTGTTGCAGATATATAAAAATATCATTTACACTCCTTACAGCTCTAAAATTATAGTTGTTACTAACCCTACCACTGGATCTTATTGTCTGAGGCATTGATAGAGAAACACATATATTACTATAGTAGATGTTTGGGGGGGTCTCTTTCAATAATTATATTTTAATACAACTGGTTTACTTTGTAATTGTATGTGTTTTACTCTGTGCATCTAAAAATCGTTATTTGGCAGAGCCCTTAAGTTATGCCAATGGGGCACCAAAAAGGAAATGCCACAAAAATTATTACGCATCCTTGCATGAAAGGAGGAAGAGAGTCTGGAAGCCAGAAGGCTAGTGAGGAGGGTCTGACATGAGCCAACATAATTCGAAGCTTCAAGTCAGTCAAGAGGAAGCATGGAAGGGAAGACATGAACAGAGAAGTTTTTGGAAAATGTTAGCTGGCCGTAGAGGAGAAAATGCAGCCATGCAACTCGTGTAATAAACAAAGGTCTAGGAGAATGAGGACGCCAAGGCTTGAAACTTGAATGAATGGGAAAAAATGAGTTCTCAACAAATAACCAAATGATAAAAATGGAATTTTAGGACGAGGAGCTGGTGTCTGGACAGCTTCGTGATCTATTCCGAGATCATGCTGGGATTGCCCAAAAGAAATATTCCACAGGAAAATGACTGTATAGCCTAAGAGTTCCGCTCAGGGGTCGGCTTGGGGCAGGGCTACGGGAAGGCTTCTGTATGGAGGTGAAGGTAGGACAGAAATGCGTTCTCCTGCAGACAGGGTGTTGTGGAAATCGGGGACCTGTGTCACGGCAGCTCGAGCTCTGATTCCCTGGGATTCCACCCTCCCTCCCACACCTCCCTCTGCGTGTTGGCTTTGTCACCCTCAGGGAGCAACAGGACAACACAGACTGTAGCAATTCCCAGCCTGACACGCTTACATGGCACCAGGCAGAGAAAGAGCTCATCTCTTCTAATCGTCTCCGGGAAGAGAGCTGATGCTTTTCCTGGCATTCCCAGATGCTCATTCTGCTCGGACTGCCTTGGGTCAGGTGGCCCCTCTGAACTAGGGTGACTGCACATCCAAGTCTGTCTGGAAGAGTCCCCGTCTCCCTGTTGTCCCAGCACAGTCAACAACAGTACCCCCCTTCCACTCTCAAAAGCATTCAGGCTTGGATGACAGAGCGTGGGGCCGCCCAGTCACCAAGTGAGAGAAGCAGAGAGCAGGTTCTCCTGGGCTTCGTCCACTCTGGCCCTGGGTAGGAAGGATTCGCAGAACGAAGTCAGTTTTGGTACCAGAGAGGAACGTGGAAGCTGGCTGGTGAAACCCTGAGGTGCCCGCCCTGGCAGGTGTGATGAATGGATTCCTTAAGTTGGACAAAGAGCATTCATAGCAAGGCAAAATTTAGAAAGCTAGTGAGGGAGAACACACAGGAGCAAGTCTGCCCAAGACATAGGAAGAGACGCCTTGAGAGAGGTGACTAGCTCTTAATCAATTGTGAGTAGCAGCCCTGGTTTATTTCTCCTGTGTCTCCTGGCAACCTTCAGCAGGTGCCTGGCAGTTTTTGCAATCTCTTCATTGAAAATAAAACATCAGAAGCTCTTGGCTCTCAATACAGAGAATGCTTTAATTTAAGAAGACTTTTGTTTCTCAAAATTGATCTCTCTCGAGTTGCAGGGTGTGCGGCATGGTTCAAGACGGCAGGTGGCTCCTTCAGACCGCCCTTAGTTGGCCTCTTGGGGAGAAGGCCTGTGAGGACACACAGCTGCGGACTTCAGAGCCTCTGCCCTCGAAGAGCTTGCACGTGATGGGCTATACGCACCAGAGGGGCTGGTGTATAAACATCTAACATGTTTTCCTCTATTTCTCAGTTGAACCAAGTTTCCAAGCCACCACTGCTGACCAGGGAAAACAGCTTCCTCTTTTTCCCCTCACAGTAACTCGTCATCTTGTGGATTTCAACTTGGTCAATTCAGGATTTAAATTTAGCCTGCTAACGATCTCTATTCAAGACCAGCTTTGTCATTTTCGGGCCCCACTGCGAAATGATGATGCAGGGCCCCTTGTTCCAAATTATTAATGAATTCAAGACAGCAACGGCAGAATGTTAGGTCAAGCACGGAGCCCCTCCGAGCAGGGGGCCCGTACAGATCACGGGCCCTGACTCCTCTCTCTTCCTCCTTACACCCCCTAAGATAACGCCTTTCAAGGGGCGCCTGGGTGGCTCAGTTGGTTAAGCGTCTGCCTTTGGTGCGGGTCATGATCCTGGGGTCCTGAGATCGAGCCCCGCATTGGGCTCCCTGCTTGGTGGGGAGTCTGCTTCTCCCTCTCCCTCTGCCTGCTGCTCCCCCTGCTTGTGCTCTGTGTGTGTGTGTGTGTGTCAAATGAATAAATAAAATCTTTAAAAAAAAAAAGACCTTTCAAATGTATCTACTTTCCCTCTTCCTGGGTTTATGAGGACATTTTGATATTTTTACTTACGGATTATCACCCAGCTAAGAGGCCTCGTCCACCCCAGAACCTTCAGGTGGCGCTCATGTCTCATCTCATTCATTCCATCACTGTCCATTGCTTATCACTCTGGGGTCTGTTTGTTTAGAGTTCTTTCTCAGTGATTTTACTCATAGGTACTTTCCCTGACTTATCGCGAATCCGGAGATATCAATCTTTCACCTTGGCAGGTGAATAATATCCCGGCTGCATATGACATTCTGCAAGCACAGAGCTTTCCTCTCAGAAATGTGTATAGACACAATGCCACTTCTTCTAATATGCAGCGTTGCCAAAATACAGTCAAATGACAGTGATTCTCTTTTCCGCATAACTTTATTTTCTATCTCGCAGCATAGAGGATTTTTCTCTCTACCCTTTAAATTCAGAAATTATAGCAGGATAGGGGTGCCTGAGTGGCTCAGTTGGTTAAGCGTCTGCCTTTGGCTCAGGCTTTGATCCCAGAGTCCTGGGTTCGAGTCCTGCATTGGGCTCCCTGCTCAGCGGGAAGTCTGCTTCTCCCTCTGCCCTTCCTACCATTTTTGCTCTCTCTATCAAATAAATAAATAAAATCTTAAAAAAATGAAACTGTGCCCGTTTATACTGAATTATATGGCTTTTCTCCTTAATGCTGCTTGTTACATGGAACATTTTTACTCTGCAAACTAGTGGTTTCCTTTCACTTCAACTCTCTCATCAGCTCAGATAAATTTCTTTTTATATTTGTTTATAAATAAGCTTTCCTTCTTCTGCTCCTTGTGCCTTCCGGAACTGCCGTTGTTCACATGCTAGGCCTTATAGATCTGTGTACAAACATGTTCGAGTTCTCTCTCCAGGATTTCCTTCTTTTTTCAATTTTGTTCTAAATTCCTGCTCCCGAGCTTTTGGTGTGTGTCTCAGCAGTCACCATCCGCTTCTGTTCATCTGCAACACTTTGAGATTCAAAGACCGTGGGTTTTTATTCCAGAGAATATTCTTTGTGCTGTGGTCAAATTGCCTCTTGTGTTCTTACCACCTTTTCACTGGAGTTTGTGAAGGTATTTTCTAGCACCTTCAATTCTCTGAGGCGCTGCCACCGCGTCACAAGTCTGAGACTGGGCGCTGCTCTGTGGAAAGACCGCCCGGAGAGAGAGAGAGAAGCTTGGGTGGATCCTGCTGGGCCTGCTCTCAGCTGTGAGTCTTCGCAGCCCAGGAGGAAAACAAGCCAATAAATATTTACTCATCTACCCCAGCCACCATCTGCAGCCACGTCAGAGACGCAGAGCAAGAATGGGTGAGCTGAGCCCAGTCACCCCCTGCCTGGATTTGTTATGGGTTTGCAGTTGAGCCAGCATTTTGGGGCAGATTATTTTGTGGTAACAGATAACTGAAATAACACCATTTGCTTCACCTTACCACCTACTCTCCCAGCAGGAGCAGCGCTCAGTAATCGACCCGGGAGCCCCATGTCTTCTCTCCATGGGTGATGCTCTGACCCTTGGCTGTGTTCTCCATAGCCAGTGTCTGGCCTGGCATTAACCATCCACAGCTTCCTCTATGAAGTCCCCTCACCCAGTGCCACCATGATGCCCTGGAAATCCTGTCAGCTCTCAGCTCTCCGCCAACTTCCTGGTCCCACTCCAACATGGGAGGCAGGGGTGTTACTCCCCCCCCCCCAGCCCTTCTCCAGACAAGGCCTGCAGCCTCTGCCTAGCCTACTTCAGTTGCGTCTTGTTGGCATAACACAAATGGCTGACTGACTAGCTCCCGATGAGAGATGGAATTCCAGCCCCCTCGACCCTCAGATTCCCAAATATCTGAGGGTCTCCATCATTCCTGTTTCCTACAGAAGATGCACCAGGTACTTCTCTGAGAGGCAACAGCATTTAAGGTCCAGTATCATTCCTTCCCCATTTCTTCCTCCCGTTAGATGGTTTCTCCTCTTGCGTGGCATTCCAAGACTCCCATGCCATCCTGTATTTCCCCCTCTCTGTTGTGTATGTACTGTATTCTCAAAATCCTCCAAACTTTATGGTTTATGCTCGCAGCTCAGCCTCATGGGATTTCATGACAAACCATACCCCATCAAAGCCTGTCTGTTGAAAATAAAAACTATTTTATCTTTCAAAGTATTGAGAACCAGAACCATCTATGCCCACCCAACTTACTGTCTATGTAAACATGACTATTTCAGGACATTCTTGCCCAGGAAGATGAAATTCTGAATACTTTTTATTGTTCATTTCAGAGATTTCCCGAAAGTGCTCAACAAACAGCAATAGATAAGTCAACCAGGCTCATTAGCAATCAAGACCTGTTCTGAACACCTTGTCTTGAAATTCTCCCTTTGCTGTGTCAACCAGTCCCAAACTATTTCATCATGAACTTTGCCCACTTATTTATTTTTTAAGATTTTATTTATTTACTTATTTGAGAGAGAGAGAGAGCGAACGTACATGTGCCAGCAGGGGGAGGAGCAGAGGGGGAGGGAGAAAAAATCCAAAGCAGACTCTGCCCTGAGCACGAAGCCCAACAAGGGACTTGATCTCACAATCCTGAGATCACGACCTGAGCCGAAACCAAGAGTCGGACGCTTAATGGACTGAGCCACCCAGGTGCCCCTGCCCACTTCTAATAGAATCACAAATATTCCAGCTCTGCCCTTCCCTTCCTGAGATGGTATTGAGACTCTGGCAATGTAAGAATCTCCCTTGTTGTAGTAAGCAATAAACTCAGACTTGCTTTATCAACAGGTTACCCTGGGTAGTATTTTGAGACGTCAACATTCAACACTAGTACTTCTGCTACAAATTTGCAGAAACTTATTTAGGAAATTTAAAACTAAAAAATCAATTATCCTGGACTGCATCCACCATTCCTGAGGGCAATTTGCATACAGGGAAAAGTACTAGGCATAAAAAATGAGGTGCATAAAGGGAGGAAGAGAAAGAGGAATAACAACAATTCATTTACTCCTTAAAGCAAACTTCTGAAGTAAGTATGATTATTATTACTTCATTTCACAGATGGAGAAACTAATGTATAGAGACCAAGTAACTTGCCCAAGACTACACAGCTAGTAAGTGGCAGAACTGGGACTGAGGGTCGCCTGGGTGGCACAGCGGTTAAGCTAAGTCTGCCTTCGGCTCAGGGCGTGATCCCGGCATTATGGGATCGAGCCCCACATCAGGCTCCTCCGCTATGAGCCTGCTTCTTCCTCTCCCACTCCCCCTGCTTGTGTTCCCTCTCTCGCTGGCTATCTCTGTCGANTCTGGCGAAAAAAAAAAAAAAAACTAAAAAAAAAAAAAAAAAAGAACTGGGACTGAGCCTAGGCAGTCTTGCTTCAGAATCCCTGTGCTTAAACACTGAGAGTATCCTATCATTTAGGAAAACAATTTCAAAATGGTATCATAAACACCCCAGCATAGGTACAAATAGAACTTAAGGAAACGATAGCAACTCTACCTAGGGGTAGGGTGAGGTGGGAGAGACAAGGCTCTGTTGGGCTCAATATAGCGGGTGATGCTTGACCGGGGCATTGCAAGATGATCACGTGTCCCCCATGTGAACTGACTCTGAAAGCACGTGTGCAAAGGCACAAAGGTACCAACCAGTGTGGAGTGTCTGAGGAATGGAAAGGAGCTTCCTTATGGCTGGGTTGTGGGGAAGCAGGATGTGGGGAAGTAGGAAGGAGAGACAGGCACCGGTAGAGACAGGACTGGCAGGGTTGCCAGGGCTAGATCCTCAAATGTCCTGTGGGTTGGGCCAAGGAGTCTGGTCCAGAATATACGTTCTTGGATATAGCCATGAGCAGCCTGTTTCACCATCCCTCCCATTTCACAAGGAAGCTCTGAAATCATCAAAGACATGGAATCAGAAGTTTCTGTTCCCCAGAAGAAATCAGAACACCTCTCCACCCCACCTCCACACACTCAACTGAAGACAGAGAGCTATTGTCATGTGGAGACATTCAGAACGAGCAGGTGGAATTTCATCTGGAGTGAAACTCCTCCATTGAAACAAACACCTCATTGCCAAATCCCCAAAGAGCACGTTCTGTGAGGTCACTGTTGTCCGTAGGTAAGTAATGCTTTCCACTTTGCCGGTCTCCATAAGAATTCCTCCCCTTGGGCCTGAAGCTAACAGAGAAACATGTGTGATGGATGACGTCAGAGGAAGGAGGGGTCTGAAACACACGCCTTCCCCCAGGCACTTTTTCCTCTCTCTGAGGGCCGGGTGTTACCAGGTGTATGTGCAAAGCAAAAGAGCAAAGAACGAAAAGCTGAATTAGAAGAGAGAGAGGAGAATCCATTATTATCAATCCTACATCCAGAACCAGAAAGAGTCATGAGAGAAGAAAGCAAAAGGCAGCATTCCCAGCATCTAATGAATACTTCTCAAGAGCTAGAATAAAACTAGGACAGAAGTCAGCAAGACTTCAGGGGCGCCTGGGTGGCTCAGTCGTTAAATGTCTGCCTTCGGCTCAGGGCGTGAACCCGGGTTCCTGGGATCGAGCCCCACATTGGGCTCCTCCGCTGGGAGCCTGTGTTTTCCTCTCCCACTCCCCCTGCCTGTGTTCCCTCTCTCGCTGGCTGTCTCTCTCTCTGTGTCAAATAAATAAATAAATAAATAAAATCTTTAAAAAAAAAAAGTTTTCAAGACTTCAGAAACTTCATTCTCAGGGTGGGAGCCTACCCAGCTTAAATGAGAAAGGAGAAGAACAGAAGCTTCTATTTCTGAATTCCAAAACCACTTCAGTGGTTGTACCTTAAAAAATGGCAAGAACCTTAGCTCGAAATATTAATTCGGAAATTAGCACTCATTTGCATCCATTTCTTACGTCCCAACATTATGAATAAAATTAACTTAATTAATGAAATCAATTGCAGAAGTATCAAAGCTATTATTTGGAGCATGACAGAAAAGAAACTCCTAACACACACACACACCCCTGCCACACACACACACACACACTCACACACACTCACACACTCTCACACACACACACACACACACACTCACACACTCACACACCTTTCATCGTCTGGCACACAGATGTTGCTTAATAGGGCATATGAAATGATGACATCAGTGAATGAATGAATGGATGGTCCCCCTACTGGCTCTATGACACATCCCTTACCTTCCCTGTTCCTCAATTTCCAACGTATAAGAAGAAGGGTGTAGGAAGGAATTGATGGAAGTTCAACTGACTCCACCCAGGTGTTTAATCGATGGCACAACCCAATCGTACGAAGTCCGGTCAAGGTCTTGCCGACAGCCACATGATCCAGTCATCACCCATCACCCACTGCCTCTTCCCAGCTACCCCAGAATCAGAGTCCTACTTCTTCCTGGGGCCACGGTCAGCACGCCGGGGAGAAACTGATTCCTGGGCTTTGTTCTCGGAGGAGCACCTGCAGAGTCCTCCGTGAGAGGGACCCTCAGCCTGGAGGGCTCTCGGGCCACGTGATAGAGGCACCTGCCTCCAAGACAACGGGATCAGTAGCTACCTTGCAGCTCTTGCTCTCAGAGGCATCCTCAGCCGAATTGAGAAGCAGGGTTTCCAGCTCCTGCCACCACCTCGGGCAAAGGGAGCAAATGAAGTTGTTTCCTTCAAATCAAGCAGCCAGGCTTTGCTGGAAGCCCCTGTCTGCAAGGAACTTCCCGTCTGTTTGGTGAGACAAGATTTATGCCTAAGGAGCAAGGAAGGAGCAGAATGAACAGTACCTGATCGAGGCCAATAGACCATGAGGGAGGGTTGCTGCCTCTTTCCTTCCTTTTGCCAGTGACAGGGAAAGGATTGTCCCGGACAACAACACACGCCTCATAAAACCCGAAGTGAACAAGACTGCAGCTAAAAGGCCTTCAGTCATCTCACAAAATGGTGATCTCTGGACTGCGAACAGACATTTCTTTCACTTCCACAGACTGCATATGGAGAAAAAACGAGGAGGGGTTTTACGTGACACTCAAATGAGAGCCAGAGAAACAAATTGCCTTCCACAGGCTGAGATTTTATTTTCAGCAAACGGGAGTCTCGCCGGGCAGACCAGTGATTCTGAGACTTAACTGTGATGGAATTGCCTAGAAGACACAGACTACTGGGTTTCATCACCAGAGTTTTTGATTTAGGAGATCCAGGAGGAGCCTCAGAATTGGGATTTGTAGTGAATTCCCAGGAAATGCTGCTGCTGCTTGGGGGACCACACTTCGAGGTCTGCTGATTTAGACAGTTGGGAGGAAGGGACATTGTGTTGAAGCGATTGGTCTAGGCCCGCTGCACGTCGTGATGCACACTTCTATGTAAGGTTCTATTACCAGTCAGGGAGCTGCTGAGGGGGGAGAGGGGCTGGGAGACATGGAAGGAAGGAGGAAGAAGGGGAGGAAGGAGAGGCGAAGAGGAGGAAGGATATGGTCACTATGGAAGAGGATGTGATGATTATAGACTCTAACTCAGGGCTCACAGAGTCAATGATCCATGGGCTCCAAGGAACCGTATAAATGAGAAATGGCCCATTGTACAATATGAGTGAGACAGTAGCGGGTGGGGTGGCTTTGGGGACTCGGAACTCTGTGCCCTCTCTAAAGGTGACAATCCCTATCCCACTCCAGCTGCTTGTTGTTATTCAAAGAATGGGGCCCAGAGTTTGCCAGAGTCACTCATCTTTCAAAAGAACAGAATGTTTCAGTTTTTGTAAGGTATGTCTATGAGGTAATGATAACGAAACTCACAATGAGGAAGAAAGCACTTCATTCCCTACCTGAGGTGACCCCGGAAGAGACCAGGATTAAGCAATTTTCCAGAATTCTACTGTGAAACAATGACTTATATTTCTTAAAGAATCAGAAAAATCAGCCCCGCTGCCCAGAAGGCGAGCAGATCCTCTCAAATTTAGTAGCCTGCCAAGGACATTGAACCTCCCTGAAATCTGGCTTCTAAAGACATCAATGCTCATTTGTGCTGAATGACAAACATTGTTTATCCCAGGCCAAGAAACCGTGTGGCATTTTCACTTCACTAGAACTCTAGAAGTGAGTGGGTCTCTCCTGACACAGTCACAGCTAGGGAAAGAGGCCGCAGTGCAGATTTCCAGTGAGAGCTACCCCAAGGTTTCCCTCCGTGTTGCCCAAGGAGGGAGTGAAGCTCACACCACAGACAGGGGCCAAGAGGCCAGGAAAGCAGGATGAAGTGCCCTTGGGGGCAGGACTGGGTCACTCACCCAAGTGTCTTAGGGCCCGACACAACATGGGAGCTCAATAGTGTTGACATAAATATACGGCCCTCACGATGAGACCCCTTTGAACAATTGACATATTGTCATAAAAAGTCTTTATTTCCCTTTCCCTCTTCTTTGGTCTCCATAAACCTCTTCGCTTTTCCTGCTCCCCAGGCCACATACCACATGCTCCTTGCGTGTCTGTGTCTACAAAACACTGGCATCATAGATGTTGAGGGTTACCTCTAGAGCTATTAGAGCCAGGGACCCACCCTGTTCTTCACCTCTTCAGTGGATTCCAGAAAAAGAGAACAGGTAAAGGGGAAAAAGCCAAATGAGAATTTCAAAAAATATAGTTTTTTTCTTGAAGTAGCTATTAAGAACTGAGGCAGCCTCCAAAATCCCCAATACACAACACACCAGTAACAGTTGAGTTGGAACGGGCAGCTTAGTTTAGAGGATAAAATGGGGCCCAGGGAGAACAACTGTCTGTTTGCTAGAGGCTGAGGGGGTTCTCAAAGTGTTAGACTTGGGGTGCTAAAACCAGGATGGCCGGGGCAAGCCAGTTGGTCATCCTAGCCCCCTATTTCTCCCTCAAACCTAAATATTGACAATAAGACAAGAGGGAGAAAACGGGGGGAAATGGAGAATTTGGGAGAATGAGCACCTTGACCACACCCCTGCTGTTGGAGACACCAGATCACAAGAAAGAAAGAAATCCAGAAGCCTTTGATGACCTTTAAGGCACAGTGACCCATCCACAAGTTAAATCCAGCCCAATCAGAGCTGTAAAGGGCCCTCCCGTGGAAGTGGGGAGCTATGAAAGGAATAAGGAGGGAGGCAAGAGAGTGTTGGGGGGCCCTTTCCCCAGGGGAGTTCATTCTAAGGTGAGTTCCTTCCTTTTACTTTCTAGGACCCCTGCCTTTAAGATGCTTGTTCGAGGACCCCTCCTCCGTAGATTCCTTGGTCTCTGTGCTCCAAAACAATAAAGAAATGGATTTTTGCAAATCATTTCTGGAACCTGATTGTTTTGACACAGTGAACCTCAGCATTTGACCAAAGCAGATTTCTCTTCCATTTAGGTTATTTCACCGTGAAATGACTCCATTCAGCATCAGTGTGTGAGGTGGCAGGCAAAGACACTGCCATCCCCATTGCTTGTCGGGAAATGAGGAAGCAAGAAGAGGTGGCTCAAAATGGAACATAAACTCTATTTAAAACAATTTTCTGAAAATCAGTGTGATTGCAGAGGCTCTGAGCCAGGACAGCTGGGAGCAAGCCATCAGATTCCCCTTTTAAGGCACAGCTCCCTGTTGCTGTCAGCAGACCACATATTTCTTAGCATCTCTGAAGAAATGTTAAATCAATAAACTACCTAGAGGTTGCTGACAAATCAGATGCTGTTCTATAAAAAGATGAACCCCATTGCTAGGGAGAAATTGAAGACCTGAAGAATTTTTAGAAGGAAAAGGCCATTTTCCACCAACATCCCACCCTATATTTTGACGTCGGAGGCATCATCGCCCCCGCGGGGGCACAGTCTTAGATCCTGTTGACTCAAACAAGTCTTCAAGGTTTAAGACCCCTGAGAAAACACAAATAGAATGTGGGCTTCACAAACGTGGTGTTCCAAGTTAATTTTGAAAATTATCTCTGACTGCAAAGTAATCCCTTTTATTTGGGTATTGCTTTACAGTGTCCAGAGCATTCCACACCACCATATTGTTAGCTTGCCACAAAAACCCTCTGAGTTTGACCAAGCCTGTATTCTTATACTCACCCCATAGCTGAGAAGGACGATCAGAAAGCCCTTAGTAACTTGTTCTAGATTACAAGGCTAGAAAATGACAGAGCCAGGTCTAAAACCCGGGGTTTCTAATATCCGTTTCTCTCCCGACTCTTCTGGAACTTAGTACCTTCATCAAATCAACCCAGAATTTCTTGATACCGCCTGCACAACCTGATAATAATTCACATATTCTGCCCCAAAGAACAGTTTTTGGTTTCTCCAATAGCTATGCCTACTCGTATTGCTTAATGTATCAACTCCTATGTTAATAATTGTATGGATTTATGTTCTATCTCCAAAATTCATTCAACCACTTCACAAATATTTATTCGACTCTCCCATGCAGTGTGTGAGACCCTGACAGTGGGGACACAAAAATAAGTAGGACAGCTTCTGCCTTCACAGATCTCACAGTCCAGAGCAGAGGTTGGCAAACATCATTGGTAAAGGGCCGGTTAGTAAATGCTTTAGACTTGGTGGCCATGCCATCTTTGTTACTACTACTCAACTCTGCCATGGTAGAGAGAAAGCAGCCATAAACAATGAGTGGATGTGTCCATGTTCCAATAAAACTGTATTTACAAAAACAGGCAGTGGGAAAGATTTGGCTCACAGTCTGTAGTTGGTCTAACTCTTGATCCAGACAGAGACTCGGGGCAGCAAAACCCAACAATGAAGCAATATGTTAAATGTCCTAATATTATATGTGCTTGGAGTGCATGTTGGCAACTCGGCATGACCATTCACTCCTATTTGGTCCCCTGTTGGGAACCACATTCCCTAGAATCACCTTTCCTTATGACTCTAGGTTTAAGTGGACTAGAAGGAACTCATATGAGATTTAGAAAGCAAGAGAAAGCAGAGGCCATGGCTTTAGGAGGTTGTGATGGCCCAACATGACGAGAAACAGAGATATGCCCAGAGGGCCCCAGGGTGTCCTTCCTCTCCTTCTATCTGCACCCACCTCATATTCCCAACTGCCAGCCCTGTTGACCAACAGTGACCCCAAGTTGACCACAAGGCAATTGACCACATCCTGTCAAAATGACAGATTCCACAAGGACAACAGCTTTCACAGAGGTGGCAATTTCTACACTGCTCTCCATGAGTACCTCTTCTGGAGTCACACGTCACCGGCCAGACATACATAGCATCTCAGATGTCCCTGTGAGCTCCAGCTGTCTACTCTGTGCCTCTGGCAAATATGAGGAATTACTACCTGTCTGATGCTCTGACACCTCACTTCCAGACCTTCATTTCCTCAATGCTTTCCATTTTTGTGTAAGAAAGTCTTGTATTAAATCCCGTATATTCATGCTATGGTCTGAATGTTTGACCCCTCCACCCCCGCCAAATTCACATGTTGGAATCCTTATACCACAGTGATGGTGTCAGAGGTGAGGCCTTTGGGAGGTGATTAGGTCATTAGAGCAGAGCTCTCATGAGTGGGATTCATGCTCTTACAAAAGAGCTGCCATATAGCTCCCTACGCCCTTTCCCCATGCGAAGATACAGCAAGAATTCTGTGCCCCGGAAGAGGGCCCTCACCCAACCACACTGGCACCTTGATCTTGGACTTCCTGGCCTCCAGAATGGTGAAAAATGGACTTCTGCTGTTTGTAAGCCACCCAGTGTGTGGTATTTTGTTAGAGCAGCCCCAACAGACTAGGATATTCCATAACATTAATAGTAGCTCTGTCTTCCTAACTGATCCTGACAGACGTGCCATATGAACTAAGTACCCTGAGGGCATAGAGGAGGGGGTGATCAACTGATTGAATCTTTGTTTCCTTCTAACTTGTTGGGGCAGGGGTTGGGAGAAGTTGAGAAAACTTTGCAAAGCTAGGTCAGGTCATCTTAGAAATTGACCCTGAGTCTCTGAGATTTGAGTGCAGACGGTTGCTTGAGGAGTGTTCGGTCAGAGAGTTAGAAGAGCAAAATTGAACCAGGGAGAGTATAAACTGTATTGTAACTGCAACTGAGATCTCAACCAATCCCACAGGAGCCTCTTGGGCTGGGATGGACCTTAAGAGAGGTCTAATTTGTGGTAACTGGATCAGGGCTTCGTACCTTCGGATTGACTAGTCAGACCCCTGAGGAGTGGGTAGCTATAAGCCATCAGCCATGAACACCCCTCCCCCCAGAAGTATAGTGAATGAGTGCCTCAGTCCTGGAGGGGGGCCTTCTGTGGCAAACCACAGTATCCATTAGAGGTATCAACTGTCAAGATGGCTTTGAAGGATAAATACAAGTTATCCACATAATAAAGATAGGAAGGGAGATGTAAATGGTGAAATAGTCAAAGTAAACACATCTTGAGGTGAAACAGCCTGAGGAATTCAGAAAATTTCTAATGGACTAAAGTATTCAAGGAAAGGAAGTAGCTAGAAATGAGGTATGTTGAGGTCAGCTTATGAAGGTCCCAATTGACCTTTTATAAATTCCTTGTTTTACCTTACTTTGATTAGCATGATCTTATACCAGAGTGAAGACTTTAAAAGTGTTTGAGTATTGGTAGTGAGGCAGTAAGGCGATGGTTGGATGGGTGGTGAGTCAATGAGTTAATATATGTGTGGATTGATGAGTGAGAAGATAGTGAGTGTATGGTGAGTATGTGAATGCTTGGTAAGTAAATGGGTTGATGGATGCATAAGTGGTTAGTAGATAAGCTGATGGGTAGCAAATGAATGAGTGAATGGGTTATTGAATGTACTATCAGTCATTCAGTTACTACCTACTAGCAATCATTCCTCCTTAGAGCCTGGGAAGGAAGGACTATATCTTGGGAAGAAAGAATAGCCAGTAAAGCTAAAGTGTTTAGGCAGAGCTGAAGACTTAAATACCAAATATATTGGTAGTTGGGTACGCTCAGGGGAAGAATGTCAATTTGCTTCATTCCTTTACCACACCTGCCTGGTCCCTGAGGCAACTGAGTCTGTAATGCTTCTTCCATACCACCTTGAAGTCCGGGATTATGTCTTCAAGCATTCCCCCCAAGAGCAGACTCTAAGGCAAGGATTATATATGAATATTTTATTTTGGGAAGGGATTCCAAATAGTGCCAGGAAAGCAATGCGACAGAGAAGGGAAAGCAATAAATAAAGGTTGCTTTTATCAAGCCACTGCCATTCTGGGTAAGTGAATTTTAATCCCAACGGGTAACTCTAGGAAACTGTAAAACATATGCTACAGAGGTTTCCCATCTGAAGGGCGAGAAAGTCGGGGTATTTATACATTAACTCTGATCAGTCATTGTTTCAGGGCGGCTGAGTGTGGTGGTAAATGACTTCTCCCTACCTTGGAGATCACCTTCAGGAAAAGAGACACAGCTACTGGCAGTTGGAGGGCTCACAAGCAGGCCAAAGTGGAGGAGATGGGCAAGAAGCCAACAGCATTTGCAGTCCTGTCCGCGGCTGTAGTAAGCACCTAGTGGATGGTAAGCACTCGAATAAGTGTACATAAATGAATGAATAAATGTGCATCAGTGAACGGGAATGAGGTACTCACAGCCTGTTCCGGACAGGAGATGAGGCAAGTGGAGAATATGTCCAAGGCAGAATTTCACACCTGTGTGCGTGGTCAGGCACAGCACCATAACTGCACCCCTCCTTGGGGGCTGCTCCTACAGGAAAATTATTTAATGTTTTCAAATTGCTTTAAAAGAGTCCATTTACTATATAATTGCAACAGTAACAATCATCATAATAATTCTTTGTACTTAATAATACATTGGAGTCAGTGACAGTAACAATTACGCTTTAATGGGCTTAGCTGGCAAAGGAATTAAACTTGGGTAATATTGTAGTACCTACCTTTTTTTTTTTTCCATTTTATTTCACTTCTTTGTTTTTGACCAAAGCTGTCTCCATCACAGTTTTCCCAAAGACCATATTCAGCAGATAAGGTCTGGAGAGGACAAGTAACTACGGTCTTATTTGCATATCATTTATGTCTGCCCTCATCATCTCTTGGCCACTGACCTCTGTGTTCCAAGGTGATCACTGCTGTCATTTCACATTTTTCCTCCATCAGTGAAAATGCCTAGCATTTCCAGAAGCTTTTACGGTCTTCAAAGTATTCATAGATGCTCATGTGATTCTTGTGACCACCATGAGAGATGTTCACCTATAGGTATTATCACAGTATAATTCTCTAGTGTGGGATGAATGGGGCCAAATAATTCACTTCCATAAAATATGAAATTGCATTGTTGTGAAGTTAACGAATATATAATTTTTTAGTTGTTCTTCCAGTTACCTTGTGGGGGAAAAAAAACACAACAGAAAAGATGTCTTCATGTATTACATGCATAGGCACTAAGCTGGTTATTACAACCAACAAGTGCACCAAACACTGGACTCAAATGCCCCCCCTCCTGGATGAAGAACGATCAGTCCCAAACCCATCACACCTGGTGTAGCCTGGAAAGTCCTAGTAACATCCTTTGTCCTCCAAAAATGTCTCCATAGGATGATAAATTTTCATGGTCACCTGAGCTGTAGCTGATTTCTCATTATCAAAATTAACTTTTAAGTAGGATTTTCTGAGTTGTTTCCGTTTCACAAAAGAAAAAACCGAGGCTCAGAGAAATTAAATGATGTGCCCAAGGTGACACCTCTTGTACTTTCTCCCAGCTAGAATAGAAGCCAAAGCTATTCTCTGGCCTGGCACACTGCCTTTTCATCCAGGCTGACTCTAACCATTCATCACTCAGCAAACATTTCCCTTCACATAATCAAGTCAAGCTTATCATTTAGCTCTAGTACCTTTTCGTCTTTGTTCTTACATATATTCCATTTTAATATCTTTACAATGAGAGCATAGACAGTTATAATTGGCATTCTCGTTCAACACTTTAGAACATAATCCGTCAGGATTAAGAGTGGCTTAAACAAGGTAGAAGCTTCTTTTTCTCTCAAGTAAGAGAAATCTGGGGGCAGGCAACCTGGACTGCTATGGTGGCTCCATAGGCATCAGGGCCTCAGGCTCTTGCCTTTCTCCTTTGCTATCCTAGAGCTTGGCTTCAATCTCGAAGGCATCTCATGATCCCAAGGTGGCCCCTGGTTCTCTAGTTCTCCTCTGTGAAGCTGGAAGCAGGAAGAAGAATGGAGGGAAGGGCAAAAGGGGTGTACCTCTCAGTGGAGTCAGTTCCTTTTAATTAAATTTCCTGCAAATCTGACCCAGCACTTTATCTCATTAGCCAAAACTCAGTGACATGGACACATCAAGCAATTAAGAAAGCTTAAAAATGTATCCTTTTTAGTTGACCTTATTGCTGCCCCAGTAAAATTAGGATTTTGTTTTCATAGAATAAGGGGAAAATCAATCAGCTATTTTCACAACAATGCTGCATAAAAAAACTACCCCTAGGGGTGCCTGGGTGGCTCAGTCGTTAAGTGTCTGCCTTCGGCTCAGGGCATGATCCTGGCGTTCAGGGATCAAGCCCCGCATCAGGTTCCTCTGGTGGCAGCCTGCTTCTTCCTCTCCCACTCCCCCTGCTTATGTTCCCTCTCTCACTGCCTGTCTCTCTCTCTGTCAAATAAATAAATAAAATCTTAAAAAAAAAAAAGAAAGAAAGAAAAGGAAACTACCCCCAAACTCAGTGACTACCAACAAGAATTTCTTTCTCACCTGTGTGTCTTGGATGAAACAAAATTCCCAGAAAAGTGCCTGATTCTACCAGAGGACATCAGAAACAGAAAGCTGGCTATGGGATCCCAAACTGGCCAAGTGGGAAGAGAGACTATAGGGAAGTGGTCTGCCCTGCTGGAGTTTAGCAGGGAAGCCTGCTTGTTTCCCATCATCCTACTAGATGCTCTGTCTAAAGCTGTCTTGAAAACCTAATTGGGGGCCCACCAGGAAAGAGAAGGCTCAGGGGTATGTCAAAAGAGGAAAGAAGATGAGGGGGACTCACCAGAGATCAGCAAGACATGCATCACCTATCAGCCAAAGGCGCAGTGTGACTAACAGGACTGCTACATTGCACCATTGCAAGGATGGCAATCATGCCATAGTCTATGGAATTAGCAGTACGAAATGTACATGGCCTTAAGCATCAACCTTCACTGTGCATACCATGTACAGTTGTCTGACATGTATCCTCTCCTAACACAACAAAGACACTGTTCCATGTCAATAGGTACAGACCTAGTTCTTTTTATTAGTTATCTAATGCTTCAATAATATATTTAATTACACATCTAGTAATAGACATAGAGTTATTTCCAATTTTTTTTGCCGTTCAAACACTATTTCAAGAAGCATTCTTTTTCCATATATCTTTTTATCCTTCTCCCTTACACAAAAATAAATTCTGGATAGGTAAAAACAATCAAGAAACTTAAATGTAAAAGAAAAATAGAAAGTATTAGAAAAATATAAGGTAATGTGTTTATACTTTGGGGTATGACTAGCCTTTATAAGAATAACACAAAGCCATTCCCTGGATAGTTTAATTTATAGACCTTCTGTGTAGATAAACATAATATGAAATCAAAAGACAGACTTGAAGCTAATGTTTGCAGTACACATTACAGACTAATGGCCAAAATACATTTTATTTAGAAAGCTCCTACACATTGATTTCTAAAATGAATAATTCAATCAAAAAATGAGCAAAGAAGATGAATTGGTAATTCACAAAAGAAGAAATACAAATGCAAAATAAGACACTTGGTCTTGCTAGGGAATAAGGAAATGCGAGTTAAAACAATAAAATATAACTTTCAACAACTTTTCAAAACTTAAAAATATTAATAACTGTTGTTGGGGAGAATTTAGAAAAATAAACACACTCATACTTGCTGGAAATAGAGGGTATTAGTACAATTTTCTCTTACAGGACAATTTAGCTCTCTTCTCCAAGATACCACCTAACAATTTGTGTCCTGGGTATCCATCCTAAAGAAAGACTTCTGCACGTGCATAGAAATATACAGACACACAGACACACACACACACACAGCATGATTATCAGAGCATTATTTGTAGAAGCAAAACTAAAAACAAAAAACAAATGGAAATGAGCTAACTGGCCCTTAAGAAGACAGTACTATGGAAGACCCTTAGTTACTAAAATGAATGGTGTAGGTGTACATTATCTAACTTGAACAAATATATTCCTATAAGGAAAAAAGGCATTAAAACACATGTGTGGCTTCAATCCGTTTATCCAAAAGAGATTTGTTTCTATGTACATGTGTAACTATAGAAAACTTCTAGTAGGCAATACTCCAAAGTTACTTCTATAGGAGAGAGGATTTTGGATTCAAAGAGAACGGACTGTTATTTTATATTTCATAAACTCAGTTCTTTTGAATTTATTCTGACAAGCATGTATACTTTTATGATTAAAAAAATAAATATTTTGAGGTATCTAGTTGGTGCAGTTGTTTAAGGGTTAGGGTCCGACTCTTGGGTTTAGACTCAGGTTGTGATCTCAAGGTCCTGAGCTGAGCCCTGCATCGGGCTCTGCAATCAGCAGGGAGTCTGCTTGAGTCTCTCTCCCTCTCCCTCTGCCCTTCCCCCTGCACTCACTCAAAGTCTCTCTCACTCTAAAATAAATAAATAAATCTTTAAAACAAAAAACAATGTAAAGAAATGATGTGTTTTTGCTTCTGACTCCTGCACTCGTAAGCAGAAGAGGTTTCTGCAGGGTAAGCAGTGGTGTGCTGGTGAATTAGTTGGGTCGGGGGTGGGGGTTCGGTGGGGTTGGGGAGAGTGAGGAAGGGAGCCCTGATTTGTAGTGTTTGTCAATTTCCATTGTATAGCAATTCCCGCTATGTTTAATTTCAAGTGGCTCACAACATTCCTGAATATTTAACATAATGGGTATTTAATAAATCAATTTTTAAAATCAGGTGTTGAACAGAACTGAACTGCCAAGGTCCTGAAAAAATAAACAAGGTAAGTCAGAATTCTGCTTGTGGAATGGAAACATCCCTGCTGGCTGGGGCAGGTCTCAGCCTGGTTCATTCATAGTACATCCATGTCTCTCCCCAACTCACCACTGAGAATTCACAGTTCGAGTCTTCTTAGGCTGGTGTGGTCTCATTACAGTTTTGCAAGGTCAATTTACTTCACCAATTCTCTAAATGAAGCTTCACTCTAGAAATAGGTCAAGTGGTAAAAGCAAAACCTGCCAGAAATGGTTCCTTATTCATTTCAAGCCCAGACACCTCCAAGCAATGGAATTCTGCAGATGGTGCATGGAGGGAGAGAATCTGGGTGAACTTTCAGCCTTTACAAAAATATTTCTCCAGATGGGAAGACACAAGGACTGTAGCAGTGTCCCATTTCCAGGTGCTTCTGTACACTGCAACAATTAACAAGGCACCTCGTAATTTATCCAGCTGAGAATTGAGAAGAACGCCTGCCCCCAATTTCTTCACAGTCTAATGGCACAAGAATGAGAGCAATACCTGATGGCTAGGCCCACTACTAGCATTTGCAGCCTATGAAACCTACCTGCCTTCTCTTCTTATCTCAGACTCCATCCTACACATTAACAGTTCAACACCAATGTGTCCAAACTGGATCCAGCATCACCCCCACCCCAAGCAGCTGCCCTTTGGCCATTTTTTAGAACCAGGGATGCTATCCTCTGTAAAAAGAATCTAGGGAAGAAGTTCTGCAGGCACGTGGAAAGAGACTAAAGCCATTTGGGATAGAAATTTCAGGGTCCTGGCTATTCAGAGAACAATCTAGAAACAGGGCCAGGACTCTTCACTTCAGGGAAGGAGCACAGGCTACAAGGGACCTGAGACAAGACCTCAGGGGCATGGGAGCCAAAGCAGGAACACCATTTGCCTGGGAAGTTTTGGTAATGGGAATAGTGTCTGGGGCTTAGGGAAGACCTCACCCACTCTTGGCCAATAAGGGAAGGCTTCCTGGAGGAGATGAGCCTAACCTGAGCCTTGAAATATGCATAAAGTTTAGCCAATTAGAACACAGGGTAGGGGACTCCAGACGGAGCACCAGCGTGTGACAGGACCTTAAGAGCTAAGAATTACTCACAAGAGCTGACGTTACATTGTTTATGAGGGTCTGGGCCTTTGTGTTTCCCCAAATCAGATGCTGTCATCCTTCATCCCCAAACCCTAAGAACAGAGATTGACAATGTAGTTGGATCCACTCACAGAAGAGTGATTATGAGTTCTCTAAACAGAGCCCAAATTCTGACACGAGTGATCTTGACTCTATTTGCCATGCTGACCAGCCATTTAACAGAAGCCTCTCAATCTTGCCCCTAACCCATCCCAATATCCTTCCTCTTCCCCCCTCACTCCCCCACAGCTCACTACTCTCATTCAGAGATGTACTGGAGACAGACAGGACTGCAAAGGAATTAGTGCCAAGGTGTTAACTGGGGTAATGAGTTAGCAGATAATCTATTTGCATTTTTATGGGGCCTTTTGAGGCCTTAATTTAGCTTAAAAGTGTGATTAAGGAGGGAATTTTCAGAATACAGCAATGCCCCCTTATAGGCAGGGGTTACGTTCCAAGACCCCCAGTGGATGTCTGAAACCACAGGTAGTACTGAACCCGATATATACTATGCATTTTCCTACATATACATACCTATGATAAAGTTTAATTTATAAATTAGACACAGTAAGTGATTAACAATTAATCATAAAATAGAACAATTATAACAATATACTGTAATAAAAGTTAATGTGAATATGGTCTCCCTCTCTCTCTGTCTCACTCTCTCTCAGAATATCTTATTGTGCTATACTCACCCTTCTTGGGATGACGTGAGATGATAAAATGCCTATGTGATGAGATGAAGTGAGGGGCATGACATAGACACTTTGACGTTGCATTAGACTACTGCTGACTTTCTGACCCCGTGGCAGAAGGGGGCGCATCTGCTTCTCGACCTTGATTTACCCTGGGTAACCAAAACCAGGGAAAACAAAACCAAGGATAAGAGGGGACTACTGTATAATCAGGACCCTTGGAAAAATCTGGAAGGCCTTTCAGGGTTCCTAAGGGAAAGCTCTGTACCGTACCTCCTGGTCATTTTTTTAATACCTAGGTCAGGGATTCACACACTTTTTCTGTAAAGGTCCAGAGAACAAAGATTTTAGGCATTGTGGGCCATGGGGTGACTGCTGCAAATCCTCAGCTCAGCTATTGGAGAGCAAAAGCAGCCATTGACAAAGCGCAAAATGAGTAAAGGAGTGTGTGTCTGCGTTCCAATAAAACTTTGTTTACAAAAACAGGTGGCAGTCTGGACTCTGCTGTCACCTACTGTGTTTTGATTTGCTCTCCTTCCCTCTTCCCCCTCCTTTTAGAGAAGAGAGCCCTGCTCCTCACGTGAAATATGACAAATAGCCCTTGAAATTCTGCCAAGGGGAATTATCATGGATCACCATGATTGACTTTTTAAGTCAAATACTTGTGGTCCGATGGGACTTACCACGATATCTAGATATCTTATATCCATGTTTGCTTCCTTATTTCTGAAGGGCAGTCACATATATTATTTTATACTTAGGTCCTCATTCCTAGCCCTACTGCTTGGCCAAGATAGCATAGCTTAATGGTTAAAAAAAATCAGACGTTCTGGAATTAGACTAGCCTGGGTTGCATTAGTCAGCGTAGGCCAGTTATGCTACAGTAACAAATGAACTCCTAAATGTCAGTGTAAGAAAAGAGTAACTTCTTGCTTATGTTACATATTGGGGTAGGTGGCTCTGCTCCACACAGTTACTCAGGGACCCAGGCTGAGGGAGCCTCCACCACATGGGCTATCCCTAGGTACTGCAGTAAGAGAAGACAGAATACGAAAACTTTACATACACTCTGCTTTGACCCAGCGGTGACACACATCTGCTTATTGTGCATTGTCATTTGTAGCCTGTAAGTCGTCACATGTCCACAGCTAACCAAGCAGCTCTGGGAGAAATCAGAGAGCACACGCAATGTTTGATGAGCACTGCCCTCACCACCACCGGCGGCCTTACTAGTGAGTAGCTATATGACCTTGGACAAGGCCTTGAAGTATTCTGTGCCTCATTATCTTCCCAGGTAAAGCAGGAATAACAATAGCCTCTCACTCAAGTATTGTGGTCATATAAAATGATACTATGGTCACATAAAATGATAATATGTGGTCATATAAAATGAAATTACGGTGCCAGGCACATAGTAAGCCTTCAGCGAAAGTCAGTTATTATTTTTATCATTTCTAACTACACGATTGTGAGATAAAGGCTTTGCCTCTCCAGGTTTGTGTTCCCTCAGCTGCAAATCAGGCACGCCAATAACACTAAGATCGCAATTAAATTAAATGGCACAATACATAAAAAGATCTTAGCACTGTGCCTGACATACAATAAACACTCAATACAAGTTATTTCCCCTTACTGTATGCAAACATGAATTGACAATTTTTTCCAGTTCTGATTGCAAAGGGCTTAATTGTCTACAGTAGTATTTAAGATGCTGACCAATGGAAAGTCAAATATGAATATTTCAAAACAAAAGTGATCTTAGAGATTCTTTATTTCCAGAGGCAACTTAACACCCAGGGATACAGTGCTGTATAATGTACTCTCTTGCTCTTTTGGCAACTTAGTTATGTTTGGAACTACATTTCCCAGAACCTCTTTCCTTGCATGGTCTGGGTTAAAGTTGCCAAAAGTAAAGTTGCCTGAGAAATGGACATGGAGGGGTGCCTAGGTGGCTCAGTCATTAAGCGTCTGCCTTCGGCTCAGGGCGTGATCCCGGCGTCCCGGGATCGAGACCCATATCAGGCTCCTCTGCTGGTAGCCTGCTTCTTCCTCTCCCACTCCCCCTGCTTGTGTTCCCTCTCTTGCTGGCTGTCCCTTTCTCTGTCAAATAAATAAATAAAATCTTTAAAAAAAAAAAAAGAAGTGGACATGGAAGTGAAGAAGCAGTGATCTGAAGTTCAAAGTTGGTAGCAGGAATTTTATTCTCTGTGATCTTTGAGCTATCACTTAACTTGTCTGTGTCTCAGTTGCCTTATCTGGAAAATGGGATGATAATAGCACTGCCTCTCTTGCAGAGCTGGATTACATGAGCTAATACAAATAAAAGATTTAGTACAATCCTAGCACACAGACAACACTCAGTAAGTTGTTGGTTAATATTATGATTGTGATTACATTTGATCCTTGAACAACATGGGTTTGAACTGCGTGGGTCCACTTACACATGGATGTTTTTCAATAAAACCAGTCCTATAAATGTATTTTCTCTTATGATTTTCTTTTTTTTTAAGATTTTATTTATTTATTCGACAGAGATAGAGACAGCCAGCGAGAGAGGGAACACAAGCAGGGGGAGTGGGAGAGGAAGAAGCAGGCTCCTAGCAGAAGAGCCTGATGTGGGGCTCGATCCCATAACGCCGGGATCGCGCCCTGAGCCGAAGGCAGACGCTTAACTGCTGTGCCACCCAGGCACCCCTCTCTTATGATTTTCTTAATCACATTTTTTCTCTAGCTTACTTTATGGTAAGAATACAGTATATGATACATATCCAAAATATGGTTAATTGACCTCTTATGTTACCAGTAAGGCTTCTGGTCAACAGGAGTCTGTTAAGATTTTGTAGATTCACAAGTTGTATGTGAATTTTTGACTGTGCAGGGGGTCAGTGTCATTAACTCCCTATTGTTAAAGGGCCAGTTGTAATTTGTTACACAGAAATAGAGAAGTAATACATCATCTAACAATACTGGTCTCAAAACATACTTCATTTCATCAACAACGATGGTGAATAATCAATCATTTGTGCTACACATCAATTGCTAACTACCTACTGAGTGTCATGCTCAACACTTACCTTATTTGACCCTTATAACCACATGATTTGATAAATGGTTGAATTGGGTTTATACAATTATTCATCTCATTTTTCAAACAAGGAAACTGAGACCTAAAAAGGCAACTGTCTTGCTCAGTCAACCAACTAGTTGACAACGCAGTCAACCCTTGCCCTCCCTGCCCAGAAATCCCAGCTTTAGGTTCCATCTGCTGATATCGTCTTAGGTCTCTCTGGCACAGCTTACCAAGACCTCATAATGGTATTGGTTCCCTAACAACTAAAGAGAAGGAAACCCTGGGCTGTGAACACACCTTCCCTCTCTCTATCTCCTGACCTGGATGACGCATGCTCTGTAGCTTCCTACAACCGGGGCACAGCCTCCCATGGAGAGGTGAGGGCACCCACTAGTCACAGTTTTGTGTGTTGACACATCCCCGGGGTCACTGCCATTGAAGTGCCCTCAAATCCTTCCCCATTGTTGCACTCTGATTTCCTTCCTGGTTTATCATTATTCTGCTAGGGGAGGGGGAGGGGGTATTGTTTTAAGAGCAATTTCATAGTTTTTTTTCAAGAAATCTGTACTGCTCTTCAATGGAGAATATATTGAAGAAAATAATTAGCTCAAAAGATTATAGATCTTATGAGAACCAGTTGCTTTTGGATTTCAGAGCTACTTATATTTTCTTGAAGCCTGTATAAACACTTGTTCTGGCTGGGTTATCTTGCTGGCATAGTTTTTGCTTGCTTACGGAAACAACTTCATTTTGCTTGTATGATAAGCCAGTTAGTTCCTATTAGTAAACCTCCTTGACCACAAAATGTCTAATTAATCAAAATATGTTCTCACAGTATGTTGTCTGAAGTCCTACAGTATGTAGTACAGGAGAATGGAGACCACTTTAGATTTGATACCTTTATCCCCTTCATTTGCTGGGGATAGACAAAGCTTTGTTGTTTTCTTTCTAATTACAAATGCAATGCAGAGTTGGTTGACATGCAACTATTTCATAAATACATAATATATAAAATGCAACTTCCCCCATCTCATGCCATGGAGATTATCATCGTAAACAATTCAGAGCATATGCATTCAACTTTGTCTATACATATGCTAAAATAGTTTATTTTCAATTCCTTCTTTAGAAAACAAAACTTGTGTTCATATTAGACATACTAGTCTCCCCAGTTCTTTTTCTTTCAGCAATATCTCTTGGAAATATTACAACTTAGATGTTTCTACATTGGTATGCATAGATTTTCATTCTTTTGAATCGTTATTGATATACCATAATAAAATCAATTAATCTCATATTCAAGGATGTTTGGGTTGCTCCCTTTCTGTTTTCAATGACAATCTATATGGAACTGGCCATTTTTTAAACATGTTTCTTGCACGTTCATAAGATTCCTTCTGGAGGATAAATTCCTCAGGGGAAATTTTAAGATGATTTTACTGCTATCCCATGTCACATTCCCACCTACAGCGTCTGAAGCTGCCTGTTCCTCTCCCCTTACCAGTACTGGATATTATCTTTTCTTCTTTCATCTTTGTGATACGCCTAACTCTTATTATAATTAACAATGGTGAGAAGAACAACAGATTCTTTCCCTCCCTTTGCAGGCGGATTGAAAAGGAAATTTCCTAAGAGGTAAGTAGGAAATTAAGTTTGCCAGGAGCAATCAGCATTTATATAGCACCTCATTCTTGGAGCTAATTCGCATTTACACACACACAGAAATTTGACATTGGGAAGAATTTTGCTTGCCCTTCCGGGGAGCTTATGTTCTGCTATCCTTGGCCTAGCCTGGTGACCTAGAATCAGGTGGTCACCCTTAAGATAGATTACATTTTTGGTGTTTAATAATCACTTGGTAAACTCAAAGTGGAAGAAAGAACTAAATGTGAGACAAGAATCCATCAAAATCCTAGAGGAGAACACAAGCAGAAAACTCTTTGACCCCAGCTGCAGCGACTTCTTGTTAGAAATGTCTCTAGAGACAAGGAAACAAAAATGAAAATGAACTATTGGGACCTAATCAAAATAAAAAGCTTTTGCACAGCAAAGGAAACAGTCAACAAAACTAAAAGGCAAACTACAGGATTGGAGAAGATATTTGCAATTGTCTTATCTGATAAAAGGCTAGCATCCAAAAGCTATAAAGAACTTACCAAACTCAACACCCAAGAAAACCCAAAAAATCCCATCAACAAATGGGCAGAAGACATGAATAGACACTTCTCCAAAGAAGACATACAAATGGTCAATGGACAGAAGAAAAAAATGCTCAACATCAGTAGGCATCAGGGCAGTACAAATCAAAACCACAATAAGATATCACCTCACACCAGTCAGAATGGCTAAAATGAACAACTCAGGAAACAACAGATGTTGGTGAGGACACAGAGAAACGGGAACCCTCTGGCACTGTTGGTGGGAATGCAAGCTGGTGCAGCCACTCTGGAAAACAGTGTGGAGGCTCCTCAGAAAGTTGAAAATAGAGCTACCCTAGGACCCAGCAATTGTACTACTGGGTATTTACCCCGAAGATACAAATGTAGTGACCTTAAGGGGCACCTGCACTCCAGTGTTTATAGCAGCAATGTCCGCAATAGCCAAACTGTGGAAAAAGCCCAGATGTCCATTGACTGTTGAATGGATAAAGAAGATGTGGTGTATATATATATAATGAAATATTACTCAGCCATAAAAAATAATGAAATTTTGCCATTTGCAAGGAAGTGGATAAACTAGAGGTATTAGGCTAAGTGAAATAAGTCGGTCAGAAAAAGACAAATACCATATGGTTTCACTCATACGTAGAATTTAAGAAACAAAACAGATGAACATAGGGGAAGGGAAGGAAAAAGAAACTAAGATGAAAACAGAGAGGGGGCAAACCAAAAGAGACTCTTAATTCCAGGAAACAAACTGAGGGTTGCTGGAGGGGATGTGGGTGGGGGATGGGGTAACAAGGTGATGGGCATCAAGGAGGACTGGGTGATGGAATGAGCACTGGGTGTTCTATGCAACTGATAAATCGCTAAAATAAAAAAAAAAATCACCTGAGAGGACTTGGAAAAAAATATGGAAATTCCTACCCCTCCTATTTCCCATTTGATTCAAGAGGCCCTGTGTGGGACATTTTTGTGTCTTTCAGACGTCAAGCTTGAAAAGTGAAGGTAATCGTACTCCTAAGTTCAGCACACTAACATTATTACGCCATGTAGAGCCACTTTCCTGTTTTATTCAGTGACTCCCTTCCATTCCCACTGCCATCACCAATCCCCTCCCCGCTCTAAGCAGCCATGCCAATGTGTTGGATACAATTTCCAGAATTTTAAAGTGTCTTTGGAAAATATGTAATGAGATTTGTGTGAATTTACATATAAATTATATATACTAAATAAAAACATATTTGATTTATAATATATAATATAAAAAGAATAGATAAAAGTTAAATTGTGGTATAGATTTTAGCTTCCTACTTTTTCTCTCGGCACTCTATTTTTAAGATCTACCCAGATTGCTGTGGGTGCATCCCACAGACTCAGTTGCTGCTCACTGCTGATCGGTGTATTATCCCCATATATTCCCATCACTTGTCCTTACGCATTCCTACAGCGATGGGCGGTTAGCTTGTGTACAACTCTAGCTCCTGCTACCCCAGACCAGGCTGCAGGGAATACCCGTATGTAAGTCCTGAGTGAGAACTTCTTTGGGTTTTATGCTCAGGAGTTTGATTGTTAGGGTTGAGTAGTTTTGTTTTCTTTTGTTTCTTTAACTTCTTATCATGACAGTTTTCAAAAATACACAAAAGTACAGAAAATGGCCGAATGAACCCTCATACACCCATCCACCAAACTTTTGAATTATAATATTTCGCTGTTTGTTCTCCTTACTTTGGTTGCACTATTTTAAAGAAAACCCCTGATATTATGCCATTTCATTCCAGATATTTCCATTTGCAGCTGTAGAGGGGGAAGATAATTTTCCCTCATCCCCTCTAGGGTCTTGGCTGAGAACCACTCCATAATAAAAAGACAGGTTAATGGAGAAAAACAGATTTAATATTGTATGTATGGGAGCCCCATAAAAATAGGAGACTCGAAGAAAAGACCAGAGCAGGAAGCTACCTTATAGACCAAGAAACAATACATCTGTAAAGAGTTGACAAGACAAAGGGGTCAGGGTTTTGTGTAGTAAATGAATGAAGAAGTAAGGAGGCTTGTTCATACAGGCTTCTCGGCCCTAAATTCCCTCTCTGATGATGAGAAGTCCTTCTACCTCCCTGGTGTGGGGAGGGTACCTTTCACACGGGAAATTTACCTCCCATTTTCAGAGGGACAAAGGAGGGTCAGAGTGTTCTTGGCTGTTTCCCAAGTATCTTTAATTCAAAATAATCGACATGCTAAGATGGCACATTTTGGGGTGGACATTCGGCCCCCCCTTCGCATCTCTACTACATGTGGACATTTTTTACATACCCCAATATCAATATCACAACTAACAAAATTAACAATATTTCCTTGATAGCATCTTTTTTTAGTTGTTTAAAGCTTTACTGAGGAATAATCGACAAAAAAAAATTGTATATATTTAGTGTCAAATGGGAAGATCCGCGATACATATGCATTGTGAAATGATGACCACATCACATTAATTAACATTTTGGGGCAGAGCTCATTTGCACATAAAACTTAATACAATTTGGACACTTTTTCTCCTGTTAATCAGTCTTCTGCAAATTTAATCTGCAACCCTCAGTCACTGAACCTAAGAGAGTAAAGGAAAACCCTTTCCTTCATCTACAAGGCCTACGTATAACTGACAGTTAGATACTGGTAGGGAGTCAAGAGGCAGAATGAATGAAGTATATCTTTCCTTCCCTTCAAGAAAGGATCTGTTGAATACAGGATTGCTGGACCGAGTCTTGAAAGATGATTCACAATTCAGTGAACAGAAGATGGCAGCTGGGGTAGACTGAGGTAAGAAACAGCTATGGGTATTAAATGAGCTTAATAGTGCATGGCATGTAATAGGTTCTTGGGAGACATCTGTCTTCTTTCTCTGGCAGTTAACCCAAATGATGCCGTACGTACTCTTTGTAAAAACTGAGAAAGGGCTATTAGGTGCTTAGCTAGTCCAGGTACGGCTCGTGAACCACAATCCTCAGCCTCATCTAAGACCTGGTTAGGAATGCCGATTCCCAGGCCCCAACCCAGACCTCCTGTGGCAGAATCTACATTTTAGCTCAATCCCTAGGTGACCTGGAGGCATATTAAGGTCAGAGAAGCACGGCTAGGGGATAAGGGATAGGAATGATTTCACTGACAGGTGGGAGATTTCCAGGAATCAGAATCCTGGCGGAGAGCTCTAAAACACAACGGCAGCAGCGGCGGGCCGGTGAGGGTGGGCCATTTGCCGGTGATCTGAACTCGGCTGACTCACAGCTGCCACCTGCTGCAGCTTTGCTTCCAGGTGACCTTCAACTTGAGCAAAGTCCCCTTCCACGAAGCAGCCCATTCTCACCCTGTTGGTCCTGCTCTTAACCCAGCTCCCTCTTCTGACAAGTGCCTTCTTGCAACTTAGGAAGCACAGATCTGATTCAAAGAGCCAAATGATGGCAGGCCTTCTTTAAACGGGGTTATCAGCCTGGCCAGCCCCTGAGAAGGGTTCAGTGAAACTCCTTAGCTGAGATGGCCAGGCTGCTTCTTGATCTCTTCTCAATGGCACAGCAGCTTGGAACACCCAGAGCTGAAACCTAGCTCTCACGCAAGAGAACTGTTAGAACCTACGGCCAGAGGGGCAGGAGCTGGCCCCCCTCTTCTGAGCAAGGTGGAAGGAAACAGAGCTGAACTTGCAATTCCCATAGTGGGGGCAAAGGGCTGCAGGCAATCAGTATCCAGCCCAAGCACTCACTGGTTCTGGCCCAGATTTTTGGTCTCTTTAATGTAGTCCATTCTTTCCCCCAAGCCTCATTTATACAAGTTAGATAGTAAGGTAAATAATTAGATAATGTCAGGAGGAAAAACATTTCCTTTACCCACTCAGATTCAGTAATTGGGGGCTTGCAAATTAAGCTGACAAAAGACAAATGGACAGGAGAAAAGACACAGTTTATTTATATAAGTATGTGGGAGCCTACAGAAATGTGGCTCAAAGAAGCTATTAGAATGTGGGTCTTATCTACCATCCCAGTAGGTGAAGGGGAGGGGGAGCAAGGGCACTTATGGAAAAATGAATGACTTTCACAAAGATAAATGAGCCTTTAGGAGAGTCGATGGGAAGTATGATAGTTTTGTGACAATGTTTGCTTTTGCAATTTCTCATCCCACTTCCAACTTCTTGTCTCCCCCCCAGTGTGGGAAAACTCCTTTGAAGGGGGATTTATGACAGTTGAGTTCTTTTGGAAGGTTCTGCTTTTAGGCAGATAAGAGAGGGTCAGGCCTTCTTTTCTGTATCTGTTGATTCTCAAATGTCTTCAGCTCAAAATCATTTTTATGCCACAATAGGATATTCTGGGTTCCTTCAATAATTGGAGAAAATGAGGGGGCATATAAAGAAGATACATACTATCTCTAACACACACACACCCCACATACACACACATACTCTAAATGCACTAACACACACACACACACACACACACACACACACACCACCCACTATTCACATCAACTGGGAACAACTGTTAATATTTTATTATGATTTGTTTTGTAATTTCTTTTCATTGTTGGGCACATGGTTGAGATCAAACTATACAGTTCTCCTTCTTGCTTTTCACCTTCACGTGTTCAGCTTAGCATTTGAAAAATGTAGATGATTTTTAAAATTTACNCGTGTGTGTGTGTGTGGAGAACAGCTGATTAGGGACACTGTATGTGAGGATGTGAAGCCCAGACTTCACCCAGTGTAGCTGACCTGGCTCGTGGGGAGGACATGGAGGTGGGGCGGAGGCCTGAGGGTGTTGTATGCATATGATAAGAACTGCTCCTGTGAGCAAACTTACTTGTGATCACCCGGTATCTCAGTGANCATTCCCCCTGCTTGTGTTCCCTCTCTCGCTGGCTGTCTCTATCTCTGTCAAATAAATAAATAAAATCTTTAAAAAAAATAAAAATAAAAAAATAAAAATAAAAAGATTTACCTACTTATCAGTGAGAAAGAAAGAGAGCACAGAGGGCGGGGGCAGAGGAAGAGGGAGAAAGAAACTCAAGCTGACTCCACACTGAGTGCGGAGCCCAACATGGTGCTTGATTTCATGACCCTGAGATCAGACCTGAGCTTGAAGTGAAGCCTCAGACATTGAACCAACGGCACCACCCAGGTGTCCCTAAAGATGATGAAACTTTTCAAACATAAAGTGCAGTCCAGAACATAATATAATAGAGACATGAATGTTTTGCTATATTTGCTTTGGATCACTCTGGGGAAAAAAGTCACAAGTGCAAGTCAGGTCTCCCCACTTCCCCAAACCCCACGACACCGACTCCAATCCAGAGGTCACCACCATCCTGGGACTGGTATGTTTCATTCTTAGGCCTATTTTTAACTTTTTTCAATAAAATACACCAACATTTCTTGGGGTTTTAAACTTTACACAAATGATATTATATTGTCTATATCCTTTTGCAACTTGCTTTTTATCATTCCAATAATAGGTCACCACAGAGAAGACATTCTTTTTTTCCATGTAATTCTACAAATGGAGAGTAGGTACCCATTGTTTTGTTAGAAATCATCTTAGCTTTGCCAAGTCTCAGAGCTCAGGAATGGTGGCAGATGGAATCACGTGGTATCTCCTACCCTGTGTCTGTTTGAATCCATTAATTGACAGGAGACTTGAGAAGGGCCTCTGGGGGAAGCACAAGCAAGTTCAGGAGCCCCTTCCTCTTAAGTTCCAAGTTATATAGATACATTTACTGGACCCCAGTGGCCCTGGCAGAGGCCAGGTGGCAGGAAAAATCAGAGAACTCTGAAGGGAGTCACCATAAGAGTGGGGAATCTAAATTCAGATTCAGATTCCAAAGCAGGCCCGTGTGTGTGTGTGTGTGTGTGTGTGTGTGTGTGTGTGTGTGTGTGTGTGTGGAGAACAGCTGATTAGGGACACTGTATGTGAGGATGTGAAGCCCAGACTTCACCCAGTGTAGCTGACCTGGCTCGTGGGGAGGACATGGAGGTGGGGCGGAGGCCTGAGGGTGTTGTATGCATATGATAAGAACTGCTCCTGTGAGCAAACTTACTTGTGATCACCCGGTATCTCAGTGACTCTATAACGTAAACATCTCGTCTCCTATAGCCAGATGCACCCTGTGTGACATCCTGCAACAGACAGCATCTCAAAAAGCAGCTGAGAGCAGGGTTACATACAGACAGCCTTTTTCTGCTTTTCCGTTGCATTTTCTGCTTTTCCTTTGCAAGAGCGTGGCACTGTGTTTTGGTGGGTTTGGACTTCCCTCGGGAACAGTGTGTCTGAGAATGAAGGATGGATTTTTAAAATCAGATCCTGGGGTGCCTGCGTGGCTCAGTCAGTTGAGCAGCTGCCTTTGGCTCAGGTCATGATCCCAGCATCCTGGGATCGAGCCCCACATCAGGCTTCCTGCTCAGCAGGGAGTCTGCTTCTCCCTCTCCTTCTGCCTGCCGCTCTGCCTACTTGTGCTCTTGCTATCTCTCTGTCAAATAAATAAATAAAATCTTGAAAACAAAAATAATAAAATAAAATGAGATTCTGTTGGTTCTGTGTCAATAAATTTAAACATTTAGTGTAACATCACCTGTCCATACACTCGCCAAAAATCATGTCCGAAAATGGTCATAGCAGCACTATTTCAGGCACCCATGACTGAAAAGTATTGCAATGTCCATCAATAGAATAGATAAATAAATGGTAAATATATATATATATACACACACACACACACACACACACATATATATATATAAAATGAAATTCTCTACACCATTGGGAATGATCAACCTACACTACACAAAGGATGCGGATGAAACTTACAAATACAGTATTCAGCGAAAGAGAAACATACACAAAGGAGCACAATACCGTAAGATTTCATTTAAACGAAGCTCCAAAACAGGCAAACCTAGCCTATGCTCTCATAGACCGGATGGTGGTTACTCGTGGCTTGGGGTACTGAGGAGAAGGGGGGCCCAGAAGCACCTGTGGGAGCCTGGTAATGTTTTGTTTCTTGATTTGGGTGCTGGTGAAGAGGGGACCATTCACTGTGTGAAAATTGATCAAGATTTATCCTTACGTTCCATTTTCTGAATGTATGTATATCATAATGTCAAGAATTTTTTAAAAATGATTTTATTTTGCATTTCAAGGTGCTTAAGTGAAGCTGCACATAAATGATTATCAAAGCCTTAAATTTATCAACCCCAGCCCATGACCACTGATTATCACAACACCCTTTCATTCCTCTCCCTGATACTGCTCACTCTCCCGATTTAAGCATCTTCTAAACATTCTCTCAAAGACAGTATTGTAACTTTCTCCTTCACACCCCTCCTTCAGCCTTCTCTGCAGTTTTATGAGAAAATACTAGAAATCTGTTAGAAGAGGTAAGCAAGGGCATCTGTAAAGGAAGGAGTTCTCCATCCCCAGGACATGACGTGGGGGGCAAATTGACAGATCAGAAAGCAGATGGTGCCCACCATTCAAGCATTTCCCAGGGGAGATGAGGCCCAGCATCGGCATTGTTTCATCTATATTTGGCAGCCTGAGGTTTGCCTCGTTCAAATCTCAGTGAGCATTTTAAGAAGTCTCTCGCTATGCACGCAAGCGAAGTATCAACCCTAGAGCCCCCTTCTCGGCATTGAGGCCCTGTTTTTCATTGGATACTGTGCTCCCATTGCATGCTTTTGGTTTTCTCTGCATTTGTGCCCCAGCATTTGCCTCTGATGTTCCCCCTTTGTGGTTTTTTTAAGCATTCTTTTTAGATAGCTAATTCTGTTCCAAACCCTTGCCTCTGTCATTTCAACAACTCCAAATCTGCCTAATAAATTCCTGTTGGCTAAACTTTTCTTGTCAAGCCCTCGCTGAAAGATTTCAAACCCACTGAAAGGATCCTTTCGAATGCATAGAAAAATATGTCCTTCCCTAATGAAGCATGGATCCAACGGCAATGCCCACTGCCTTGTTCAGGGGGTTCGCTGACTTTGATCCATGCTCAATGTAAAATGTATAGAGATGCAAATGTTACTACACATTGCTGGAAAAATTAAACCCTAGTGAACCCCTTTGGCCTTCATATGGCACCTACATTATTATATTGTTTTCACTTAGCGTCTGACATAGTATATGTCCTCAATATATGTATATGATGAGAAAGGAAAGCGAAGGAAAGAATGGAAGGTGAATCTAAGGCAAGTTGTCTAATTGTCACCCACAAGACTTTTAGTCTTTTTTCACGTTTGAAAATCAACTTCTTTGGAAAAATAATCTGCAACATAATTATTCTAAGGTTCAAAAGAAAATAGTCAAAACTTGGGTTCTACGGTCTCTTCTTGGATGGCCAAAATGCACCTAAGAATATTAATGGTGCTGGGAAGTCCTGCATCTGAGAAAAGTGTTTGGTTTTGGTGTTCCCAGAGTGTTTCATGGCATCTTTTGAGTGTACTCTATGAGACCNACAAGGTGTGGATTGGAATAATGAAATGTGCGTGTGTGTGTGTGTGTGTGTACATGTTGGGCGAAGGTCAGAAGAAAGTCATGCCCCATGCAGAATGCATAAATTGTGATGAAAGCAGCTTCTCTGGGTACTCTATGAGAGCTTTTACACCATATATTCATATCCTACAGGACCAGTGTGCTTCAAGTATAAGTGGGCAAATGCTGTTTGATATATCAACTAGATATGATTCAAGACTGACAATCTGAATTGTTCCCATCCAAAGAGCTTCTGACACCACAGTTATGAACTAAATGAATGTCTCTGAGACTGCACCAACAGCATCCTGATTAAAATACTTGCTCAGGAGAAGCCAAGGGTGTATGATTCCCTTACACTACCCATATTGTGCATTTTAAACATATTCTGAGCACGTGTTGGGAGGACGCCACTGAATCTCCATGGTTTACAGATAAAGTGACGCCAGGCAGTGTGGCTCTAATAATTGGGTGTATAACTGTCCACTCTGGAGGTCATTACAAATGAGTCAAATGATGGAGAGAAACATTTATTTGTGTGTCATCTGATCCTGGCATTCAGCTCCATTCTGTGTCATTAATTTAACACAGAAAAACAAAGCATCAATTATTCTCTGCAATTGGAGACGGCCATGTTTAACAAGGGGAAAAGAAAGTGATCATTGAAACCAGAGCTTCCAGATGTCGATCCATCAATGATGAAAGTGATTTGAGTCTGTCGTCTATGTAAAAGAATGGAAAGTTGACCTGGTTGTGGCATCTCTCTTGTACCAATAAGAGGGAGGTAGGATGTGATGATCTCTCATGCAAACAGATTTTTTTTTTTTTTTTGTCACCAGATGGATACTCTACCAATAATTTCAGTATGGGGATGCACTGACATCTAGTGGACAACCAGGTGACCAATGTTTTGGCCACAAATTACACTGTAGGAATTAATAAACTACATAGCAATTTAAAATATTTGAGAAAACTCAGTTCAAATAAAATTTAAAGTATAAGTAGAGATTTTCTTGTTTGCTTCATGGTTGAAGCCAGTTAATTGAATTCATATGTAAGTTAATATTATATTTGGAAGACTTTTTCTTATTAACAATACCACCCTACAGTCTTGTGAACTACTGGCACATAATTGCATGCCTAGCAGAATGACCAAGTCTATATATGGGTAAAGACAGGTAACAGAATGTCAGAGACGCCCGAAAGATGGCATGGGATGTTGTTCATTTTATATGTTTTAGTGGAAAAGAAATGTGTCTAATTATCAAACATACATGAATTCGTAGGTTCTAGCCACCTACCTGTTAGGAATTTGAGAATTCTCGAGGTTTGATTTTAAAAAACTTCAGAGCAGAGTACAATCCTCCCAGATGCTGTAGGAGGAAAGGGAGCATTTCAAGTCCAAAGAGATCTGTATGTCCAGTTTCTTTCGCATCATTGGAAGAGAGTCCATGAAACAGATCTTATCTATCTAGTTTATTGACTGATTTGTTTCAGAAAGTAATTAGTGTTAAGATGTGGGGAGAAAAGTAGATGACATCTATCTCTTTGGCTCTTGGATTGTGAACCAACTGAGAAATAGACTAAAAGAGTAAACCAGAAAAAGGTTTTTAAATACAAGTTTTACACTTGGTCAAGTAGATTGGAGAATGCTGTTCAACCCGTGGCTGACATAGATCTTTCCATTATTGCCTTTCCCTCCTGGATTAAATTTATGTTGATACAATTACCATGCTTCGGTCCAGTTCTTGTATAGTTCCTACCTTTCCCAAAACTGCATGGATTACTCCCAACTTCCTGTATCTGTCCTTCCCTAATAAACAGTTTTAAGAAAAAAATTATCCCAAACTGAGAAATATAGTAAAGGGGAAGTGGGATGTCTGTTCATTTTGTTTAATAGGCCTAGAGAAAAGATTATTTAATTTTCTAAGAGAATGTACTTGTATTTGGCTTACAACTTATTATTTGAGTAGAGCTCAAACTCTGTGAAATACATGTTAATTTGTAGAGTTCTGTACTGAAAAGCTAAATATGCAAATGGACAGTGGCCAGACCATAAATAAAAATAACCCTTATCCGTGGCTCGCAGGCAACAGCCTGGGAAACAAATCCATTGTCTACAGAAATCAGCCTAGGGAAGCCGGCCAGTTTATAAGTCAGACTTGTAGGAAGTCAGACGACCATCTCCGGTAATAATCCAGGAAGCCAAACACCTTCTGTAAACAATCAGCCTGAAACGGCTAGGACTGGATCAATAACTACCAGCTTCCCTAATTATTATCCTTGCTTCCAACTTGGGACCAACCAGAGAAAGCCAAATATGTATACCCAACCAATCAAATGCAATACCTTGCTTCCTCACGCCAGCCGTCTCCAATCAGAGCAGACCCCAAGCCTCCCTACTAAGTTTTCCTACTCTTCCGTCTGCTGCAAGTCTCTTCCAAAATGCAAGTGAAGGTGGCTGATTCCCTTGTTCCAGCAAGTTCTGAACAATAGCCTTTGCTTGCTTGCGTGGTTTTCATTTATTCCCACAGTCCAGTAGTCCTTCTCCAGGGGGAGCACTGAAAAACTCACATGTCAAAGATGGTGCAAGTATACATCTCTCACAGGGAGGCAGGAATTGAGTCGAACTGAGGGCAAATGCAAAACTACAGAGGAGGAAAGAGCATTGTTGATCAGTTCTCAGAAGGGCTGGCATCCAATCACGGACCAGATGTGGAAGGTGGCAAGCAGGGATGGGATTCTTTCCCCACAGTGATGGGCTGTGAGCTGATACAATCACAGATCTTGTGGATCTTTGGAGCTTTCTGGCTGAGAAAAAGTCACAATTTCAGAAGCAATTTCCGGGTAAGTAGGAATCAAACTTCAAGCTTTGTGTCAGCCTCTGTAATGCAAATTTCAGACTGTGCCAGAATAATTAGGCATTTGCCCTATTGTGCTCCTGTTCCCAGAGGCACTGATTGAGTTCCAAGTAAACCATTGCCTACCAGCAAAGCCTGAGTCCTTGGGAGTAAGGAACAGGTATATTCTGAATATACTAAATAAATACACTATCTAAAATTTCAGAAAGTCTTAGTAGGTGACCAAATTCAGAGTAATGTTCATAAAACTGATGAAAGCAAAGCTGAAGTCTAACATCATGGATATGTCTATGCATCTGTATGCCATAGTTGTCAAGAATGATTGTCTACTAAAATATCAATAGCTCATTGATTGTGATAGACTACTTATTAGACTTTATTAGATTTTATTTTTATATGAATAAATTTAATCAAACTTTGAAAACGCTCTTACATAACTGGTAAGATCTGTATTTCCCCTATCGAATAGGCTATAATCATCATGCAGCTTAACCTAAATGTCAGTGTCCAAGTACATGGCCAGCTGCTGTAACACTGCAGATGCCTAATAGAAGAATACTTTGGGGGCGCCTGGGTGGCTCAGTGGGTTAAGCATCTGCCTTCAGCTCAGGTCATGATCCCAGGGTCCTGGGACTGAGCCCTGCATCGGACTTCCTGCTCGGTGGGGAGTCTGCTTCTCCCTCTCCCTCTGCTGCTCCCCCCACCTGTGCTCTCGCCCTCTATCTCTGACAAATACATAAAATCTTATAAAAAATATATTTTTTTTCAAGCAGCTTTTTTCAGTCAACAAAATGTTTGTGAGATTTTCCATTAATACATGTGGTTTTAGTTCATTCATTTTCAGTGCTATATTGCATTCCATTGCCTATGTATTTCATTTTTAAAATTCATTGTTGTATTAATAGTTATTTTCAGGTATTACTTCAGTTTGCCATCTCAAAATTTCCTTTTTCCTTACCTTATATCTATTTTTAAGTGTATCCTAGTAACATTCCCTAAGAGACATGTATCATGGTTGGAGTTTATTCCCAAATTGTTATATAGAGAAGGACCCACTGGGGTGATCTGCTGCCTCTCCAGGTCCCATTCATGATTAAGGCCAAGATGATTGTAGTAAGAGAAACATTCAAGATGCTCTGGTCTGGACCAGGCTTGGTGGATCTTGTTTGTTCATGCAACTGTGGTCACTTAATGAGAGGCTGACTGGTGTAGGATGGTCTCACTTACATTTCTGGGGGTAGGGTGGCTGGGGCAACAAGCAGCTGGTCATGTCTCTCATCCTCCAGTAGGCTTCAAAGGCAGAGCACCAAGATGGCGCAGAAGCGTCCAATGCCTTTTAAGTATAGGTTTGTGGTCGGAACTGGCACATTATTTCATCTATATTTTATTGGCCAAAGCAGAACACATAGCCAGTTTACCTTCAAGGGCAATATTCCAGCTATTTCTACATAATGAACCACCTCAAAACTTAGTGGTTTAAAACAACGATCATTTCTTTTGCTCACAAATTTGCCATTTGTGAGGGCTCCGTGGGGACAATTCATGTCTGGTCTACCAGATGTCAGCTGCACAGCTCGGCTAGGGCTGGAGGGTTCACTTCCAAGATGGCTCAGTCACATGGCTGGCAACGCCTCTCTCTGGGAGACTCTTAGAGGCCAGATTAGCTCCCTTACAACATGGTGGCTGGATCCCAAGAGCAATCATCCCAAGAGACAGGAAACAGCAGCTGCTAGTTTCTTGAGGCTTGGTCCAGAAACTGGTAGGGCACCACTTCTACTATATTCCTTTTGTCAAGCAGTTACCATCCAGATTCAAGGGGAGGGAGCATAGGTCAATCTCTCAGTGAAAGGAGTGTCAAAGAATTTGGGGGCTATATTTTTTTTCTCTCTCTCTTTTTAAATTTAAATTCAATTAACCAACAAATAATACATCATTAGTTTCAGATGTAGTGTTCAGGAATTCATCAGTTGCGTAGAATACCAGTGCCTATCACCACACGTGCCTTCCTTAATGCCCATCACCCGGTTACCCCATCCCCCCACCCACCTCCCTTTCAGTAACCCTCAGTTTGTTTCCCATAGTTAAGACTCTCTCGTGGTCTGTCTCCCTCTCTGATTTCTCCAAAATTCCCATAGACAGGCTCCAGACACCACCCCTGATGGGAGAGGTGATAATGTCACTTTGTAAAAGACAAAAGGCAGGGATACTGGAAGAGGTACAAAGTTGCAGCCATTTCACCATCAATGTAAGCAAGGAGGGGGAAAGATGTCTGGTTCAATATTTTTTTCTGCTCCTTTTAACTAAGCTATTATTTGTCTCAGCCTTATGTTAGCTACAACTTATCAAAAGGTAAATTTAGAAATGCCACTCTTATTGTTTAAATACCTTAGAGGATTTTATATAGAAAGGCTTTATAAGTGCCTCCCATTCATGTTGAAGTAAATGTTAGTGCTTTAGCTCCCCTTGAAAGATGTGAAATCATGTTTTATTGATGGAATAACTATTATGCAACAACGGTGCAGGTAATCATCTTATTCCACTTGACGAGATGAACATAGCCATTTTTTGCACAGAAAAGACAGAGAAGTACTCGATTACAGCTGTGTGATCAGTGCAGAATCTCTCATTCATATGAACTGCTGAATCGATAATTAGATGTGGGGCGGGAAACTCTGTAAGTCATGGCCACCCTGAATTTTCTTTAAGCTGTCTTCTCTGTGCCTTATAGACCACAATTGAAATGACCTAGAGGCCAGCCAGACAGAATTACCCATTGATTTTCCCCGATCCCATTTATGCTCACTCACAAAGGGCTCCATGGGACACAGCCACTTCATCATAGAGGAAGTTCTAAACTGCATTCATCAATTACATTCCCAAATCCCTGTTTTCCTTTCCCAGGCAGCAGGCTGATTTCAGGAAAAAGATCTGACCTCCTGGAGGTCTTAAAAAATAAAATATCTGTAGCACCCATTCAGTATAGTTTGATAAACCTAGTCCCTACACTCCAAGCAAATACCTCCTCGTGGGGAGCACTGAAGTGGTAATAGCTATGATCCATGGAGCCACGATTGAACCATGATTGAGTCAGTTTCTACAGTATGTGCTTTTCAAATGTTTTCAGTTAGGACTGTATTTGGCAACAAGGAACAGAAAACCTTACGTGTAATAGCTTTTAAAAAATGAGTATTTATTTATTTATTTATTTATTTATTTATTTTAATGCACCAAGCAACACAGTGATCTAGTGGTCTCATGATACAATTAGGCATCCATGCTGTTTTCTTTTTGGATGTTCTTATTTTGTGGTTTTCGTCCTCATGTTTGTCACTGCGATGTTGCAAGTTGGCTCTTTTACTTCTGGTTTGAAGCTGCTAGGGTGATCTTCCTGGGCAAAGTCTGTTCGAGGTCGCAGACGATGAAGAGGAGCCACAGCCAAGAAATGAAGAACATAAAGTAGTGCCTGGAGATTTCCTTCACCTTGGTTAAGCCGATCCTGAAGACACTCTTGAAATGTACATACCCCTGGGCTTTTAAATTTCATTAGCAAACATATTCCCTTTTTGGTAAGGAGACTGGGATTGAATTTCTTGTCTTTTTGAACTGAAAGAAACTTAACTGGTACAAACTCCTTTTTGCAGATAAGAAAACATGAAAATCTCCAGATCTATCATATATATAGAAATGTGTGAGTGTGTGTGTGTGAGTGTGTGTGTGTGTGTGTGTAATGTATTTGCTTGTTGTATTCACATAGCAAGAATTCATACAGTGAGAATTTGGAATGTGAAGAAATCCTGGACTGAATTTGTGGGAAACTTCAAAAGTGGTATTTAGAGAGAAATATATGGCCTTGACTGCTTATAATAGAAGTAGAGACTAAAATGTATTGATCTAATTATCAGTATATGAACTTAGAAAGAAAATGCAGAATAACTCCAAATAAAGGAAGAAGAGGATGAAGAGCAGAAGTTCATGAAACAGAAATCAAAGATATAGGCAGACAGTGAAAAAATCATAATGGAAATTTTGTTTTTAATAAAAATTTTAAAAATACTTATAGCTAAATTATAAGGAAAAGACTATCTTTCAAAACTTGTGGGTCAAAACAGGACTGATACACGGAAGGAAATCTATAATTCTAAATGCTTGCATTGAGGAGATAGCCTGGAAGATAATTTGTTAGACATCCAACTTAAGAATTTGGAAAAGAACAAGAAAACAAATCCAGAAAATAAAAGGAAAAGGGAGATAAAACAAGAGCAGACAAAAGAACAAAATCAAAAACCAAAGCTTGGCTCCTTGAAAAGGCTACTGAGGTGGACAAAAGCCAGTGATATTAAGCATGGGGGAAAAAGGGGGTAGGGGCAAAAATAAATAATAATAAGAATGAAAAGTAACATTTAAATAGATACATCAGATTAAAAAGAATAAAAAACATTATGAGCAATTTTTATGCTAATAAACTTGCAAAAGATAAAATGGACAACTTCCTAGAAAAGTATCATTTTTCAGTATTGATTCAAGAAGAAAAAGAGCCTACCTGGTCTCAAACCATTAAGGAAATAAAATCAGTAATTAAAGATCTTCCCATAGGCAAGATCTTTTTTTAGGAACATTCTATCAAATTAAAAAATATATATATATTCCAAAATATATAAATTCTTCCAGAGAATAAAATATAAAATATTATCTCCAGCCTATTCTACTTCAGGGGAATAACTCTGATCCCAAACTAGAAAAGAACATAAAACTGTCCAGCCCATTTTATTCATAGAGTATCTTTATAACACAGGGGTAGAAAAGAATTTCTTCAACAAGTGATAAAAATCACTAAAGATAATAGGATTGATAAATTCTACATTAAAATGAATATGTGTTCATTGAAAAACACAATAAAGTGCATAAAGACATCATAAAACAGGAAAAATATTTCAAAATACTTATAACAAAGTATTTGTATCTAGAATATAGGAGAACACTTCAAATCATTTTAAAAAACATGAAAAAATTTAAAATGGGCAAAAGACATGAACTGGTGTTTCACACAGAAAAGAATTACAAATAGCAAATAAACACTATATTATCAATAAAGGAAATACAAATTAAGATCATAAGAAGACATATTAAATAGACCAAATAGCAAAAATTAAGAACTCTGATTATATTGTGCCCCAAAGGCTATGAGTCAATGAAAACTCTTCTGTACTTCTGAGAGGAGGGTAAATTGTTAGAGCAACTGTGGCAAGCAACTTGACCCTCTCTTGTAAATCTGAGCATTCACATATACGAAGACAGTTATTCTTTGCTTCAGTACACCTAGGGAAACTCTCCCAAAAATATACCAGGATACAGTTACTAGAATGTTCATAATAAGATTGCAGCAAATAAGGGAAGAGTTGAAAATATCTGCCCATAGGAGAATGGGTAAATAAATTATGGAACATTCATACTAGTGAATATTTTATAGCATTACTAATTGAATGAACTATAGCTATGAATATAGGAATGAATCTTGGAAACAGTATTGAGGGGAAAAAAAGCAAGAACTAGAAACAGAAAAACAGCTCATATCTAACTGTGATAACAGTATCTAAAGAACAAAGGGTTTTATAAGCAAAAATCAAGACAGTGGCTACCTCTGGGGTGGGTGATGTGGCAGAATGAGGAGATATGGAAGTACATACAGGCAGACTCCATACTGTTGGTAATATTCTAATTCTCAAGTTGGGTTGTGGGTACACTGCAGGTGATCAATTTGTCGTTATGTGTCATAACTTACATACAGGTTCAAATTTTATTATTTTGTGTCTATCAAATGTTAGATAATAATTTCTATTTAAAATGAGACATAAAAATTATTTGGAAGCTGCCTATCGAACCAGAAAGCTTCTGCAGCAATGCTCTTTCCAAGACCATGCAATCTCTTCCAAGTCCACACCAGAAAAATGAATGCTACATTCCTTGCACCCTCCTCAGTTAAACACACTTCTAAACAAGGTTGGAAAGACGCTTAGCAAGCTAATCCACAGCACCCACCACATGCTATCATCATTATGATTCAACATGGTCGTAGCTGTAAGATTGGGAAAGAAGAAAACAAGTAGTCATTGTTTGAAAATAATATGGTCAATGAAACAGAAAACTCAAGAGAGTAATTATGATGGTTAATTTTATGTGTCAACTTGATTGAGCCACAGAATGCCCAGCTATGTTGTAACCCATTATTTCTGGGTGTGTCTGTAAGGGTGTCTCTGGAAGAGATTAGCATGTGGGCTAGTGGATTAAGTAAAGCAAATTGCCCTCCTCTATGTGGGTGGGCATCATACAACTCATTGAGGGCCCAAGTAGAACAAAAAGGTGGAGGAAAAGTTGGTTTCTCTCTCTTTTTCTTTTCCTCTGTCTGACTGCACTGAGACATTGGTCTTCTCCTGCCCTTGGAATAGCAATTACACCCTTGGCACTCCTTGTTCTAAGTCCTTCAGACTTGGACTGGTACTGGGCCACTGGCTTTCTGCAGTCTCCAGCTGGCAGACAGCAGATTGTAGGACTTTTCAGCCTCTATAATTATCTCAGCCAATTCCTTACAATAAATCCCATACTCTATAACCTAATCTCCTTTTGGTTCTGTTTGTCTAAAGAACCTAACACAATGACCAAATTCTTAGAACTGCCAAGTTGAAAAGATTTTATAACAAACCCCCCTATACCCACCACCTAGATTCTACTACTAATATTCCATGAGAATTGCTTTAACACACATCTATCCACTTATCTCTGTCCATCAGCCCACCTCAGTTGTGGGATCCATTTCAAGTATATTGCAAACATCAGCGCACTTCCCCTCTTAATATGTTCAAGGGCATACCATTACCTAAAGTTCAATGTTTCCTTCTGGTTTTTTTTCCTTTCAAGGTAAAATGCACATGATTACATTTTATGCATGCAATGAATACACAAATCTTAAATGCACATGCACTGACTTTGACAAATATGTACACATTTGTAACCAGATCATTAGGAAGTATAGAACACCACCATTCCTGGTCAACCCCTGCCCCCTGCCATAGTCAACAACTGTTCTCATTTTTTCCCCACAAAAAAGCAAACAAACAAAACAAAAACAAAACAAAACTTGCCTGTTGCAGAACTTCATATAAACAGAACCATGCAACATACATCCCTTTGTTTTCAGTTGTTCTCATGTTCTTTGTTCTCATGTTGCCTGTATCAGTAGTCTATTCCTTTTTATTATTGAATAGCATTCCATTGTATGATTATACCACAGTTTGCGAATCCATTCTCTTATTGATTGTGGCTGTTTCCAGTTTGGGGCTATTATGTCCAAAACTAAGCATTCTTATGTAAGTGTACTGTTTCACTTCTCTTGGGGAAATACCAAGGAGTGAAATGTTTGTGCCATAAGGTTATGTTTAGTTAAGAGTTTAGTTTTGTAAGAAATTCTCAGATCTTTTCCAAAATGGTGATTTTACACTCCCACCAACAATTTGTGGTTGTTCCATGTCCTTGCCAACATTTGTTATGGTCAGTTATTTTAATTTTAGCTGTTCTGGTGGGTGTGTAATTGTATCTCATTGAGGTTTTTATTTGCATTTCTCCGGTAAATAATTATGTTGAACATTTTTCCATGTGCTTATTGGCAATTCAGTATCTTCTTTTGTGATGTCTATTTAAATTTTTGCCCATTTTTAAGATTGTTTACCTTTTATGATTAAATTTTAAACATTCATTATATATCCTAAATACAAGTCCTCTGTCAGATATTTATTTTGTGAATGTTTTCTACCAGTTTGTGTCTTGTCTATTAATTTTCTTATTGGTGTCTTTGACACACAAAAGATTTTATTTTTATTTTAGCTTTTAATTTGACTTTTATGATCTATTTTGAATTTTAGTACTTTGCACTATTTTTGAAAAAGCTTGACAAACTGAATTTTAAATTTTATGAAAGAAATTTCTACAAAAAGCTGAGACAATCTTTACAAATACAAAAATGGCTGACTTACCCCAACGGGCAGCAAGATATAGTACAAAACCACATTATTATCAATTAAGATATGTTACTAGCTCAAGAAAAGAAAAACAGATCAATGAAATATAGCAGAGTCCAAAAACATGGGACCAAAGGTGTATGTGTAGATTTTCAGGTGTGTGTGTGTGTGTGTGTGTGTGTGTGTGTGTGTACAGTTGGTATCCCAAATTAGGGAGGAAATGATTGGATTATTTAGTAAATGTAGTTAAAGGAAATTGGCTCACCAGTTGGAGAATGAAGCCGAAACCCATACACAACATATGCAAAACTCCAAGTATATTAGAGACCTAAATTTGAGAAGATAAAACCATAAAGATAAGAGTAGAAAACATATGAAAATATCTCTGAGAACTTGGGGTGGGAAAGGATTTCTTATACATGATCTCCAAAAAGTATAAAGTGTAAGAGGGAAAATTGATTGATTTGGCCACATCAAAATGGAGAAATTTCTCTAACAAAGGACACAAAGTTGTCAGACAGGTGACAGATTGAGAGGATATTTGAGTCATCCATACCCCACAGGAGATTAATATCTAGAACTAGAAAGGAATTTTTGAAAATCAGCAAAAGAAAGAAAAGAAAAATGGACTAAGGAGATGTGTCTTAGTTCGGACTGCTGTAACAAAGTGCCATAGACTGGGTAACTCATAAACAACAGAAATTTATATCTCTCAGTTCTAGAGGCCGGAAGTCTGGGATCAGGGTGCTGGCATGGTCAGGTTCTGGTGAGAACCCTCCTCCAGGTTGTATCGTCACATAGTGGAAAGAGAACAAGCTAGCTTGCTGACCTCTTGTAAGGCCACTAATCCCATTCGTGAGGGCTGTGAGCCATTATGACCTCATTATCTCCCGAAGCCTCCACCTTCCAATACCATCGCATGGGGGATTGGATTCCAGCATAGGAATTCTGGGGGAACAGAAACATTCGGTCCATAACAATGATTCAGAACTTCAAAAACTGGGATACACGAATGGCTTAGAGAAAAACGCAGAGATATTCAATCTCACTATTAATCAGAGAAATGCTAAAAGATAATAAGAAGATCCAATTTTATGCCAATAGCATTGACAATAATAGAAGCTGGCTAATATCAAATGCATAGAGGTTATGAGAGGAAAGAATCCTCATAGACGACTCACAAAAGTATTACCATGTTCAGACAACGTGATGAACAATTTGGTGTTATTCATTCTGAGTACATACTCCGGAGAACCTGTGTCATACAGATCCATGAGGAGACGTGCACAGGGATGTCTATTCCAGCATCATTTGTGAAAGCAAGATTCATCTCTAGAAGAATACGTAAGTAAAAGGTGACGAGTGCTTGTGATAGAAGTGCTATGAAAACTCATAGTCAGGAGCAATAAGCTAGATCTACCCAGAGCACATAAATAGTTCTTAAAAACATAACATTGAACGGAGAAAAAAGAAAGAATTTTATTTATATCTCCATTACACTCATATAAATTTAAAGAAATACACACAGCACCACACATTTTCAAAGCTACACCAGTATCTAAATGAAGAAAGGTAGGAAGTTCATCTATTAAATATGCCAGAGTGAGTGTCTAAGGAGTGAAATGGCACTGGGAGTGGGCATGAAAGGGATATAACCAATGAAATCAAACAAAACAAAGGAGGAGCTTTGCAGGACTAAAGCGAATAGCGTGCCATCAGCTGAAGTGTATAATTGAACGTCTTTCTGGGCAGTTGAGACACACACATGTGCACAATCATTCATTGGGTATAATTTAAAACTTCCCATAAATCTATTGAACCCTCTGATCTTACAGCCTTTACCTGACCATCTTAACTGAAAAGCCCATCAGAGGAAACTGTCAAAAGTTCTGTTGAAATCGCAGAATATGAAATGACTTTGAGCCATTCAAACAATAACAATCACTTCATAATGTACATAAATGTTGAATCACTATGTTGTACATACGAAACTAATATAATATGTATGTCGCCTACATTTCAATTTAAAAAAAAGGACAGTAACCGTATCGTTAAAAAGTTATTGTTACTGAGGCAACTGGGTGGTTCAGTTGGTTAAGCATCTGACTGACTCTTGGTCTGGGCTCAAATCGTGATCTCATGGGTTGTGAGACCAAGGCTCACATCGGGCTCCCCACTCAGCAAGGACACTGCTTGATGATTCTCTCCCTCTCCCCTCCCCCCATTGGCAATACTCTCTCTCTCTCAAATGAATAAATCTCTTTCTTAAAAGTTAACTGCTGTTGTTATGATTGACTTATCATCAGTGACCAAGGTAGCTTAACGGGGGGCGCCTGGGTGGCACAGCGGTTAAGCGTCTGCCTTCGGCTCAGGGCGTGATCCCGGCGTTATGGGATCGAGCCCCACATCAGGCTCCTCCGCTATGAGCCTGCTTCTTCCTCTCCCACTCCCCCTGCTTGTGTTCCCTCTCTCGCTGGCTGTCTCTATCTCTGTCAAATAAATAAATAAAATCTTTAAAAAAAAAAAAGATAGCTTAACAGGACTCATACCAGTAATTGTCAAATTCTGTGCCAAGTTCCCACAAACTGCCACTTCTTGGTTACTCTCTAGAATTGCTTTAGATTTTTTATTTCAACCATTAAGGATGTAATTCCTTGCACTTCCCTTTTGAAAACCAGGTCATATTTTCCCCAGCTTTACCCTTCTTGTGCCTCTCCCATTCTCCAAAAATTTTCAAAAGTAAAGACAACGATTGGAACAGTAATCTTTTTCTTAAATAATAATTTTTTATTATGTTAGTCACCATACAGTACATCCCTGGTTTCTGATGTAAAGTTCCATGATTCATTAGTTGCGTATAACACCCAGTTCACCATGCAACACGTGCCCTCCTTACTACCCATCACCGGTCTATCCCATTCCCCTACCCCCCTCCCCTCTGAAGCCCTCAGTTTGTTTCTCAGAGTCCATAGTCTCTCATGGTTCATTCCCCCATCTGTTTACCCCCCCTTTCTTTCTTCCCTTTCTTTTCCTAAGTCAAGCAGAGAAAGACAATTATGACATGGTTTCACTCATTTATATAACAGTAATCTTAAAATGTAAGGTAAAGCCTGCAAGTTCCTTCAGGACTCGAGAATATAATCTGAGCTTGTTTGTGTAAAAACATTTAAAAAAGCTTTGTGATTTTTTTGCTAACTCATTAATATTTGATGCCTTTTCATACAAAAGCACGGATTATTCACTCAAGGCCACAGCCTTTGTAAAGGGCTTCAGTGGTTTAGAATAATACATAAAAATATAAACATATCACGGAGGCAGAAGTAGCGGCAAAAAGAAACTACGAAGTCGATATTCAGCTGACTGTATTTAAAAGGGATTTACAAGGTGATGTAATGAGTAACAGCCCGAGATGTGAATCCTAGTTCCCCACTGTCCGCTAAAGACGTTCAATTATAAAATGCACAGTCATNTTAAAGCGTCTGCCTTCAGCTCAGGGCGTGATCCCGGCGTTATGGGATCGAGCCCCACGTCAGGCTCCTCTGCTATGAGCCTGCTTCTTTCTCTCCCACTCCCCCTGTTTGTGTTCCCTCTCTCGCTGGCTGTCTCTATCTCTGTCGAATAAATAAAAAAATCTTTAAAAAAAAAAAAATAAAAAAAAAAAAATAAAAAAATGCACAGTCTTTGTCAGGATCGAATGAGATCATGGATGTGAAATATCCCTATACGTTGCAGAGTAAAAAGAAGAAATAGAAGCGGATATTGAATTTTTCTTTCTAAAATTGTGCTCAAAGAAATGGAAGGGTACATGGACAGAATGTGTTTAGTTACATATAAGAAACAATCCAACTCCAACCAGCCTAAACAATGGAAGGAATGTTCTAGCCCCATGTCCAGAGGAAGGCAGCAGGAGGGGGATGCATGGGCTCAGTGTTGGCAGGGCCTGCTTTCTCTCCCTCTGTTTTCCAGCTCCTCATTGGGTTTCCCACCTTCATGGTCACAAAGTGACTGTAAATAGCATTTAGGGTATATGTTTCCTGGAACCAATCTGGAAATAATTAGGTCTACAACCCTGAGAGTTGAAATAGCTTCTGAAATGAAGTGTCTCTAGCTTTTATTAGCCTCACTTGACACATGTGCCCACCCCCTAATCATCCCTGCGGCCAGAGCAGGGGACAGGCTGATGGACTTCAGCTAACTAGGAGTCCTGGGAGCAGTGGCAGCTTTGCACAACTCCAGGGGGCCGTGTTCATATATCTCTCAGAAACAGACGCTGGAAAGCCAGTCAACACAGTAGCAGACGACAGCGGGCCCTTTGGGACAAAAGTCAATGTTTATTCTGGAAGTCCTTCAATCTGGGAAGAGGACAGCCAGCCTCATTAATTGTAGGCAAAATCAACAGAAAAAATCCAAGATTTCACCCATCAATAATTTTCCTCATCCCTGAACACTCCCCTCCCCAAATTTTTCTCTGGGCACCACCCCACTTTGGTTTGTGAACCCGAAGACCAAGAAAGTCATCCATGTCCGTGATTTTCAAGTCCTGAACCCCTCTCCATTGTCAGCTCGTGATGGTGAGGTTTCCCCAGCATGGTAGTGAAACCAAACCTCGAGTGTCTTCTGGTCCTGAGCTCACATGACCATTTAGAGTCATGTGATTTTACTGAATGCACCTCCTTCTCTTCCTGGTTTTGGAGTCTGTGACCCAAATCATCATTTCCCTCCTCGCCTCTGGCTGACTTCAGCTTCTTTTACTGATGGCTCTGCTTTGCCCGACAAATGCTGATGTGTTTCTAGCCTTGCCTCCTGTTCCTATTTTCCTGTTCCAAGTTCTTGAAGGCTTCAAGTACTGCCTTATGTGGATAACTCCCACACAGAAACCCACTCCAACCCCCTTCATATGTCCAGTCCCCTCTGGACATCTCTAAGTTAACATCCAGAGGTCCCTCAAACTCAGGCATTCAAACCCAAGTTTATTGTCATTATTTTCTACTAAATCAGAATAAAAACCAACAGGAACCAGCAGCTACCTGGACCAATGGCACTAAATGGTACTAAACCATACACCCACCTGAGAGAGAAACGTTAGCGGTATCCCCTACATCTTTCTCTTCTTCACCTTCCCTCTCAATCAGCGATGTAGCTCTTTCTTTAACATTCTTGCTCATGTCCCTAGTGTATTCCCCGGCATGTGCCCAAAGAAGCTTCCTGGATTAGGGCTCTCTTCCCCCAGGTGGCCTTTCTGTTTCCATTTTGTATAATGTCTGCACACCTAATGCACAGGAAATGAAATAATAAGCATCTGAACAAACCACTTCCCTATTTAAAACCCTTCAGTGGTTCCCCATTGCAGAGCAGAGAAACAGAACTTTGTCTAAAGGGGATGCTATGTGATCTAGTGGACAGTGCCTGCAACAACATTATTTAAACTGAGACAGGGAAACTGAAGGACTCTGTAAAAATCTGCTTTTTGCTCCTTTTCCTGCTTCTGTTCTTCCTAGGAACTGCACCCCCAGCCTACTTTACCCATGCCCCAGAATGCAAATAGTGTGTGTGTCCTCCTTTGCAAGGGCCAAGGAGTTAATGATTTCTTTAGACTAGATTGCATCTAAGGAAGGACCAGCTGAGAATGATCGGACAGAGTCATCAATGTGTGTTTTGGATCACCAGCGCTCGACATCTGGACGCCAAGGAATATCACCGGGCCCTTATCTTTGTTCTAATCCATTCCTCGATGCCTGAGAGGACACATACACTAGACCACTGTCCTCAATAGAAAATCCAGACCCCAAATATAAAAAAGACTCCTTTCCTTTCCGAGTCTCCCAGATGCTCTGTCTGTGCCTGTGCTCCCTCTATACCTTCAATAAACTCTGCTTTCACATCTGGCTGGCTCACGTTTGATTTCTATCCTAAGCATAGCCAGGAACCCTCTTTGCTGGTCCTGTGGGACCCCCTCGGGTCCTTGGACCTGGCCTACTAGCAACAAAACCAGTGAATGAGATGAAGTATTATAGTGAGTTTCAAATCCAGGTCGTCCCGACTCTTTGTATCCATCTCTAGCACTATCTTCTATGGCAGATCGTATCTTTGTCTCATTTATGGCTCACAGTAGCTTTAAGAAGTAGGTTCTCACATTATCCCCATTTTGTAGGCAATGACACTGAGGAACAGAGAGATTAAGTAGCTTGCTGAAGATCATACAAGTAGCACAGCAGGCAAATAAATAAATTATGGTTGCCTAACACAAGAGTCCGCTTTTTTTTTTTTTTAAGATTTTATTTATTTATTTGACAGAGATAGAGACAGCCAGCGAGAGAGGGAACCACAAGCAGGGGGAGTGGGAGAGGAAGAAGCAGGCTCATAGCGGAGGAGCCTGATGTGGGGCTCGATCCCATAACGCTGGGATCACGCCCTGAGCCGAAGGCAGATGCTTAACCGCTATGCCACCCAGGTGCCCCAAGAGTCCGCTTTTTTAACCATCCATCCAAGGGGTTATATTTCTCAACCTGGGCTCCATTAACCTATCCAAAGATAGGCCAAAATATACATTGAAGTTATTTTCTTTCTATCTATCTATCTATCTATCTATCTATCTATCTATCTATCTATCATCTATCTACCTATCATCTATCTATCATCTATCTATCTATCTATTATCTATCTATCTATCTATCTATCTATCTATCTATCTATCTATCATCTATCTATCTATCTATCATCATCTATCTATCTTGTTAGGCAGAGGATCCCTACCTTTCCCAAGATTCTCAAAAGAATCCATGACACAAACAAAATGGATAAAAAGAAGAAAAGAAGATCTACTCTATGCCTATAATTTCCAGGGATTGTAAAATGATTTCCAAAAAATCTTCTTAGGAGGCTTTGAATGTTGTAGAACTTTGGAACATTTTTTTCTAAGATTTTATTTATTTATTTATTTATTTATTTATTTATTTATTTATTTATTTGAGAGAGAGCATCTGTGCAGGGGGAGGAGCGTAGGGTGAAGGAGAGGGAGGGGGAAAGAATCTCAAGCAGACTCCACACTGAGTGTAGAGCCGGACATGGTGCTCAATCTCAGGACCCTGAGATCATGCCGTGAGCCAAAACCAAGAGTCAGACACTTAACTGACTGCACCACCCAGGACCCCCATGTTGGAGCGTTTATGTTACCATTGTCTGCTCATTTGAAAACCCAGCATATCTACAAATTCTTCCCTGTATTTATTAAACTCTCTTCCAATAGGGTGTGAACATGGTATTGGAAAGGCAAGAGTGGTGGGTTGTCCACAGAGCTGGGAGGGGCAAATGTCCCTATAGCCCAAAGGTTAGGTGTGCAGTTGAACCCACAGGTGTGGGACAAGAAGCTTACCTTCATCAAATCATGCAAAATAAAAAGATCAAGCCTGAACCACAAGGAAGTCCTTCAGGTAATGCCATTTTTGAAGCCCGGTTGTCTCCAGGGAAGGCTGAGTCATGTTCAGATTCTCCCAGGTACAAGTGTCTTCAATTGACATGGTCATCTTCTCCAGGCCTGGATATTTGCAAAGTGCCCTGCTTGCCTTGATTAATGACTCTCTCCATAAAGCCAGTCTTGGTGATGACATGACAAAGCTCCTCTGTCCCTGTGTGCTAACAGTACAGCGGGACCATTAGCGCTTGGCAAGGATCCCAAAATTGCTCTGAAGACGTAGAAGAATTCTAATGAAATGTAGAGCGTTCATCAGAAAGGAACACAATAGATTTTTCAAAGCTCATGCTCAGGGCTTCCACTTAACAAACACTATCCCGGCATTTCCCGTGGGAGGGGGAAATATCGGCATTTCCTNTTTTTCAAAGCTCATGCTCAGGGCTTCCACTTAACAAACACTATCCCGGCATTTCCCGTGGGAGGGGGAAATGGCGGCATTTCCCGTGGGAGGGGGAATGGCGGCATCTCCCGTGGGAGGGGGAAATGGCGGCATCTCCCGTGGGAGGGGGAAATGGCGGCATCTCCCGTGGGAGGGGGAAATGGCGGCATTTCCCGTGGGAGCGGGAAATATCGGCATTTCCCGTGGGAGGGGGAAATATCGGCATTTTGTGGGAGGGGGAAATATTGGCATTTCCCGTGGGAGGGGGAAAACTCCTTTTGAATTTGTCATGATCTTTTCCATATTTTCTAAATTTTATGTTATGAACCTGCACTATGCTATTAGGCAAAAGAATTCATAAACATTGTTTTTAAATTTTTCTGAAGTCATATATTCTTGTGGTTCTAAAAGTGGTTCATTACCAGAAACAGCAGGGGAGAGGTGTTGAAATGCAGATCAGTTGAATCATAATCCCTAGTGCTGGTCTAGAACCTGGGCAAGTGGTGTCTCAAAGTCCAGAAAATCAGAAGTCAGGGCTACTTGCTTATCATGGACACAGTTGATGGCCCACCCAATCTTATTTTTCCCTTTTTAATAGCACCCAGATTTTATTTGGGTAGCCAACTCTCTTCTTGCATCTCCCTCCCCCCCGCCCAGAGTAATCTCAATCCTTCCCTTACTCAAATAGTGGTTCCTGGTTGGTTTAAACAAAGCATGTGACTTCCGTAATCAGGGTTGATCTCCGGACCTGATTGGAATGCTGGGACATAAACCCTCTAAATGGTGCCAGAATTGAACAGAAGCCCCAGAACCACAATGCTTATGACAGCCAACTTTAGACCATGAGGGGAACCAGGCTTAGGAAGAAAATGACACCTTGGACCAGAGTGGGGACCTGGAAAGAAACTGAGACCATGGTGTTACCACCAACTTGCTACATCAACTAATCAAGGAGGCTTTGTGGCCTCTGGATGCCAGGTACATGAAGCGATAATCCTCTCCTTTGAAAAGGCTGGCTCTCTTGTACATGTGCATATAATATGGGTTGTACCAGTCTTTGGACCCTAACTTGAGTACGAGAGAAAGACTAACAAAATTAATAATAGCCTTTACATTTATTCAAAGACTACCATGTGTTGGTGAGGATCTAGGAAAACGGAACTCTGATCACTGTGGGTGAGTGGGAGTGTCAATTGCCAGGATCAATTTGGAAAATTATTTGGTGGTTCCTCCTACAACTGCAACTGAGATCCAGCAGTTTCAACTTTGACTATGTACCCATGTACCCTAGAGAAATGAGTGCACACGTCACCAGAAGACTTATACAATAATGCTTATTACAACCTTTTTCAAAAGAGATACAAATTGGGAATAAACCAATTGTCCACCACCAATAGAGTGATACGGTTGAAATATACTCATAATGGCATATTATGAGTAGCAGACTACTGGGCAAGAGAAAGAGCAAACTGTTGCTACCCAGGACGACATAGATGAACCCTACAAATTCAATAATTGGAAAAAGCCACACACACACATACACACAAATCCATACTATGTGATTCCACTTATGAATTGAAGGTAGCAAAAGCAGAATTGCCACCCTAAAGTATTTCCTCTTTGGCATAAGGACTATTTTGAGCTGATTATTTTTGAAAAACTGCAGACACAGAAGGAGCTCTGAAAACATAGTAGAGTTACCCTTTTTAAGGGACATTCACATTTATAAAGGAAATCTCCATTTGTAAGAGTCTCCCTAACTGGAAGAAAAAGATGACTCTAAATCACAAGGAACTATTGTCAGTGGAGAAGGCGCTGACTGAAATCTGCATAACAAATCTAATCCCCCTTGACTAGGCTTTTCCTGGTACCCTTCTATAACTGGCCTTCTCCCCTACAGACTCAGACATCTTTCATCTTCAGCTCCTTAAGAAACAAAATTCAACTAAGTAAATTTAAAGATCTAATCGGCTTTTTTCAGTGAGTCATGAATCAAGTAGCATCCCATCTGGCAAATAAAAAGGAACTCCAAGGAGTTGTACAAAATAGAAGACATCTATAGGCAGAAGGGGCAGAACATGGAAGTTACTAGTAGAGAGTTGATTGTTTCAGCCAAGGTCACCTTTTAGGGGTTGGTGGAGGTCTGTCAGGCAGATCACCTCACTAGTGCTGACCAGGAAATTCTAGACTGACTGGGTGAGATTCACATGCCTGGGAGAGGCTGCAATTGCAATTAGGTTAGGCATTAAGTCTCAGTTTGGTGATATGAGCTTAGCACAAATGACTCCATTTTGGACCTATTGGCTCTCTCTCTCTTCTCTTTTTTTTTTCTTTTAACAACTCACCCTTTTGATCAGACTCTATACTTAACTGAGAGATGGGACCAAAATGTAAGGCATTAGCACCACCCTCAGCTACCATGATGTAATTCTTACAATTTTTGTTGATCCTGTGTGGTATTCAGAGGTCAAGATGTTTTTTCTTAAATCTCTGTAGTGTTTAGAGATCATGACTTCAAGTTCACATTTTAAGTTGGTCATTCTCTTTGTTCCTTTTTTTTTACAGTCCAGTGATAGGGAGATCATTTGCTTGGTGGTTGGTGACTGCAAACATGCATTTAAAGCTTTTGAGAGAATACAGCATGCCAAGGAAACTACTATGATTATTGTAAGCAGGATAATTCTCAATGTCTGGAATGCACTTCAGAGCCATGGTCCCTAAGACCCAAACCAATCAAAATCAAATAAGTCAAAGGAAGACCCTTGTTAAGTGGTTTGTTCAGTGATCTTATTTAGCTGAGTTTCAACTTCCCCAGAAGCGCTAATCCGGGTACAGCCTGGGGTGTTGGCCACTTCACCAGATACCTCATTGCTCAGCTAAAGGATAATCAAAGGCTGTGCTATTGGCAAGAACAGCTTTGGCCAGCAAGTCTAAGTATCTTTGTTGTTGTAACTATTGCTATGGCAAAGATTCTGTAATACTTTCTAGAGTTGAGAAGAGTTTCCCAATCACAGCCTCACTTGTATTCACTTCTAACTGGAGAAAAAGGGCAGGAAGCAAATCCTGAATGATGAAAGCCTCCAGGTAGGTCCTTTCTAACTTGACAATGTAAATTCAGGGGAGTCAACCAGTGAGGTGTCTGCTCATGAACAGCTAGGGGCACTGCCCAGCAATACGCCAGCTATCTGGGCATCCATAGCCCCAAGGAGGATGATAACCACCCAGACAAAGATTAGTCCTGTCGGGGCACAAACCACTCTTGCTAAGGTGACACTCCTTCTAGCATCGTGGATGGGTCAGAGGTTCTGGTGACACATCCAGCAGTCTGCAGGTTTACCCTCCTTTGCAATGGCCTAGGAGATACAAATGATGGTGTTATCTTTCCAGGCCAATACCGGATTAAAGGAAAGAAAAGAAAAGAAGAAAGCATTTCACATTTAATTAAGCTAATTAATAAGCGTTGATCCAGTGTCTTAGGTGGAAGCAGTCTGCATTGGTATCAGCTGCTTCTCTTCCCCATCAGTTTGATTTTGAGCACTGCAGCTGGAACTGACATTCCCGTTCCTGGACTCTGAAGGAGCCCTTTTTAATTGAGAGATGTGGTCCCAAGGTCCACGCCCCTGAAGTTTGGCTGCCATCTGAGTAGTGAGGAGGACTTGTGTAGTCCCTTCCAAGAAGGTTCAAGGGCAGACTTCATTCTTAGTTGACTCCAAATCAGAAGGGTGGGAGAAAATTGGAAATGTTAGTTTGGAGAGTTGCAGCCAGACACTTGAGAAAACTAGGAGAATTCCGAATCTAGTCCAGTTCGCAGGTGTATAACAATCCCTCAAAGATGATTAACAGGACAAGAATCTAATATTTAGGTGGTGTATACATAATTTTTCTCTCTATATCTCTCATTTTGTAACCAAGATAATCACAGTAAAAGGAATTTGTTTGCATTAAATTTGACCTGATTATTTACAGAAGGGCAATAAGAATAGTGACATAAGCTCTTTTTAAGATTGCTTTGCTGGAACTTTTCATAAGGCACCTCTTACTGAACTCTTAAAAACCTCTGGGGCCGAGAAGGCAAGCCAAGGACTTGCTGTTAGATTTTTTTTGCAATACCTACAGTTGGGGTAAATTCCTCTCTTCCTGTGGTCCCCCAAAATATCCTGAGGTTCCCAGGCCTGCCAGGAAGTGATCTTCCTTACTCGCCTAGTAAGGCTGCCAGGAACTCTATAAGCAAGAGAGTAGGCTGATTTTTCCACCAGCTTAACAAGCTGTCTGGTCAGTCCAATTCTGTACACGACTCTCTCAAATATGACAATCCAGCCAAAGCCTTGGCAATATAGCCAATGTGTCCTACTACAAGGAGAATAGATTCTTATTGAACTTATGCAAATAACTAACTATATCACCATGAAAAGAATACTTAAGAGTTTCTGAATTCTGAAGGGATCAGGTAGGGCGAAAAAGTCAATGTTTCATCTTTGTTTACAAAGGTCTACTTTCCCAACTTGCTGGAAGTCACAGATACTCTAGGAGAAAAGGTTTCCTTAAATCTGGGGGGAGTGGGGGAAGGACACCAACATTAAGGAACCAGCAATATTTCAAACAAAAAGCCATAAAAAATTCTAATCCTCCTCCTGCCTTCATTCAGTCCCACATACTGGACACTTGTGCTGCTTAGATCCAGCTTTCCCATTAGTTCTGGAAATTCTTACCAGTCAGTTTTATGATCTCAAAGTTATCGGAAACTTGTACTTGTTAAAGTCCTTTCCTTGAATCTCCTCAGAGATGAAACACTTTTGCAGGAACACTTGCAAAAGTATCCGAGTAGAATAATAACTCTCATTAAATGACAAAGGCTGAAAAATGTCCATTGTTAAACATCTGTTGAGAGTTCCTTTGATAAGGAATTATAGCCACTTTTGTGATATACAAGATTTTAAAATACTAACTGGAATTATGACTGATAACATTCTACCAGGACAGATCAGACTTCCAGGTATTTCAAACAATCTCTGGAACGTCCATAAGGTTATATCTCTACAAATACAACATAAAGAAGGCTGAGTGTTACTTATTATTTGACAATGCTTCCCATGTAATTTAACCTATCAAATATGCCTAATTAGTTTAATATTTCTCTTTTTATAGGAAGAGAAAACAAATCTTTTATGATTTTCCAGGGCTCCTCTGGCAAAAAAAAATCCCAAAGTTACTTCCAGGCCAAGCAACTTCACTTAGAACTGGATGTTTGGGAATTTTGTCAAAAATATCAAAAGGTTTTAAAACACTTGTTCAAATAGGTTCATGGGTCACTGTGAAACAATACTTAGTTATCCATTTAACCAATGTGACAAGTACAGATTTCACAGGCAAACACTAGAAAGTTACATAGTTGTAAAAAATGAAACAAAACAGCTGTTTTAATAGACAAGACTCAGTTTCCTTAAGTAATCAAAGACCTAATAAACACAACATCGAATATAGGAAATTATTTTGATAAGACACAAAATCTTTGTTTTCTAGGCAGATTACTTATAAGTTAAAGAAAAATCTTTTACAATTGCCTATCAAGAACAGGCCAATTTTTGTCCTTTTAACAGAGAGAAAACCAAATTCTAATATTGCTCAGTTTATGTTTGATATAAAAACTTATTTTTTCTACACAAATACATTTATTTTCATCTTAGTCAGCTTGACCATGCATAAAAATTCCTTTCTCAAGATTCCTTTTGCAACAAACCTACGACTTTCTTTTTTACATTCAGATTTTGTCCTGTTTTTCCTCCTTCCTATTCTGAAATAACCAGCCTCACTTTTATGACAAAATTACTTTCTTTTCCCTCAACAAAAATGCATTCCCATTCTTCATACTTTCTTTTACCAAAACACACATCCTACTTTCCTTGCATACAAAGATGTTTTCCTTACTACTTTTAGTAGTTCACACATTTAAACTTTTTAACCTTTAAAAACCTTAAGTTTTACTGAAAATAAAGAAATTAATAACTGTGAGCTGTTACACCAGCATTCTTTCTTTCTTTCTTTTTTTTTTTTTTAAAGATTTTATTTATTTATTTGACAGAGAGACAGACAGCAAGCGAGAGAGGGAACACAAGCAGGGGGAGTGGGAGAGGAAGAAGCAGGCTCATAGCGGAGGAGCCTGATGCGGGGCTCAATCCTAGGACCCCGGGATCACGCCCTGAGCCGAAGGCAGACGCTTAACGACTGAGCCACCCAGGTGCCCCTACACCAGCATTCTTTAGATTGGCAAATCTATTAATATGTTTCCTAATTTCTAGAAACATATGCTTCCTTACAGTACAATTTTCCAGTGCAACACAAAACACCTGTACTAACAGACCCAAATATCTTTAGTTCCTTCGTAATGTGAAGCCAAAGCAGGTAAACCTATGTTCAGTAACTAATCTTTCAGTAATTAATATTTTATCTTATTTGGAAATGATCTAGATGTTCAATGAACTTAACTCATTATTTGACTTAATTTAGCAAAATTTTAAGTTCCAAGTAACCATAAAGATTTTGGAAACTATTTTTTTAAGTAGGCGCACCATAAAACATAATTATTGTTGAAAAGTTCACCTAGAAAACTCTTATCCTTTAACTCTTCAACTCTTGCTACATAAATCCTTACATCTATTTCATTCACTTGTTCTTAACAATTATTTTTCAAATACTGAGCAATGCTTCATGAGACATTAGACAAAGTCTGCCATCATCCCAAGCTATCGTGAGGGCTCTCTTGCTGATAAATTTTGTAGAAGGTAACATGAACTTATTTAAACTTTAGTAAACTCAGAATAAAAGTCTTATATTTAATGCTGATAACTCTGAAGACATGCCTGTTTTCATTAAACCACAAAAACCCCAAAACGAAACAGAACAAAAAAACTTAAACTAGCTTTTATTTACAAAAGATAATCTCAGATCATGTGAATTTGAAAAATATTTGGGTTAGTTTCTATCGTTTCTGAGAGTTTCAGGAATACTTAATTTATGTAAGCACTTAATTTTTTTACGCCAATTAAGTAGAGCTCTTTTACAAATTAATTTTGGATATTAGAGATAGAAAGTACCAGGCATCTACAACACATATATAAACACAAACATACAGTTGCAAACAGAGACTTTAGAGTTTTCATTCTAAAATTTTCGCCATGAGAAGGGTGAAACTCACTAGCTTATAAAAGAATAGTTGGAATAAGTTAAGTTCACCTGTTCAGATGGCGAAAGCTTTTTCTACTAATATTTGTGGAGAAGACACTTAAGATTTGTATTTGCCCACCATGGCTGTCAGCTCTGCCCCGTGATGTTCAGTCCTTTCCCACAAGGTCAGAGATAGAGCTGGGCTGTGAGTTTGCACCTGCATATTCCTACAGCTTCTCAGAGACCTATGGGCAATGGCTGAGAAGATAGGCCATGCAGGAAACACACAGTACACTAAATGTAAACTTTCCGTAAATCACAAAGTCTGATCCTAAAAAAAAAAAAAAAAATTGTGTTTGACCTTGGCAAGTAATCTTAAGCAAGCTGTGGACCAGATTTTGGGCAAGGGAGCTATCAACACGTTTGCATTTTTAAAAAACTNCAAGCTGTGGACCAGATTTTGGGCAAGGGATCCCCTACCCAACATCTTTCTCTTCTATCTTAGGAATTGCGAATGGTCTTAATAAGAGTTCCTGAAGAAAACCAGGTAAAAAACATACCTCTCAAGGGCACAGGGAAAAATTCAAGTTTCTCCAAGAAAGACTTTTGTTCCCTAAGGCCAGAATTTTTATGATACTTAGAAGCCTTTTTAGATAAACGGGGGAGGTTTGGGGATTGGTAAAAAGGATAGGCGGACTTTGAATTATTTCCGAAGGCACATTTCTGATTTTGCCAAGATCTGTACGATAAGGTGACCTGATTTTAATTTCTCAAGGAATTGGGTCACACCTTAAATGATATCACAGGTTAATCCACACCCATCCAACCACATTGCCTTCAATTTGCTTTTTTATATCAGGGAAAGATTTCCAACTAAAATAGAAATCAAAAAATGTCTGTATTCTGGATTTAGAGCTGTTTGTCTTTGGAATGTTTTAGTAAATCTTTTCACAAAAACTTCAAAAGGTTTTTCTTTTCCTCTGGATACACAGTTTCAATCTAGCTTAGTGGAGAGGGCCTTTAAAAACGTTCCGGTCAGGCTCTACCTATCAACCTCTAATCTGGCCAACTTCTTTTTTTTTTTTTTTTAAAGATTTTATTTATTTATTTGACAGAGACAGAGACAGCCAGCGAGAGAGGGAACACAAGCAGGGGGAGTGGGAGAGGAAGAAGCAGGCTCATAGCAGAGAAGCCTGATGTGGGGCTCGATCCCATAATGCCGGGATCACGCCCTGAGCCGAAGGCAGACGCTTTACCGCTGCCACCCAGGCGCCCCTAATCTGGCCAACTTCTGACCACAGAGCTACTTGAAAAATACGTCTAAATATCCTGTCAGGTTTCAGCCAGGACAAACAGTAAGCATCACTGGAAATATTGAACAACGCTTTGGATGCAGGAGGTATCCCCAAAGAAGCTGCAAGAATGTTCTTCTCTCCCCCTCCTAGGTACTACAGAGATGTGGGAGGGCTGACTTTCGTAAGAATTCTCACCCTTAGCTGCCTTCTGCTGATTTTCGCGGGATCCCATCTGCAAGCTCCAAGTGGGGTTTAAAGTAGAGAGGGCAGCCTCCGTATTTACCAGAATTTGTCAAGGTTTACCGTTAATTTTAATTCTACTTTCTCTTAGCTGTTTAAGGGAACCAAGTAGCAATTTACTAGAAAAATCCCCAGAGTCCCAATATCCCTGGGAGGGCCCCATACAAAGGCCTTCCTTTGAGGGTAGATATGGGAGAATCTGTAAGGCTACTAACTTGGCAGACTTTGTTTATGGTCTTGTTCCAAAGTCCTTTCAAAGCGCTTGGCTATGATCATGAGTTCAGTCGGACCACAGGCCTCCCATTTTATTTTTTGCCTTTTCTATCAAACCACTAATCTCAGGAGGTAACCCACTTACAAAAACTTTGACAATCCTCTCTGGGTTTAGGAAATGCTTTAACTATGGCCCTTGGTTCACCCTTTAACCCAAGAGTGAAGGAGAGCTGAAGAGGATCCCCTGAAGCTTTGGGTGGTCTTCTTGTAAAAGGTGTCTGTTTAATAGTCTCTTCAGAGTGGAAAGGCAGTTCAGAGACTTGCTGGAATGAGTCCTCAAATATAGGATAAAGGGGAACAGTAAGAGTTACATCCGTCTTGCACCTGTCTTATACTCTTTAGTCATAAGTATCTTTCATTTCTTTAATGTTTCAATATTTGCAATGAATCTTTCAATGAAGTTATTGTAGAATTTAGAAATCTTTTGGATGCTCCTGCATGCCCATTAAAATAGCTCTCCCGTCCTGTTGGATTTGGTAACCCTTGCTTTCAAGTCTACTTTTTAAATGATCTTATCTTATTGGAATAGTCCCCATAATGGCCATTGTAATTGCAGGTTGTTGATAGTAAGATCGTACCATTCCTGTAGATATTTATAGCTCTGGGAATTATAGTTCTCAGGCATAACATAAGATAAGCAGGTATACCAGAAGGAGGCACACTCGACGTTTTGGCTAAGGATCCCATCTCTTTTAGCTAAGCCTTTGGGTCTCTTGGAGCCAAATGAATACCTGAAAGAGATGAGCCGCTGGGTTGGGGATGGTGTGGCGTTTTACAGTGAACCTTGCATTGCATGGAAATTTTCTTGAGGTTGGCAGGGGATACAGTGTCAACCTAACCCATTCCATGACCAACTTATCCTAACACAACATTTTCAGAATTACATAGCGAGCATTCTAACAGCTTTTAAGTGTTTGATCTGTGCCCACCAATTTTGCAGACTTTGCTTCTGAGGTTTCCATTAGCAATAGCCTTTATCTGTACAAAACAAGGCAAACAAACTTAGGCGCCTTAATACGCCAGCAGTAACCAAGAGATGTTACTGTGGGCTGGCCAAGAGAAGTCCCTGTGGGTGCCACCACCAATTCCCAACATGGAAACAGGGCCTGGGGAAAAGATTTGAGATGGGGAATGTGAAGGGACCCCATGAGACATTGCTTCTTTTCTTGCTTCAATCTTTACTAAGACCTACACCCCCATCTTACACACGCCTTATAGAACACGTATGTCTGTCCTCCTTGTAAAGGTCAAGGAGTTAATGATTTCTTTGTAGTCTCCCAGCGCCATAGATAACATCCAAAGAGTGACCAGGCAGGGTGGTCATGAACATTTTCCAAGACCACGGACTCATCAAGACCTCTGCCTCCAGGGTATAAGTGACTTATGGAAAATACTTCAACACTCGTCTTTGTTCCTGCATGCCTGGAAAGACTTGTGCACCAGACCACTGTCCTCAATAAAAACCCCAGGCCCCAAGAAAAGACGAGACTCACTCTTCTTTCCTTTCTGAGTCTCGCAGATGCTGTGTCCATATCTACACTCTCCATCAGTCAAGCTGCCCCGACTGTGTTTATGAACTGATGCACAGAACACAAATATAATAAAAAGGTAGTGGGAAATAAACCAGTCTTCCAAATGTTGACAACACAGAAGCCAGGAAATGCATATTTTAAATATTCTTATTTTAGTGCTCATTCATGCAACTCCCACATATAGGACCAGCATCCTGGAAACCATCAAAGAGTTAAAAATGTTACTACTGATGCACGATTTAGAGTAGTAGAAATTATAACGGGGTCATTAACTGTCGTCTATTATCTACCACTGTTATTAAATGAAAATTTAAATTTGAGTTTTTTATTTCCATTATAAAAAATAGAATAGAAAGCAAAAAGTATTTGAAGGCTAGGCAATCTTTGAATATGACAAACATTTAAGAACTCCAAGTAGTTATTAAAGAGCTCACGGTCTGGTTGTAGGAGAGAGTGGTTTCAGGGTGTAGGTAAGAAGAATCCTTAAAGTTCTTTCTAGTCTGTAGCCACTTCAAAGCAATTATAACTTGCATTACACCATGGCTCACCTGATCTTTTAAAATTATATTTGTGAATATTTACATTTTATTATCTTGATGGTTAGAATTTAGGGCGCTGTAGGTAGTTGAATTTGGATTTCAATCCCAGCTCCAAGCCATATTAGTGATGTGATCTTTGGTAAGCGACTTAAATTCTCTGAGCTCCAATCTCCTTGTGTGTAAAAGGAATAGAATAACATTAAATATTAAATAATATTTATTATTAATAAATTATACTTTATATAATTTATAATATAATTTATTTATATATAAATTATAATTAAATATTAAAGAACATACAGACTTTCTCATAGGGTAATTGTGGGGATTACACGAGAGGAAGTGCTATTGGCATCGACATCACCATCTTCCTTGTTTTACTCCCTGCTACCGTGACTAACAAGTTCTTGGGAAAAAGAGGGAGAGAGAAATCTTCACTTTCTTAAAGGAAAAATATTCCAATCCCAAGAAAAACAGACAACGGTCATTCATATATGTAATTAGCAAAGTAAAGGCCAGTATTTCGCTGGACCCGAACATCTACAGATACACCGTGGGGCGGGGAGGAGCTGTGCCCAAAGGGGATACAAAGTGAGCGAATCATAAAAGTTGAGGAATTTGTGATAAATAGGAAGAGGCTGGGAGGAAAAAAAAAGTGGCATGCCAGCAGAGCCGACCCGGACTCTCCGAGGAAGGTCAGCAGAACCAGGATGGGACAAGAGGAAATGATAGGGTTCAGGCCATGATACCCCAAAATACGGCACCTTGACATATTGAATATTCGAAGCTGAAGGAGTTTGAGCAAATGGCAGGAGCAGGAAGCTTATCCCCTCCTCTCAGCGTTCATCCCTGAAACAGGTCACAAAGCCCTCCTGCGAGAGGTGTCCTCCCTATACCTGGAGGAAAGGAGCACCCTTGTCTCTAAAGACAAAGGGACACCTAGAAGAATCCTAACCAAGGGCCTTGCTAAGTGCCCCCCCTCCCCGTTACTATGCTTACCTCCTGGTCCTTGACCCATCACATTCCCCCATGACAGCCCGCTCTCCATCCCCCTCGCTGAGAAACTCGCAGCTCTAACCATTGCAGCGGGTCTTCGTTTCCTTGTGAAGGCTCCAGGTCATGTAACATTTCTATTACATAATCTATGTGCTTTTCTCCTGTTCATCTGTCCTTGTCAGTTTGCTTTTTGCACCCAGCCAGGGACCCTGAGGGAGTCGAGGAAAACTTTTTCATCCTGTACAGAACAAACCAGACAAAAACAAAATAAAAGCCACTTGCTTGGGGGCTCAGTGTCTAAAAGCCATTACCCTCTCCTTGGAAAGGAGGGATTTCGCCTTTGCATCAGAATTTACTATTTATCTTTTGTAGTGTGTTGTTCTAGCACTTTAAAGCTCGTATATTGTCAATGGAACGTTGTTCTAATTTTAGTGTGGATTAGATCATTCTTAGCTAATCTCTTTTATTGTCATGAGAACAGCCCAAGATAAAAAATACATATACAGTACATCTTGGAGTATTGTTGCAGCTAGACAATCTGAACGTGATGAACTGGAGGTCTTTTATAGTTCCAGCATGGGCAAAACCAGGTAAACTGGGAATGCTTGCGTGGCTCAGGCAGTTAGGCATCTGCCTTCAGCTCAGTTCATGATCCCAGAGTCCTCGGATGGAGTCCCGCATCGGGCTCCCTGCTCAGCGGGGAGCCCGCTCCTCCCTCTGCCTGCTGCTCCCATGGCTTGTGCTCTCTCTCTCTCTTTCTGACAAATACATAAATAAAATCTAAAAAAAAACAAACAATACCAGGTAAACAACCATTGTTCATGCTTTCAGACAATCTGTGTTATAACATGACTGGCTTTATCCAGCTCCCAAGTAAGGTGACTCCTATTTGCGACAATCACATTAAAGTAATTCCTTAAAACCCATAATATTTAAAGCAGCATTATGCATCACTTCCTGGCGGCCCCCCAAATGCACGGAAATCTCCTGGCGAGCAACAGTCTTATCTATTTAGCCAGCAATGAGGCGTACCAACAAGTTTTCCAAAAATAACAAAAACCAGAAATTACTTCTTCCTGGAGCAGTAGGGAATCGTCTTTGCCATCTTCACTGAACAGCCAGCTGAAAGTGGAATTCCTGAAGAATCCTTGGCCCCACACCACAGCGAACAGACACCAACACTGCGCGGAGCTATTGTGGCCCACAGAGCAGGCAGTCTCCACCCTGCAGAGATCAAGGGGAAGAAAACACTGTCTGCTAGGAGCCTGAGAGCCATGCACATCCCTCTCATCCAGGCTCTTCTCTACGGCTCTCCTGCAGACAGCACCGTGCACGCCAATCCTTCGTAACTGTTCCCTTAACAGCAAACACCGAAGGATTGCCCCAGCAATAGTAACACTAGCTGGCACTCATGAACGCTTTGGATGTACCGAGCATGAGTGTGAGTGCTTTTTCTTTATTAAAACATTTCATTTTCCCATAAGCCTATGAAGTACTTACTATTAGGATATGCATTTTGCAGATGTGGTCACTGAGGCATGAGGGTTAAGTAACACGTCCAAGTCCACATGGCTCGCAAGGGACAAAGAAGGATTTTAAACTGCACTTTTTTTAAAAAAATATTTTATATATTTATTTGACAGAGAGAGAGAAAGAGAGAGCGTGCACATGCATGAGTAGGGGGAGGGGCAGAGGGAGAAGCAGGCTCCCCGATAAGCAGGGAGCCAGACACCAGACACGGGACTTGATCCCAGGACCCTGAGCCGAAGGCAAGCGCTAAACCAACTGAGCTCCCCCAGGTGCCCCTAAACTGAGCTTTTTGACCCTGGAGCCTACATTCTCAATCACCACTGCCACTGCCTCTTGGAAAAGTGAGGTTGATATCCTGGTTGATATCCATTTTCCCCAGTGCTCAGAACCTTCTTAGGGTTCTAAGCTAGCCCAGCAAGAAAAAAGGCCGGGGGGGGGGTGCGGGAAGGGAAGGGGGGAATGAAAAAAGCTCTGAGGAGAGAAAAATAGGATTGATTTAACAAGGGATTCTTTGGTTTAATTTCTAGACCTGCTAAATATAGCCCTTTTTCCCTTAAAACTTTTTTTTTAGTAACAGAACAAATTTTACTGGCAGTTGGGCAGAGAAAGGACAAAAGAGAAAGTAAACGATTATCTATAGATCATGGCACAAATAAAAGGTTTTCTTAGTATTATTTGAAGCTGCATGAAATGCAGTGAATGCAAATCTGCAGGAAGACTCACTCGCTCTCAGTCTGTTAACTCTTTGCAGCTTCCGGCAGACTTTTAATGCAAAGCTATTGACCCTTCCCATGCCCCTATTACCTATCACCAAGGGCTGATTTGGGGAATGAAGGGAAGACCCAGAAGACAGATGGTATGAGTGAGGGAAAAGAATGAGAACTAATGCACTGGTGGGATCTGTGAATATGTATGGGAGAAAGTGCCAAGGATAAGGGAAGACACCTGCCTTTAAAGAGCTTTCAGTCTCGTGCTGAGGCCAGCTAAGTTTTCTACATTTTAGGCATAGCAGGCCCTAAGATCTCGTCCCAGCTACTGCACTCCGCTGTTGGAGCACAAAAGTAGCCATAGACAGGATGGCAATGAACGGCTGCAGCGACATTGCAACTCAACTTGATTTTATTTTAAATTTTTAAAGATTTTATTTATTTGAGAGAGAGCACGGGGGCGGGGGGGGTAGCAGCAGGGGGAGAGGGAGAAGCAGACTCCACACTGAGCAAGGAGCCAGATACAGGACTCGATCCCAGGACCCTGAGATCAGGACCTGAGCCAAAGGCAGATGCTTAACCAACTGAGCCACCCAGACACTCCCAGCATAACTTGATTCTAAAAAAATAGGCAGCTCATCGGTTTCCCCCACAGGCCATAGTTTGCAAATCCTTGTTCTAGTAGACACCTCAAGAAAGGCTAGCAGGAAAAACAGTTTCTGTGTTGCTTCCTGTTTACCTCTGTTTGTGGTCTTTATCCTTGAACAACCTTTATCTGAGGATCAAATCTTTGGATCCCATGTTAGTTCGTAGAATAATTTGTAGCTGGTATTCCGCTGTCTTTTAGCACTGGCTGTTGCTGGGGCAAGTCTGTAGCCAGTTGATTTTTTTCCCTCTTCTCAGTGACGTCCCAGCGGATTCATTATCTTTGAAGTCCAGGATATGTCTTATTAGGATATGTCTCCGTGATCCAGATCTGAGAGTTTTTTTTTTTTTCCCCACAGAGTTTAGCTTATTTATAACTACTGACATGATAACTATGTGTGTCCTGTTATTTTATGTTATGCTTTCTTTTTCTAGTTCAAAATTTTCTTCATCATCTCCTCTTTTGCTTTCTATTTTGTGTTTCTTCGAATCTTTAGTAGCCTACATACTTTTGTTCTAGTGGTTGTTTTTATGATTGTAACGTATACAGTACCTGTTAATTCCATCCCATAAACAATGATGCATTTCGTAGAGTCGCTTTCCTCCTCCCCTCCTTTACCTCCGCCATCTGATTTAATCAGTTGTTCGAGTTTATTTAATAGATACCTCTGTAATGTTCATTTATGTGGTACTCTAATGTTTACTGGTGTTTTCATGTGTTTTACTGAAGTCACATTTGACATCTTCCCATGTTCTATCTTTTCTCTGAGCTCGTACACTTCTGTCTTTTGTTCTGGCTCCAGGAAGTTGATAGGATCATTACATTTATTTAGAAAAATAGAAAAATGTAGAAAAATCAGTTGCTGTTTTTATTTTTCTGATAGTAACTTTTTTTTCTGAACAGGTGTCTTTTTCTGCCACCATTTTGTATTGTTTTCCACCACTTTTCCTTGGATGGATCCTGTCTTTCATGTGTTTCATGACTCACCATTGAAGGTGGTGAGTGCTTTCCCTAAGCACCATGTGTAAGGAGTCATGTAGATTTCCTGTTCCAGGTGTACTTGAATTGTGTGTGTGTGTGTGTGTGTGTGTGTATGTGTGTGTTTCTTTCCCTCTGCCCATGATCCTGATGGAAACAGACAACCACAGAGTCTTTTGTGATGCAAAGACTTTTCTCTCCTCCACTGCTAGAAAAACAACTTCCTACAAACATGCCCTACCCACCTGAGTCTTTATTTACCCTCGTCCAGTCTCCTGAAAGACTGGGGAGTTCAGGCAACTGCCGAGATACGGATTTTTCACCAGCTCTCACCTTCCCGGGGTGACGTGTGCCTGGTTAATTCCCAGCTTTTTAGATGTGGTGGTTCTGTCTACATCTCGTGCACCTCGGTCTGGACCCACGGCTTTCATCAGTTTTGCAGTTTGAAATTTTTGTTCTCTTTTGGTTTTGCCAAAAATGGAGTTTGGATCTGTAGTTTTCACCCACCTTTTGGCTTTTGGAGAGTTTCTAGGAATCAAAGGTGGGAATGTTGACTTTTCTGTATCCGTGGAAGAAATCTCAGTGAGAGTATCAATTACTCAATGTGAACATGCATGAAATTGTAAAGTGGCTGAAAGTGACCTTGAGGGATCAGGGCAGGGACAGGAAAACCAGAAAGACAGAAAACACTCCATCTTCAAGTTAATAGTTGCTAAATACCTGCCTGCCTAAGGGCGAGCAACATCCTCCCGGGGAAAGAACAAAACTATAGGAGGGCATCCAGCCTATGGGGAGAACAGTGATGCTTGCCAAGTGTGTCAACATTCTGCAAGGATGGGAAGATGGGTGTGACCACAAGACCAAGACAGGGGGGAAACTGGACTTTTCTAGGGAAAAAGGCAGCTGCTGTCACCACTCTTAAGGGTGGGATCAGACCTTCCTTGTTTAAAGGTACAATGTCTGAATGAGTTTGCAGAATATGTTGGGATTAAAATAGGAGTTTTGTTGTCACCTATTTTATTACTTGATGTTATTACTTCTAATTTAATGTATTCATATGCATCCCCAAACATACCTAATTTTGCCTAGATATATGATCGTGATCATTTTCTTTACTGCTGTGCCTTTTTTCTCTTTTCATCAATAGCTTGTTTCTCCCTCTCGCCAAAGCGGCCCTCTGCCCCAGCTTGGCCCCTCCACTAGGTAATGCATGCTACCAACATTTTGTCTTTCTGATTATTCCCCGTACTCATACAATCCTTTCCAGACACAGACACACCATACATACTGTTTTGGGGTGACTATTTACTTTCCAAAAACAAGATTTATTAATCTTTTCGGTGTATAGCATTTCTCACTGAATACTACCTTGGGCTAATTCCTCAAAATCATCTTGAGTAGCTTTAATTGGCCTTTTTAAATGTCTGCCTACAATTTCATGGTAAAATTATGAACCATAATTTATTCAACATTCACGTATTTTTCCCAGTTTTTGCCACTACAAACTATATCATAAAAAATATTTTTACATATATTTCATGGTGCTTTTGTTTCTACAGATAGATTCCTACAGTTTGTAAATGCTGGGTCCAAGGAAATATATATATTTTTTCTCATTTTCATAGAACCCACTAAACAGCTTTCTGAAAAGGCAGAAACACCTCATATTTCTACCAGCAATGTATGAAAATCTTTTTTTCTACGTGCCCTCAATAAATATTTAAATCAGTTAGTTCTGATTTATATTATATTTCTTATCAGTTTCGAGATAACGTCCTCCTTTTTTGCAAAGTGATGTCACAGAAGACACAGGCAGAGAGAGATTCAGGGAAAAAAGTCACAGTGTCAGTCTTTCAGACGAAGCTTTGGGAACATTTATTCAGCAAAAACTGTTTCAGGTCCTTACTGTATGTGAAAAAAGTATACAAGGCACTGGTCAAATTATAAATATACAAATACACTGAAGCATAGAGTCCAAATGGGAATAAATTGTGGAAAAGTGTCTCTATTTAGAAATGCCTAGAATCTACTTCCTTTCAATGGGTGACTTCTTCAAACTTGTCACCTCGTCTATAAACGGGTCTGATGATACTAGCCACTCTTCGGGATTGTTCTGAAAATTACATGAGATGATGCATGTAAACCACTTAGCATAATGTCTGGCACAAAGCAAGCACTCAATAAATGAAGGGGTTGTATTACTACTATTATTATTAAAGATTTATTTATGAGAGTGGTAAGTAACAGGATTAGACAGCTAGGTCAGAACCAGAAGACTGTGATATCATGTTATGAAATTTCATCTTTGGGGGCCCCTGGGTGGCTCAGTTGGTTGAGCGGCCGACTCTTGGTTTCGGCTCAGGTCGTGATCTCAGGATGGTGAAATCTGGTGAGTCAGGCTCCCAGCTGGGTGGGGAGTCTGCTTGGGATTCTCTCCCTCTCCCTCTGCCCCTCCGCAACATGTGCACTCTCTCTCTAATAAATAAATAAATATTAAAAAAAAAAGAAATTCCATCTTTGGACTATGGATTCTCAAGAAAGAGAGCAATACAATGACAGTGGTATTTGAGGAAGATTTGCTAGTCAGTCATTAATCTGCGGACAAATTAGGGAATGAAGAAGCTAGCAGAGAAAAAGTCTGAGTTGGAGGTATATCAATTAGATGCTTCTTCTATAAAACAGGGGTGACACTTGAAATATTTTTTAAATGTTACAGAGTTGGCACTGACCAGTGAAAGCAGGCGACTGAGTCATCAGAATGGATGCTGGCTGTAAATAACTCATACGGCTCTACCAGTGTGTGCAGACTGATATCAGCCCTGTTCCTCTGTAAGAGAGCACCTTCCTGAGAATGGCTTAACTAATAGGAATTGATTAACTCCTATAAGAAAAAAATCTGGAAGACAATGGCTCTAGAGCTGGTTAATTATGTAGCCTTGCAGAAACTGGCGCAGCCCACCCATATCCCTGAGAACTCACCCTTCCAATGCACCCTGATCCAAAGGCTTTCCATGGTCAACACCTGCCATTCTCTGCCTGTGGGCTCGCTCTGGCCACAGGAATGATCTCATCCAGAGGTAGGACAGGCAGGAAGTACTAGGGAGCTAACTCTGTGACAGCAGTGCTCAAACAAGGCCTCATAGGAGTTGAGTTGATGGGTAAATACTTAGATTTCCTCACCTCTTGGGTGGGACAGCTCTGAGGTGTGTGTTATACGTTGTCCCAGAGGGCCCCAGCAGGCACAGGCTAGCTCCCAACACACACTCTGCTGACTTCCTTCCTTTTCCTCTCTGATGTTTCCCGAGAGTGCTCCCCAAATATTCTTGACCTCGAATATGTTTCTCAGAATTGACTTCTTGAGGAGGCAAAGCATGTAGACGTTCAGCCTGGGGTCTGTCCCACAAGATGGAGGCTCCAGGCATTCCTGTCATTTTCCCAAAGAAGAAAATACTTTTCAGAAGTTCCACAGCATCTTCTCTTTGTATATCTTTGGCCACAGTGGGCTCACAGGGCCATGCCTAACCATAAAGTTATCCCAAAGGGGAATCAGATGAACACCATGCATTTAGGCCGGTCATGACTCATATCCCGGGGCACGATAACAGCAGATATTTGAATAGAATTGGAGCTATGCTACCCAGGAAGAAGTAAGAATGACTCCTGGATGAGCTCCAACCGTCTCGTCTAAAAAAAGACTTCTCTAATAATTTGGGCATGAGGCAATGAGAATATCTACCACGGTGTTGGCAGTGAAGACCTTCGTCTAAATCATAGACTGGATTCATCATCCCATGAATTCTGAGTCTCCCATCTTCCTTTAGAAAAATGAGAAGCTTTAGCACTCAGCTCTGTGAATAACCTACCATGATTCTGATCTGCGTATTTCTTACATGAAATGGACTTAATACATCTTAATTGCCCACCATAGGAATAACATTTTTCATAATGATTGGGTTTTCCCAGTCCCCTTCCCTTCATTTATCTGAGTGCTCAGACATTCGTTAGAACGAGTTAGGAGTGTGAAACTCCTGTCGTAGCACTTGACTGTGCCATGAAGTATAAAGTTCCCCTATGGACCTCCACATCCAGACACCTAACACAGGTGTAGAATGGTTGCCTAGAGAGCATTCATTAATACCCAGTCTGTGTGGCCAAGACAGGTAATGATTGATAACTCAGGCCACAATGGATCTTCGGAGACAGAATTTAGAGTACATTCTTATTTTGTATGAATGTCTAAAGAAATGACCAAAGTTTGCTCATCAGCCCTCTTCTTGACAACCTGGAGCTGGTTTCAGGCTGACCTTTTGACTCAGTGTGGGACCTCAGTGGCCGCCTTGCTTACTTCATTTTTTCCTAAATCCCACACAACGGCACTGTTCACAGAGATTACCTCCCAAAGGTGAGACCTCTCTGAGGAGGTCACCAAGAAAGAATCCCCCGGGGCCGGGCCTGTCAAACATTTCACTGCAGACAGGAGAGGAAGACAGAGTGAGTATTTGGGACACAGAGCTGTCCCCACACTGGGCATGTCAGCACGTATGTGAGCCCAGCTGCTAATGCTGCCAGTGGTACGTAAGAGGTGTGAGGTGATGGAGTCTGTCTTCAGCCAGAGCTCTTTTATCTTTGCCGGCATGGAAACAAATTAGTTTCACCTTTTATTTCCTCCTTAAAAATCCTTTAAGTTCTAACAAGCTAATGGAGCCGATTCCTTTTACCACCCCAGTTCAGGTCCATTAACACCCACCCCACATTTCATCATAACCTCATGCCCCTTTTCATGCCACGTGATCATTCATGTTCAACTTGTCCGGTAGGAGGAAAAAACCCAACGGTGTCTGATAATGCCTGGTTGAGGCAGAAATTCAGTGAGAGGATTGTCAGTCAGTTCAGAGACCTTCGGAGATTGTCTGCTTGTCAATCTCACTTTGTGCGTCTTTGGGCAGACAGCCAGGAAGACAGACCATTAGTAGGAAGCCACCTCTTGGCCTTTACTAACGGTGGGAGCTACAGAAGTGGGGGCTTGGTGGGCTTTATCTTTAGAAATAAATGCTGAAGGCACACCACAGAGGAAAAAAGAGCAGGTAGAGCTTCCAGCTTCCGGCTTAGTGAAAAGTCAGGCATTACACAGGGAAAGACTTGAAGGATTTTGAAGCTTTTCTTCAATGTTGTATTTTTCCCACATTTGTTATTTTATCTCCTGTGTTTGCATGATATGGCCAGGAAAGCCCAATGTGGAAGGCACTTCTGGCCCCAAATTAGGGAAATGGAGGAAGGCAGAGAGAAGGACTGGGTCTCATCCACAGCTGGCTTCAGGAGGAACAAGAAGGAAGGCATTGAGTGGGTGATAGCAGTCCTAAGGAGAGAGGAAGGCAAACTGGGACTTTAGGGTGTTTCTGGGAAGAAGAGGCATGTGGAAGAAGATGCCCTTAACCTCAGAAAGGTCTACAGAAGTCAGACCAAAGCCAGAACTCTGAGAAATAATAGGCACTCCATCAGTTTTTAAGTGTACAACATCCAATATGGTACCCACTCACCAGATGGGGCTATTGAACCCTAGAAATGTGGCTAGTCAGATTAAGATACATATTTGATTTTGAGGACTTCATACTAAAACAAAAAGGATATTAGATGTTCCTTAGGTATTTTTATATTGCAGGTTAAATGTAAATAATTATACTATATTGGGTTAAATAAAATACACTATTAAAATTAATTTCCCCTGTTTCTTTTTGCCTATGTTAATATGGTCATAAAATTTTTTTTAATTACATATGTGGCTCAAATTATGCATTTATTGTGTATCACTTGTCCAGACAAAGAGACGCAGGATTTCAATATTCTGGGTAGGTTAAGTTCACCATACTGAAACTCTCCTCTTGTTCTCTGCATCCCCTAAGCTTCCTGCTTCCCTGAGAAGCACTGGAACCAGCTTCAGTGAAGTGGTGAGCTAGGGGAGCGTGGGTCCTAATACTGACAACAAGCCTCGAAAATAAGCAAACCTTTCATTTGGTGCATTAGGTCTTCCTCTTGCCTCTGAAAAGAACCAACTTTGGGGCTGCTGAAGCCATAGGAAGGAGGATTTTGAGAAAAGGTGTCCATTCCCTTCTCTGCCCCAATTATTTTTGCCTTTTTTTTTTTAGTTCCTTTGTCATGGAAATTTGCATCTTCTTAGTGACCCTGACACAGAGCAGGCAGTCGATTTCCATAAGCATGCCATCAGATGTGCCCAGGCACAAAGCTCAGAATCATTTCATTGCTCACTGTCAGAAGGCTAACCTGAAGATCCTGGAAAAGATCTTTGTTCTATTTGCTCAAGTATCGAGGCTTTTCTTTATCCTATTGACTTATTACTGGAATTTGCAGAACATTTTGTGAATGCTGGTTGATTGGTGGGTCCTGGTTTCAGAAAGGCTATTGGGGGAGTGTTTTTCTTTTTAAGGAAACTCATTCATCTGGTTAATAAAAATGAATGACTCGTGCAAAGTATAGACACTTTATCAGATACTTTGCTCTCAATGAAACTTCCAGACTAATTGAGACAGATTTGTAAAGATCTTTTTTTTCTTTCTTTCTTTCTTTCTTTCTTTCTTTCTTTCTTTCTTCTTTCTTTCTTTCTTTCTTTCTTTCTTTTTCTTTCTTTCTTTCCTTCCTTCCTTCTTTCTTTCTTTCTTTCTTTCTTTCTTTCTTTCTTTCTTCCTTGTTTTTTTTTCAAAAAACAAACAAACAAAAATGTAGATACCTATAACATGACAGAAATCTGCACGGCATACANCCTTCCTTCCTTCCTTCCTTCCTTCCTTCCTTCTTTCTTTCTTTCTTTCTTTCTTTCTTTCTTTCTTCCTGTTTTTTTTTTCAAAAAACAAAAAAACAAAAATGTAGATACCGATAACATGACAGAAATCTGCACGGCATATGGAAGCATGTAAAGGAAGGAGTGATCATTTCCCTCTGGAGAAATCAGAAAAGGCTCTGAAGGCCTTTGAATTCAGGCCTCCTGCCTCCCCTACGCCTCACCCTGCACACACACCATGCATTCCTGACACCAATCCTGAGATCCAAACTAACACATCTAGATGGCTCCAGACAGCTGTACTTGGGTCCCTCAGAGACGTAACTTAACATGCACAAGATGTATCTCACTTAAAAACAAAAACAAAAAAACAAAAAACAACCCTCCTTCCTTATCACCCAATGTGCCTTCAGGTCCCACATCTCAGATGGCATCAATGCCCTCATCAGTCACCTTTAATTCCTCCCTTTCCCTCCACACCACCCCAGCCAAACCACGTGTGAATCCTGTCATTTCTGAATCATCACCATGGGTGATGCAGCTGACCCTTACATGGACTCACTTCCTCCTCTCCTTTCCCTTCCATTCTAATTTCTAGACAGCAACACACATGCACGTCTACAAACATAAGTTAGGTCATGTCACTTTCCTGCTCTTACCTATCAATGGATCCTAAGCGCACATGACATACAATTCCGAACACTTAGAATCTGCAAAGATTTCTTTAAAAGGACACAAAAAACACTCTGCAGCAAGGGAAATAAGATAAATTTAATTACTTTGAACTGAATAACTTTTGTTCATTATAGAGAAGTAAAAAGGCACCCACTAAGTGAGTTCCGCAAACACATTTGCAAAACATATATCTGACCAAGGACTCAGAGCTAGAATATGCAAGAACTCAGACAAATCAATGAGAAAAACAGAGACTACTCAATAGAAAAATGAGCCCAAAACTTGAACAAATGGTTGACAAAAGCAGATATCCAAATGGGCAACATAAATACAAGAAGGGGCTCAGCCTCATGAATCACCAGGGACCAATGAAGCCATAACGCAACACCACAACACCCATCGGGATGGCTAAAGTGAACAAGGCAGACGGAATAAATACCAAGTGTTGGAGGGGGCTTGAAGCAACTGGAATGCTCACGCATTTCTGGTGAGTGTAGATTGGTACAAAATGGCTGGGGAACTGTTTGGCGGTATCTATTAAAGCTGAACACATGCCTACCCTAAGCCCCAGCAACCCTATCTTTAGGTATACGCACACATACCCCCGAATACAAATATACCAGAAGACGGTCACGAGACTGTTCTAGGGTACTAGCAGTACTAACACTATTCACAAATATGCCCAAATTGGAAACTAACCACATGTCCATTAATGGTAGACGGATAAATAAGTTCTGGTAGAGCCACGCACCAGAACATTCAACAGCAATGACAATGATTTCAATCACCAAAAAAATATGTTTGCATCTCCAGATCATACTGTTGAGCAAAACACAACAAAAGAGAGCTTACTGTATGATTTGTCTGTACTGTGTTCAAAAGCAGGCAAAACCAATGAACGCCAGGTTAGTGGGTACCCTCGGTAGGAGTGGGGCCGTAATGATGGGAAGGGCAGCAATGGAGTGCTTCTGGGCTGCCGGCTGGGTTCTGTTTCCTGATTTGAGTATTGATGACACAGGAATCTTGAGTGTGAGAAAATTTATAAAAAGCATACTTATGGTTTGTGTGCTTTTTTGTATGTGTCTTAAATGTCAATAAAAGTTTTTTTAAAAAATCCAAACTTTCAACCATAACCTGCAAGGCCCTACCCTCTCTCCAGCCTCACGCTAAGCTCCTTTTCCTGGCTTCCCTTGCTTCAGCCCAATGCCTCATTGGCTTCTGAAATACACCAAGCTCACTGCCCCCTCAGGCCCCTGGCTTATCTTACTCCCTCTGAATGTTTTCTCCCCACCCCTTCATCCCGCCAGCTCCAAAGCTCCTTCCACATCTAAGCTTAGACATCTCCTCTTCTCGATCACCACACAAAAAATAGGTTCCCATTTGTTATTTTCTACCTCAAGCCGCTTGATTTCTTCCTTCAGAGCACTTATCACAGCTTGCATTATTTTCTTTGTCTGTGTAATTTGAACGGGTGTCCTTTCTGGTTAGAATGCTAGCTTCCTGAGGGTGCACACTGAGTTGTTCACCACAGCACCTCAGAACCAGTTTGAAAACTGGAAGACTGACATCCTGGGACATCCCTCAGTCCTAGGCAAAATGAGATGGTTGGTCACCTCAGCCAGAAACATACCCTGCTGTCACTACATAGAAACAATAAGAGTTGAACAAACAAATGAATAAGGAAATAATTGTCGTCCAGGTGAACAAGAAAAGGAGCAAAAATATTACACTTATTTTCTAAAGCTAACTAATAGAAAGAAAGGAAAAGAGGTCAGGGCACCCAGCAGGTCCTTTGGCATGTGTTTATATATTTGACTATATAGATCTTCCTTGGCTTACCGCGGGGTGATGTCTCAATAGACCCATCATAAGTTGAAAATACTGTAAGTTGAAAAGGCACTTAATACACTAACTTCCCAAACACGATAGCTTAGCCTAGCTGACCTTTAACATGCTCAGAACACTTACCTGAGCCTACCGTTGGGTAACATCTTCTAACGTAAAGCCTATTTCCTAGGAAAGCGTGGCCCAGCTCCTGTAATTGATTGAACACTGCATCGAAAGTGACAAATGGAATGGCTGTCTGTGTACGTACGGGTTGTCGGTGTCCTGGTTCTTCGCCCTCAGCACAGGTGGCTGACCCAGGGCTGTGGCCACTGCCCAGCATCACAACAAAAGTAGCAGGCATTGCCTGGGAACACGCTGGTCGAAACATTTTATTTAAATGATCCTGCTATGTTGGCGACCTTAGGAAATAGAAGGCTTTCAGTAAATTCACCATTATTCTTTTAGGGAGGGAAACTTTGCAGCCTCCATGAGTGCTGGGGACAATTTTCATGTCCCTCTCACATGTCCCTTTTGGATGATAGTATCCTTGGCAGGTGAGAGCAACGATGAGCTATCCGTGTGGCTCTTCAGCTTTCAAGTCAGCCTCTCCTTTCGAAGCCACCAAAGGCTCTGTTAGTGCCTCCCATGAGCAGAACTTCTTCTCGACCTTGTGCCTATGGAAGGGATTAGCAAGCCAAATTCTGATGAAATGAAAGAGCAGCGATTTTCACAACTAGGAGTCACAAGTGGGTCTGTTGGGAAACCCTCATTCCTCATGTCTCCACACACTCTGACACATTTTCTACGGGTCAATATTCCAACCTGGCTTTATTGGGAAAAGCATTTACAAATTAGCCTACGGTATGATGGTTATTTCTAATTCTCTGTCATAAACTTTCTGCCTGGCGATTTTGCAGTTCCGCCAGTTAAAGCCAGAGTCCACGGCCCCATGCACTGAGGTGGGACTTAGCCATGTGACTTACTTTAGCCAGTGGGATGTAGGTGGTGTCATGACAGTTCCCAGCACAGAGCTTAAAGGCACCACATATTTCCATTTATACTCTGGATAGTTCCAACCATGAGAAGAATATGCGTCAGGTAGCTCACTGGTCCAAGGAGGATACAAAAAAATGTGGCGAATACCTAGACCTAACCCACAGTTTCAAGCTAAGCTCACATGAACAAGCCTCGATCCACCAACCCTCAACCAACCCACAGATGCATGAACAAGAATATCTGACTTGTTTTCAGCCACTCAGCTGGGGTGGTATTTTAAGCAGCATGGCCGTGGAAAAGAAAATCGATACTACTCGGTCGACCTTGACTTAGTGCTGTCCTACGCCTCCTAGTGGAACTCAACTTTATCATCCCCTTCCACAAGGTCAGTAGCAACTCTTGGGCAAACCAAGTCATCTGAGACCAGGAAAAATGTACTGCGCATCCACTCTATGTCAAGCCCTGAGAGCGCAGAGATGAACACAACATGGTTTCTCATCCTGGAAGAGCTGGTGTTTTGAGTGGGATCCAGACCCCTAAGAAACCACTTTACCATAATGTGGTAACAAATAAGATTAAAAATGCACACTGTATTGCATTCGACAGTGATGGTAAATGGTGATCCCAGTGTCCAAAAGAGACCATTTTCTATGGATAGAAGACCATGAATCGAGAAGATGAAGAGCCCAGTGATGAGGCAGTGATACAGGCATGAGGCCATTACCCAGCACCTGGTGGGGTATCTGACTGGTGCAGTGACAAGATCTAAGACATCCATCCATTCAGTTCTAAACCAATTGCTGAATGGCATTTTGAGTAGTGTCTACAAAGACCAACAGAAAACGATTGACTCCTGGCACTAGCGATCCACTTCCCTTCAGGTTAGGAAGCAAAAGGAGAAGAGTTGGCTTATAGGGCCAACTCCCAACTCTACAATTCCAAACTGTAACCTATGATTTCTTTTGGCATGGTTTTCTTCTTTTTTAACAGGCATATATTGAAGTATGCTTTACTCACCATAAATTTCACCTGTTCTAAGTATACAATTCAATGATTTTTAGTAAATTCATAGAGTTGTGCCGCCATCACCAGAATCCGATATTAGGACATTTGCAGCACCCCAATAAATATCTCTTCTAGCCACCTGCAGTCACTCCTTGTTCCCAGCCCTAGGTAACCACTAATCTACTTCTGCTCTCTTTTGATCACCTTTTGAGAACATTTCATATAAATAGAACCATACATGGGTTTTTGGATCTGGCTTCTTTCACTTAGCATGTTTCTGAAGTTCATCCATGTTTTAGCATGCACTGATTCATTCTGTTTTCTAAGGAAATTAGTTTCCCTTACCAACATCACTCCTGCCCAATAAAAATAGAATTAACATAAGAACATTACGCTTAATTTATAGCTTTAGTTTCTTCAGCTATCAAGTCCAGGGACGCTGGTGCCTATATAACGAATGGAGAAAAAACACTGAAGTTAAGAACAAGGTTTATTTTCTACCTGTCATGTTCCTTATCACATGGGCTGAGGATGAACCTGGGAGGATTATAAGTCATCCTCCTGAGGAAAAACGGTGATCATTACATATTCCCCTAACTACAGATGAAGTGTTTCTCAGTCTACTTTGACCTTGATTTTTCTCTCAATCTCTCTCTCTCCCTCCCTCCATCCATCATCCCTCCCTCCTTTCTTCTACTGTGTGTGTGATTGTGTGTGTGTGTGTCTATAATTTGTTCACTGAGGCCCCTGGAACTATTTCAATGGGACAGGATCTTATCCAATAGCACTTTATTGGCCAAGACCAGTAAAATTATCTAACCACANCTGCCAACCCGGGAGAGGAACCACATTCACAATTCAAGTACAGTTTCTAATGAATGTGAATTGCTTTTGCACCATCCTACGGTCAAAAATCCCAAGTCGAACCACAGTTAAGTCGGGAACCATAGTCTATTGGTGCAACTTGGCGTCAGTGCGTCTGGGGCTTTCAAAGTCACTCCTCTGGTCAGTGGATCAGTAGCTCTTCCCCGAGGCTTTTTACCGCAGGGGAAGGAAGCTGCTGGAAAACAAAGTAGCAGGCATTGCCTGGGAACACGCTGGTCGAAACATTTTATTTAAATGATCCTGCTATGTTGGCGACCTTAGGAAATAGAAGGCTTTCAGTAAATTCACCATTATTCTTTTAGGGAGGGAAACTTTGCAGCCTCCATGAGTGCTGGGGACAATTTTCATGTCCCTCTCACATGTCCCTTTTGGATGATAGTATCCTTGGCAGGTGAGAGCAACGATGAGCTATCCGTGTGGCTCTTCAGCTTTCAAGTCAGCCTCTCCTTTCGAAGCCACCAAAGGCTCTGTTAGTGCCTCCCATGAGCAGAACTTCTTCTCGACCTTGTGCCTATGGAAGGGATTAGCAAGCCAAATTCTGATGAAATGAAAGAGCAGCGATTTTCACAACTAGGAGTCACAAGTGGGTCTGTTGGGAAACCCTCATTCCTCATGTCTCCACACACTCTGACACATTTTCTACGGGTCAATATTCCAACCTGGCTTTATCGGGAAAAGCATTTACAAATTAGCCTACGGTATGATGGTTATTTCTAATTCTCTGTCATAAACTTTCTGCCTGGCGATTTTGCAGTTCCGCCAGTTAAAGCCAGAGTCCACGGCCCCATGCACTGAGGTGGGACTTAGCCATGTGACTTACTTTAGCCAGTGGGATGTAGGTGGTGTCATGACAGTTCCCAGCACAGAGCTTAAAGGCACCACATATTTCCATTTATACTCTGGATAGTTCCAACCATGAGAAGAATATGCGTCAGGTAGCTCACTGGTCCAAGGAGGATACAAAAAAATGTGGCGAATACCTAGACCTAACCCACAGTTTCAAGCTAAGCTCACATGAACAAGCCTCGATCCACCAACCCTCAACCAACCCACAGATGCATGAACAAGAATATCTGACTTGTTTTCAGCCACTCAGCTGGGGTGGTATTTTAAGCAGCATGGCCGTGGAAAAGAAAATCGATACTACGAAAATCGGTCGACCTTGACTTAGTGCTGTCCTACGCCTCCTAGTGGAACTCAACTTTATCATCCCCTTCCACAAGGTCAGTAGCAACTCTTGGGCAAACCAAGTCATCTGAGACCAGGAAAAATGTACTGCGCATCCACTCTATGTCAAGCCCTGAGAGCGCAGAGATGAACACAACATGGTTTCTCATCCTGGAAGAGCTGGTGTTTTGAGTGGGATCCAGACCCCTAAGAAACCACTTTACCATAATGTGGTAACAAATAAGATTAAAAATGCACACTGTATTGCATTCGACAGTGATGGTAAATGGTGATCCCAGTGTCCAAAAGAGACCATTTTCTATGGATAGAAGACCATGAATCGAGAAGATGAAGAGCCCAGTGATGAGGCAGTGATACAGGCATGAAGCCATTCATTACCCAGCACCTGGTGGGGTATCTGACCGGTGCAGTGACAAGATCTAAGACATCCATCCATTCAGTTCTAAACCAATTGCTGAATGGCATTTTGAGTAGTGTCTACATAGACCAACAGAAAACGATTGACNTGTCTACAAAGACCAACAGAAAACGATTGACTCCTGGCACTAGCGATCCACTTCCCTTCAGGTTAGGAAGCAAAAGGAGAAGAGTTGGCTTATAGGGCCAACTCCCAACTCTACAATTCCAAACTGTAACCTATGATTTCTTTTGGCATGGTTTTCTTCTTTTTTAACAGGCATATATTGAAGTATGCTTTACTCACCATAAATTTCACCTGTTCTAAGTATACAATTCAATGATTTTTAGTAAATTCATAGAGTTGTGCCGCCATCACCAGAATCCGATATTAGGACATTTGCAGCACCCCAATAAATATCTCTTCTAGCCACCTGCAGTCACTCCTTGTTCCCAGCCCTAGGTAACCACTAATCTACTTCTGCTCTCTTTTGATCACCTTTTGAGAACATTTCATATAAATAGAACCATACATGGGTTTTTGGATCTGGCTTCTTTCACTTAGCATGTTTCTGAAGTTCATCCATGTTTTAGCATGCACTGATTCATTCTGTTTTCTAAGGAAATTAGTTTCCCTTACCAACATCACTCCTGCCCAATAAAAATAGAATTAACATAAGAACATTACGCTTAATTTATAGCTTTAGTTTCTTCAGCTATCAAGTCCAGGGACGCTGGTGCCTATATAACGAATGGAGAAAAAACACTGAAGTTAAGAACAAGGTTTATTTTCTACCTGTCATGTTCCTTATCACATGGGCTGAGGATGAACCTGGGAGGATTATAAGTCATCCTCCTGAGGAAAAACGGTGATCATTACATATTCCCCTAACTACAGATGAAGTGTTTCTCAGTCTACTTTGACCTTGATTTTTCTCTCAATCTCTCTCTCTCCCTCCCTCCATCCATCATCCCTCCCTCCTTTCTTCTACTGTGTGTGTGATTGTGTGTGTGTGTGTCTATAATTTGTTCACTGAGGCCCCTGGAACTATTTCAATGGGACAGGATCTTATCCAATAGCACTTTATTGGCCAAGACCAGTAAAATTATCTAACCACATGAAAGACTATAAAATCTGACCATTAAAGTCAAAATCTGTAAACAGATACCAATAAAACAAGGGGCAACTGATCTCAGCAATGTTTATTGGCCAAATATTTTAGCATTTCAGTTGTTTTCTAGATATTTCCTTAGTGTTTCCATCAGTAAGACTGGATCATTAAATCAACTCATAATATAAGGGGGTTGGGGGTTCTTTTCATAAAATCAAGGAGAAAACAATGTAAGCACTACATAGAATCAAGCTTTGTGTAACCAGCCAAGAGAACTGTCCAATCTGCTTGGGAGCTGTGAACAATCTCATGGACCAGCTGTGCCCTCAAGCTAGGAACCACATTCAATACCATGGCTATCCTATGCCCAATGGACGCATTTGAATTTGCATGGTGATTTCAGACTCCATGTTACAGAACATCTGTCCTGCAGGAGCACATCAAGGCCATTTATGACATCACTATGGTCAGCTGAGAGACAATGCCACACTGAACATCTCCACAGGAGAGCTAAGACTGTGCCAAGCCTGATTTTGTGAGCCCTGCCAAGGGGAAGTGATCTGGCGCTGCTCTGGCAGCGAGTTTGAATCCAAAACAATCTGGAGAAAGAGAAAGCAAGGTTTAAATTAAACAGAATTGAACAGAACAGAGAAAAGGAAAAGATAGAACCTTGTAACTGTAATAAATCCTGACAATTCCAAGCCAGGAAAGAGTGGATGGGGAAAGAAGATGGGAACATGACAAGACTTCCAAATCCATCTGAATCACCCCTACTCATCTGGTAGAAAACACTGCTGTGAACGATACAAAGAGGACGCTGCCCAAGGGTTCCTCTGTCATTTTTCTCTCTACGCTCCCAGCCTAAGGCTTTTAGGTAAAGCAAGAGCCACGAGAATCACCCCTCATTTTAAAAATGTGGGTCTCTGTGGAAAGGGTAGAGGTAACATATCTTTTGGTCATTGGAACATTACCATGATCAGTTGATAGAAGGCCTCTCTCTTGTTTTATTTCTTGATTTACTTATTCCCTTATTGTCTTTTTTTCTCCTGTCCCTTTCCCCAACAGCAACTACTTTCTTGTTTCTAAGATGCATGTTATAAATGGACACCACTGTTTGCTGGGGTTTTTTATTATTTATTTATTTGAGAGAGAGAAAGCATGAGTGGGGCGTGGGGAGGGAGAGGGAAAAGCAGACTACCTTCTGAGGAGGAAGCCCAAAGACACGGGTTTCGATCCCAGGACCCTGGGATTGTGACCTGAGCTGAAGGCAGACACTTAACCGACTGAACCACCCAGGCAGCCTGCTGTTTGCTGTTTTTATTATATGTTATAGATTACATTACACAGCTCATTCTTCTTCTTTCAATTTCTACTAAGCACTATCTAAATGTCTATCCTCATTGCCATGGGCAGTGCAGGTCACTTCTTTTAACTGTTGGCTGCCATCTCTGTGCACAAATTGCACTTTGCCCATGTGCTTCCCCAGGAGGGATGGACTTTCTTCCAAGTCCTCCCCTCTGTCTGCAAACAATGCTGGAGTGACAGAGCTTCCACACCCTTCTTACAGACAAATGTGGGAATTCTCTGGGCTATATCCCCCAGAGCAGACTACTGGGTCATGGAGTACACATAGAATTCACACACCCAAGAATGCAGGGTACTCTCTACAATGGCTATGCAGGTCTATGTGCCCCCCAGCTATCTTTCTTCCTGTCCAGATTTTCTTTTTTTTTTTTTAAAGATTTTATTTATTTATTTGACAGAGATAGAGACAGCCAGCGAGAGAGGGAACACACAGGGGGAGTGGGAGAGGAAGAAGCAGGCTCCTAGCAGAGGAGCCTGATGTGGGGCTCGATCCCATAACGCCAGGATCATGCCATGAGCCGAAGGCAGACGCTTAACCACTGTGCCACCCAGGCGCCCCTCTGTCCAGATTTTCTATATCCAGATTTCTATGTCCAGATTTTATCTTATCTAACAGGTGTCAAGTAATAACTCATTACTGTTTGACTTTCTTTGATTATTAATGATTTTGAGTATTTTTTATAGCCTGCTTAGACATTTGGGTTTCCCTCTTCTATAAATTGCCTGTTCATATTTTTCACCTATTTTTCTACTGGAGCATTGGGCTTTTTCTTGTTGATTTGGTAAAGTTCCTTGTATAATCTAGAAGTTGTCACTTGCCAGTTTAGAGGTTGCAAGAACATTTTCTCTCAATATGATAGGTGTCTATTAACTTTGTACATGGTGTCCCTAATTGGACAGAAATATTTAATGAAATCTATATTTCATTTTTAAAAGGGACTATAAAGAAGTAGTGGGCAAGTTGGGTGTTATCTGTTTACACAATTTTTAAAATAAATAACAAAACAGGTCTCAAGCTAGCATTAGTCAGAAAGAGAGAGAAGGAGAGAGAAAGAGAGAGAGAAAGGGGGTAGTATTTATTAGGACTCAAAAATATTGAAGAACTTTTGGGGGGGCATGGAGGTGGCAGGAACCCATAACTGAAAAGCAGTCAGGACTGGACTGGACTATTCTGTCCCCCACCCCTCCCTCAACCCTCTCATTCTCTCATTTCTACTTCTCTCTACATCTGCCTCACTCATTTCTCTGGACTTGCTTTCTTCACCATCCACGTACAGCTGTCCCAAGATCCTGAGTTTCTAAGTCCCCAGTTCAGAAGGCTCAGTAGTAATTACATACCCCAGATTCCAAAATCCTGGAAGGATTCATAGGCCCCACTGTCCAATCAACAGTGGCCAAAAGGTGGGGCCACATCAGTAGAGACAGAGCTTCAAGGGTGCACTAATTCTGTGGCAGCTCTCAGAAAAGGAGAACCAGAGCTGTGCCAATAACTTAAAGATCTAGGGGAGACAAAAAAGCCAGCAAATGAGTAGATGTAAGATTTGTGTGGATTTTTTCTTTACATCTGAGAATACTTCCTGCCTTATTCTCTCTGCTGAGACCAGGGCACCAGGACATCAGCTCTGATCGCTGGACCAGCTATGGGTCTTGCTTTTCTTAGAGTGACCCTTTGCCTTGTTGAGCCCCTGAGAGTTGGTGAGTGGCCCAAATAAGGCCTGATAAGATGTTGCTACATCCTGACTACATCCAAAAACCATGTGTCAAAACCTGTGACTACTGGTTCCTGAGGTCTGAATGGATTAGATTTAGTTTTTCCCATGAAAAGCATCCTTTCTAAAGGGCTATCTGGTCTCTAGGGCCAAACTACACTAACCAGACATATATTTTAGCTACCATTATACTTTTGCAAATCCATATTCCTCACTTTGTATCTATTAGATGGCATGTATATATATTAAGAAATTTTACTTTCTATTATATGTACATGCACTAATAAAAATAGTTAATATTGTTGAGTTCTCATTATGAGTCAGGCACTGGGCTAAGTGCTTAACATTTATAACTGACATTCAACGCTTAGAATCCTCCCACATAATAACTACCATTCCCGCAGCGACCCCATGAGAAATTATTATCATTCTCAATTTTTAGTTAAATAACCTGAGAGGTAGATGATTAACTAACCTGCCCAGAGTTACAAAGTGCTGGGTGTAAAGCTCAGATCCAGATGTATCCAGTGGCCAACATGGATTCATCATTGCAATACAATACTCCATCCATACATACATATGGATGCATTTGTTGTACATTGGTCATTCTCTGGTCCATTGCTATCATTACCTATTAGGGTATAAAGGCTCACAAAGTAGTAAATACTTTCTGCTTTCTTTACATTGTACCTCTTGTCTCACTTTAGACATAGAGCAAAAAAACAAAACAAAACAAAAAAGGAATGATAAATCCAGTGCATAAAAGAATGCTAACCACATATAATGTCTAATTTGAACACTGAAGGAAATTCCCTGGATACGAATACAGTGCATGAAGAGATTTAAGTGAAGCATGGGAAAATGTGGAAGGAAGGGAGATGGATGAACCCAGGCGAAGTGGGGCGGTTCTCCAAATGCAGGTTATTGGCAGCATCCTCTGAGGAACAGAGCACAGCACAGGAAAAGGAGAATCCCAATCTCCACAAAGGCCCAGTGGCCATGGCTACAACAAACAGAATCACTTAATTCTTTATTTTTTTTCCATTTACCTACTCTATGTTTTTTTAATCGAAGTATAGTTGACATACAATGTTACGTTAGTTTCAGGTATATGATATAGTGATTCAACATGTCCATGCCTTATGCTATGCTCGACACAGTATCACTTAATTCTTGATTTTGGGGTCTTGTCCTTATTGCCCCTGGGAGATACTGGAGCACAGTAGAAAGGAGACACTCTGACTCCAAAAGGACCCGTGTTTAACTCCTACTTCTGCCTATCACTGGTGATTTGACCTTGGACAATTTACTTTACCTCCCTGCCTACCAGTTCCTTGTCTGTAAAATAATCCTTTCCTTGCAGGGTTGTTGCAAGAAGTAGAAACGATTTATCCTCATGGATGCTATACAAGAGGCATTTGATAAGTTACCATCATTGTCATCACCGTCATTGTGATTAATGAAGAAGAACACTGGGGGCCTCATTGTTCTCCAGGAATATTTTGGGGACCCAGACAAATGGCTGGGGTTTCTGGGTTCTTGTGAGTCTTCTCAGGTCAATAAATGGCCCATAAATCTCTATCCGCTCTCTAAGAGAAAGAAAAGATTACTACTCATGGCTCTGTCCGGAAATCTTTCAATGACAGAAAACCCAATATAAACTGGCTTAAGCAAGCAAGGGACTTTGTTGGCTCACATAACTGGAAAGGCCACAAAAGCTCTAGTTTCAGGATCAGTTGGATTTGAGGCTTAACCGTAGATTTCAGAATTTCCCTCCTTCCCTTGACGTTGATTCTCCTTCCCATCCTCCAGGTTGGTGCTACATTGTGATAAAAAGAAGAGGAAGAGGAGGAAGAAGAAGGGGAGGAGGAAGGAGAGGACAAGGGGGAGGAGGGGGAACATATGGAGGGGGAGGAGCTTCACACGTTCTGTGCTCAGCAAAGCTATGGAAATATTCCCTTCCTGACCATTCCATGGAACTCAGGGATTCATAATGCTTGGCTCCCGTGTCCATCCTTGAACTCATCCCTGGAACCAAGGCATGGAAATCCTATTGGTCAGTGTAGGCCTGGGTTCCACACCCAACCAGGGACTAGGAGTAAATTCAGCCCCATCTGAACTGAAGAGACAGAGAGTGAGATGGAGGAAGTTCCCTAAGAAACACAGATGTGCTACTAGCAGAAGAAAATGGCACTAAAGCACATCCATGAAAACAATAGTAACCAACATTTGTTGAATGTTTACTGTGTTCTGGGATAAGATCTATTCATCAGTTACTTCAATTAATCCTTATAGTAATGATACAGTGTACATGTTCTTAGTATTACCCCCATTTCACAGATGAGGAAACTCAGGCGTAGAGGGACTAAGTCGTGTGTCTGAGGTCGTGACTCCAGTAAATGTCAGGGTTGAGATTCGAACTCAAGCCATTTGACTCAAGTGCGCACGCCTACTCTGGTGAGCTGAATCACCCCCTGACCACCACCAGAGACACCCAGGTCTCAAGCCCTGCAACCTGTGAATATGGTACCTTATACTGCAAAAGGAACTTTGTAGATGTAATTAGGTATCTTGAGATGGGACCACTATCCTGAATTATCCCAATGGGCTCAAAATGTAATCACCAGCATCCTTATTAGAGGGAGGCAGAGAGAGATCTGACTACAGAGAGGATTAAGCAATGGGGGGGGGTGTGAGCTAGGGGGATGGCTTTGGAACAGAGACTGGGGTTCTGCCTTTGAAAATGAAGGAAGGGGGCGGCACCTGGGTGGCTCAGTCAGTTAAGCATCTGACTTTTGATTTCCGTTCAGGTCATGATTTCATGGGTCATGAAATCGAGCCCCATGTTGGGCTCCACGCTCCATGGGGAGTCTGCTTAAGATTCTCTCTCCCTCTCCTTCTGCACCTACCCCCCATGCACAGTCTCTCGCTCTCTCTTAAATAAATAAATCTTAAAAAAAAAAGAAAGAAAGAAAATGAAGGAAGAGGCCACGAGGTGAAGGTGTACAGGTGGCCTCTGGAAACTGGAGAAGATGAGGGGACATTCTCTGCTGGAGTCTTCAGAAGGAACCAGTCCTACTGGACATCTTTACATTAGCCTACTGAAACTGCCTTTTGACTTCTGACCTCCAAAACTGCAAGAAAATAAATTTTTTGTCATAAGCTACCAAAAGCATGGTAATGCATTACAGCAAACTTAAGAAATTTTGCACTTACTAAGCCAGTGCACACACACACACGCATGTGCACACAAGAACACGCAGATGTGCATATTTGGATGCACACGAGATTTGCCCTATACCCATTCCCCGGAGTGAGCCCCTGGGAAGGAGTACGCTTCCCCAAGAAACATGAGAGTGTGCTGCAAATCTTCCATTTGTCCCTCCAGAGCTGTTCTGGGCTTTCTCCACCCTCCTCTCTACCAAGGAGGCTGGCGTGCAAGGACAATACCACCAGCACCTGTGTCCTCTGGCCCTCAGCTGGGTTCCCCCCACAGGGCACACGGGAGGCAAACTGAAAAGCGGGAAATGTCTGAGTAAATATTCCCTCGGCTTCCAATCTGACCGAAGGTGGCCTGCATCTGAACACTGAAGTCCACGGCCAGGACTCCCACAGGCCCAGCTGCGCATGTGGCCAGGAAAATAGAGCCGCGGCCAGCCAGAAGTAGCTAAGAGAAGGTGAGGAGGGAAGCAAGAGAATCTCTAAGACAATCTATTGATTGAGAAAATGACAGGGAAATGGGCATCGCAGCAGAACTCCATGGCCAGATGCCATCAAGGACTTGCCCCCTGTCCCCATAGACTCAGCTCCACGTAATTGTCTTAGGGTGCATTCACCCAGAAGGTTCTGGGGGTACAAGTGTTTTAGTTGAGAGCTAATCCCTGGAAACCCCAGTAGGGAAAGAGCAAGTGACACAGGGGAAGGGAAGGGAGCCAATAGAGGGTTACCACTTTCTGTATCTGACTCTGGATGCCCATGGAGAACATGTGCTTTGTATCTCCCCACTGGAGTGATGAGGAAGCAGGGATAGTTAACACACCAGCTCTCAACAGTTATGGGATCCACTGGTTGAGGGGTGCTCCCAGGGAGTGTGAATGACCCAGTCCAGGATGGGGTGTGGAGTGCCGAGAAGCCCCCGCCACCAGAGAAGAGTGCAGGGAGGGAGATATGGGTGCTGGCAAGGGAGGACTGCATGTGAGTGTGCACTACTGTGGCAAAGCCCGTGGGGTCTGGACGGGGTGCAGACAGCATAGACGTGAAACCAAAGGAAGCTAGATGTCTCTGAATTGAGATTATTTCTAATTATGGATAGGGATTCATATTCACTCAGTTACAGAAAATAGAAACTTCCTCAAACTAGAGCAAGCAAAGGGGGAATGAATGACAGGTTCACCGGGATCTTTCATGGAATCCAAGGGCTGGAGGCTGAACTTTATCAGAGCCTGCCTGGAAACTGGAATTGTGCTGGGGAAAAAAGGCCACCTAATCTCCTTCAACACATGCATGCATGAGTCCACTTTCCTAGGGTGGCTCAGCGTTGGCCCTGCTTTTGCTCACTGCCTCTGTCATTCCATATCTCTTCGTTCTGTGTCTCTGTCCCTGTCTTTCTCTCTGTTTCTTTTCCCTTCCATTTTTTTTTTACTCTCTTTGCATCCCCCCAAGTAACAACCCCATTTCTGTTAAGCAAAATTCTAAAATGACCCCCAAGATTCTTCACTCCCTGCCATAATACCTGCATAATCTCCAGAACTACAAATCTGATGGATTTCAATTCCATGATGAAGTTATATTATATGGCACAGTTGACATTAAGAAAAGGGGACTATGTGGGTGGGCCTGGCCTAATCAGGTGAACCTTAAAAGGGTCCGAGCTCTTCCTGAGAAAAAGATTAGAAGTATGAGAGGGAGCTTCTCTATTGCTGGCTTTGGAGGTGGAGGGTGCCACATGGCATGAATTGCAGGCTGCGTCGAGGAGCCAAGAACAGATCCTAGTCAACAGTGAGCAAGGAAGCAAGAACTTTAATTCTATAACCACACACAAAAACTGACTTTGGCCAACAGCCTCAAAGAACTTGGAAGTGGATTCTTCCTTGGAGCCTCCATGGGAGACTCAGCCAACACAATTTCAGCCTTTTAAGACTATACGCCTTGTAAGAACCCAGCCACGCCTGGCTTGGGTTTCTGACCTATGTAACCGCTAGCTAATAAGTGGGTGTTTTTTTAACCTACAAATTTGTGATAATGTGTTACACAGTAAGAAGACAGTAGTGTACGATCCCTGTCTCTACACAATCTCCTAATTCAAAAACCCAACTCCAGCCATAGTCTGGAGTTCTACGTTCTAAGATACTGAGATCAGCTTGTCCCCAGTTGGGTCAAGGGCCGACCACTGATCTAGACTGCTATGGCTCCTAGGCCCTGGCACGTTGCCCTTTAGTGGCTCAGCAGTGGCTGTGGGTATGCAACCTCGGGCAAGAGGACATAGACAAGGCGGGCAAAGTGGCTGACGTGGTCTGCTACTATCCTTTCAACTCAAATGTTGTAGCATTGAATTAGTCTACACCCTGCCTTATGTTACGTGCGTTTTCTCTCACCCAACTAGCTAGTGAGCTCAGCAAAGGCCATGAGGTGGTGCAAAGACAAGCACTATCTCAGAAGTCGCAAAGACCTGGGTGCAAACCCCAGTTATTCCACTTACTTGCTGTGTGAGCTTAGGCAAGCCGACCTCTCAGGATCTTCTTCCTCATCTGTGAAACTGGAGTAATATACCTACTTTGCAGAGCTGAGAATCAAGCGAGATGAAGTCGGGAAGCCCCTACATGGATCTTCAATAAATCTCGATGGTCGTCCGCCATGTTTAGTCCATTTTCTACGTCCACCACAGCAGCGAGCACTGTAGTATAAACTCATGGCTACATAAAATCAAATGAATTAACAAATTCATACAACGGGGGCACCCGGGTGGCTCAGTCGGTTAGGGATTTGCCTTTAGCTCGAGTCATGATCTCGGGGTCCTGGGACCCACCTCCATATAGGGCTCTGCGCTCAGCAGGGAGTCTGCTTTTGCATTTCTCTCTGCCCCGCCACCCCCTCCCCCGCTCATTCTCTCTCTATCTAAAAATAAATAAATAAAATCTTAAAAAAATATTCACATACTGGTTGGACAGCGGTGGGGCAACCCATGGCAGGAAAGTACCCTGATTATCAAATGCCACGATGGTGTCCGCAAAGAGACCTAGTAAGGGCCCCACGATGTGAGTCAGCCGCAAAGGTAATAATGTATAGGGTGATGACAGCAGCTAACATTCATGGAAAGCATCCCCCACCGTGGACCAGGCACTGTGCCGAGGGCCCCCTTGGTCTCTCTCATGTAAAGCCTAACAAGGACCCTTCAAAAGTGCTACCATTACCCCATTTTCCACATGAGGCATAGAGACTCAGAGGTGAAATAATGCACCCCAGTGAGGAATGGCAGGGTCGGAATTAAACCCTGAGACGATAGATTCAAAAGTCCAAAGCTTTTAACCAGTCTGCTTCAGAGTGCCACGAACGTGGCGCTCCTCTATGGGAAACAGTTCTAGCTTGTGGAAACTTGTGGTGCCCATGTGCCCTGAGACTGAGTGATAAGATATAATCCTTCTCATTGACTGCTGGGCTCTTTTCAAATCTTACATTTCCAAGAATCTTTTTTTTTTTTTTTTCCATCGCAGGGCAACAAAAGTACCCAAGGAAAGGATAATGCGCTTATGTCTGCCAAACCATAAGTAGCTATTCAGAAGGCGGCCCAGAGCAACACCGCTTTCTCACCTAGAGGAACACTCCACTGGTAAGTCTCCCCAACAGCCTCTGCTTGATTTGTTAGTTGTTCAGAAAATGAAGACAAAATGAGAAGACTTACTTCTCTCCTTAGGAGCCAAGAGTCTCTGGAGTTTCCTTTGGGCTGGGGGGGTTGTTCTGTGTTGCTTTGCTTCTTAGCAGGACTGAGACCTCCCGAGTGGTCTGCTGGGGTATCAGAAAAAACTCCCTGGGTCACCCCGGACGAGTACGACTGCTCTTGGGAACGTGACATTTGTCTTTATCGCAGATGCCACCAGGCAGGGCGCGGGATGCTACGCTCTCGGGCACTTTGGCCGCACAGAGCAGAGGACCCAGCCCGGGCTGTTACAGATAATCCCAGGCCCGCTTTGATCGTTTTAATAACCGTGTCCGTCCCCATTTCAGAGTCAGCCATTATTGAGTCAGCTTGAAATTCACCTTGGCAAGGATTCTATCCTTGCTGGACACGTCCCCCCCTGGCTTTTCAAACTCAGTAAAAGGAACGGAGACCTAGCGGGAAACGCCCGCCTGTCGTTGCTCTCCTCCCCGAGTCCGTGTGAGATCTCCCACAGGGCCGCCCTGCCTCTGGGCTAATGGGGCTGTTTTATTATATAGCTGTAGCAGGAAAAACTAAGAGTGATGCTTCACACAGGCCTCCAGGCCGCTGTCCCTGACAGTGTCGAGGATCTACGGCCATCAGAGAACGACACACTCAGGCCCAGAATATTATCTGTCTACACTGATGCCCGCAGTGTGCTTTCGAACCCTGTGCCCTGTTGAAAGAAAATGCTCCTTATTCATAGGATACATTGACCAAAAAGCAAAACAGACCCTGCTCCTAGGCTCTCTTCCTCGTCTACACGGCAAACTCCCACGCAACCTTCAAACTCGAGTCTTCTTAAATGTCACCCCTGCCTCCAGGAGGCCTTCCCTGAGCCTCGCGTGGCAGGACACGACACCCACTCCTCTGCGCTCCTTGGCACCGACGACAGTCACCGCACCAGGTCACAGAGCGTGTTGGGTGGTCAGCAACCGCCAGGAACCAAGCCTGTGAGTGCAGGACTGGGCCACCAGCCCTGGTCTGTAGGAAAGTGCTTTTCTTTCTTTTTTTTTTAGATTTTATTTAATTATTTGACAGAGATAGAAACAGCCAGCGAGAGAGGGAACACAGGCAGGGGGAGTGGGAGAGGAAGAAGCAGGCTCCCAGTGGAGGAGCCTGATGCGGGGCTCGATCCCAGAACGCCGGGATCACGCCCTGAGCCGAAGGCAGACGCTTAACGACTGAGCCACCCAGGCGCCCCTGTAGGAAAGTGCTTTTCAAGGTGTGGTCCATGAACGGTGCACCATCAGGCCACCAAGACAGAAACACAGGAGTCAAGTTCAGTGTGCAGAATGCTCTGCAGTCATTGGACAGTCCTGGGACATTTACAGACGTGTCAGTCCACAACATATTGGAGATTAAAAAAATAAAAATAAAACTACCGTTGTTTGGTTTTTAATCACCGTTTGAGAATCACTGACACAGAAGACACATCAGGAAGAAGGAAGGGAAGACAAGGAGGAAAAGAGGGAGGGAGGGAGGAAAATTGAGTGACAGGAAAGGAAATAAAAAGAGCAGGCTGTTTTTGTATAATTATTTAGAATATACAAAGTATTTTCACACTTACGCTATCACTGGGTCCTGAGCTCAGTGATCTAGGTGTTCCCTCTATTCCTCAAATGCTCCAAATACACATTCAGTTCTCTTTTCTTTGTCCTCCCTTCCTGGGCGTCCTTCCCTCCACTGGGCTCTTTTACTCTGTCCACAGCTCATATGAAGTCTCCTCAGAGAGCCCTCTCTGGCCTCCCAATCTAGCCTGTTCTCCCCAGCCTAGGCCATCCCTCTCCACTGAGAACCCCATTTCGGATTCTTTTGTTGGTTTTTTCCCCCTCCATCTTTGGTACTTAAAACAATCCAAAACGATCTTCACAGAGCAACGTATTGTTCATGGCCCATCTCCTCACTAGAAGGTTATGCAGCGGAAGAACAGGCGAGCTGTCTGTCTCATGTGCCCCCCGTAACTCCCTCAGCTAGACTCAAGCCCCGTGTAGGAACAAGTGAATGAACGAATGCTTGCACAGGTCCATGAATAATGATCCAATGAGTGAATGAATACAGCAGCTATTCTTATGTCCATTTAAAATGCAAAGAAAATAAGAGTGTGAGAACTTTGTCCCAAAGAATTTACAAGGACACACAGCCACTCAGTAGATCCAGTCCTCTGAACCTCCCAACTCCAGATGCGGTTCCCCTCGACCTTGTAGCATTGCCAGATGTGGACGTTTCTGGGAAAGGACCTACAGAGCCTTGAAATATCCAATAAGAAAATCGATGAAAGTAGCGAGGAGCTCAAGTCAAGGTTCACAATTCTAAGTAAGCACCCCTTTGAAATGAAAAAGAAGAAGCAAAAGCCCAGGAGATTGAGTGTGGGGTCTGCCTGCAGCTGTGGCAACACTGAGCCCCTCGTTTCCTTCCTTCTCCACCCCAAACAATTCCTTAAATCCCCAGTTTGTTATAGTAAGAGAGCCGTACAAGTAAAGACTTTGGAGCCTGGCACACTTGAGTCCAAATACTGAATTTTCTCTTACTCGTACACGTTCCTACGTCCCCCTCCCCTGCCTTTGCTGTGTCTCTACCTCCCAGAGTATGCACGAGGCTTAACAGACCACGTGGGCTAAGGGGCCCCGGGAGCATTCAACCGAGACGACCCCCTCCCTTCTTGCTGTCGGCATCTTGTTCAACATCAGCTAATGATTATCACTGGTGTCAGGTGGACACGAGAGTGAGTACAAAATGAATGATGATTTACAGCCCGTATCGCTTTTCAAGACAGCTAAGGGCTCTCCAGTTAGCCCGGCCTTGTGAATGAGGTCTTCCCACTTCCCTCCCCAACTCAATAACTTTTTAGCCGGTCTGTGACCTCACAGGCAGGCTCACTGCTAAGAAAGTAACTCCTTGAGCGACCCTTATGTAGGATAAAAGAGTAAATGGCTGCTCCCAGTGCTAAAACACAATTGTACGAGGAAATAATCTAAGTCCTTGAAAACTGAAATCTTCACTTTGTTTCTGCTTTTCTCCTCTGGGAGCTCAACCAGTAGAATGGTCATGAGTTTTGAAGACAGAGAGACAAGGGTTCAATTTGCCATGTGCTGGTAAATTACTTTACACTGCTAAGCCTCAACTTCCAGATCTGCAAAATGGGCATCATACTGTCTACCCCAATGCCTTCTTGGTGAGCCTAGAAGTGATGTCATGCAGGCTATGGAAGGTGCTCAAGAAACAGGAGCTCTAATTCCTCCTTGCCAAATACTTGGTCTTAATCACAGAAAGAAACATGTGCCCACAGAGGTATGAAACACGAGAGTCCCTTTTCAATAGTGCCTGGGACATAGGAGGCACTCGATAACTATTTGCTGAAGGAATAACATGAAAGAGTGCTTTGTACACACTTGTCAAAGGGGAACAAGATTCATATCATGAAACCTGGCTCAGTATGGTAGAATTTCAGTTCATGACTCTAGAATCCCCCATTCGCAAGAATTCACCAAGAAGTAGGGCAGTTTACCCTAAAAATCTTGTCCATCTTTCAGCTCCTCTGTGACTTGGTTAAAGAACCTGTGATTTAAGGCCAACTGTGAGTAGTGACATAACCCATTAGGTGTTAGATTGAAAGCACCACAAGTAATGTGTCCACGGCCACCAGAGTGACGCTGTTCTCCCAGGGAGAGGAGCAGATCTCCATGGAAGGGAGATTCGCGTGGTCACCCTCAAAGCCAGCCAGCCCTGAATTTAAAATACAGTTCATTCACATCGAGGCCAGTCACTGCACCTGGACTTTCAACTGGGCTTCCACTCTTCCTGTCAAGAAAATGATGCATGAAATACCATCCAGAAATTAGAGAAGAGCAGGAAGAAAGAGAGTCAGGCAAAGATTGAGGGGCCCAAGAGGTATCCCCATGCTGGGGATTGCAAAGCTATGCAGACGTCCAGATCCCACACTTAGTGGGAGAGATGTGGTTCTCTGTCAGACATCAGGCCTGGTTTGTGAAGCTGTCAGTCACTGCTGTGAACTACAAAGTCACCGTGTGAACTGCCCAGGACGATTTCCACAAAATGAAAATCCAGATAAAGAAATGCCAGCCAGCTCAAGGAATATTGGAATTCTTAATAATACTTCTGTTGACCAGGACCCCAAAGCCACACCAGGGTCCCCTCTCTCCTCTTCTCTCTCCCATCCCCATCTCCTCCTCCTCCTTCCTCTTCCTTCTTATCTCCTTCTCCCAGTTTTGAGAGACTTTGAGAACTGAAGAAGGAGTGGGAGGTAATACAGAACATAAGCTTAATGGAGGGCTTCTATTTATCTGACATCCAAACTTCCACAAAAGTCACACGCATGCATTTGTTTTCTTTTCTCTCCTTTTATGAGAAAAGGGCTAGCAGCTCACTGGCGTGATAGATTAAATTTTTCAAATAAATTAACATCAGGGGAAGACGCAAGACGAGTGTAAATTCAACACCATCTATCTACCTATTTCCTGTTTCTAATGTTTCTAGACTAGACTTTTGCAGCCCCTCCTCTGCCCCACATGGGTTTCACTTCAACATCATGGTCTCCAATCCCCACTGGGCCTTTAGTGTGCTTACAGCCTGTCTCCGATTCTCCCATCTGCCCTCTCTCCCGGCTACACCCCTGCCTGGGATCACGACTACTGCTGTGCTAAGTGTGAGTGAGAATGGAATCCTCTGGATCCCATCCCACCCTGTGCCACTTTCTCAGGATACCCACCCTGTAGACCAACCCTCCTCTCTCCCGATCGGCCACTTCTCCATTTCCACTAGTTTCTTCTCCAACAGTATTTAAATATACTTCAGGTTATCCCACCTGAAAAACAAACATGCAAACAAGTGCCCTCTTCTCCGTGGGCCGGCCCTTCCAGTTCTCTCTTCCTCCCTCTCCCACACCATATCCCAGCTGTTGAAAGTCGAGCCTACACCCATTGTCCTCTCTCCTCGCCAGTAAGCACAAGGGTTTTGGGTTAAAGCAGACTGAGTCGGAGCTGTTCTTCTCACGCCTGACTCGTGTGATCCTGGGCACGGAAATCGATTTAACCTATGTCTCAGTTTGCTCCGGCAAATGGAGTTCATACTGGTTCTACTTATTAGACTGTTGTTCATATACAATATGGCAATATTGGGAAAGAGCTTAGCACAGGGCAAGCTCTCAAAAATGTCACTATTATTGTTATTTAATCTTTAGAATGTAATCTGGCTATTTGCCCTGCTATTTCACCACCACTCTTCTCCCTGAAAACCTTATTGCTAAATTCAATCAAAGGTGAATTTTCAGGGGATGCATGGGTGACTCAAGTTAGTCAAGTGTCTGCCGTCGGCTCAGGTCATTGTCTCAGGGTCCTGAGATCGAGCCCCACATGGGGCTCCCTGCTCAGTGGGGAGTCTGCTTCTCCCTCTGCCCCTCCCCTGCTTGTGCTCTCCCTCTCTCTCTCTCTCAGATAAATAAATAAATAAAATCTTTTAAAGAAAAATATGATTTTTCAGAATTATCTCCCTTGATCTCTTTGGCACAACTGATAACTTGTTTCTTTTTTTTTTTAAGATTTTTGTTTATTTATTTGAGAGAGAGGGAGCACAAGCAGAAAGGAAGGGCAAAGGGAGAAGAAGCAGCAGACTCCCCGCTGAGCAGGGAGCCTGATGTGGGGCTCGATCCCAAGACCCTGGCATCATGACCTGAGCTGAAGGCAGGCGCTTAACCGACTGAGCCACCCAGGTGCCCTGATGACTTGTTTCTTTATCAAACAAGCTCTCTAAAGTGACTTCTTAGTCTCTTTCCTCTAGTATTGCGGTACTTGTAAACATTCCCCAGAGTTCCATCCCCACCCCGCCCACTCCTCACTCTCCCATCGTCGTGTCTCACACACTCCTGTGACGTCCACACCGCAACAGTGCCCAAACCTGTATCCACAGTGCACGCCTTCCTCCTGCCCTGCAGGCTCAGAAACCCAACCGCCTGTAAGGCATCTTTCCTGAGATAACTCCCAGACACTTCAAACTGTCCCAAGTGGACATAATCACCTTCCACCTATCTTCCTGTGTGGACCATCGCTCACCCCGTTGGCACTTCCAGAAACACTAACGACACCTGTTTCCTTTGCCCTCCGCACCCACATCTGATCCCGATTCTATCTCCTACACAGGCTTCGATCCATTTGTGAATCTCTGCTCCTACTGTGGGCACTGCCACAGTTAACACCTATCATTGTCGGTATCACCATCACCAGTCCTCACCTGATAAAGGCACCGCGTCTTTTCCAACCCCTTCTCCGCCCCACGGCCAGAGTGAGTGTTACTTCATGCATCTGAGTCAGACTTTCGAAAATACAGAAATGTGCAAAGAACGATAAAAGGAACATTTGTATTCCCACTACCCAGAATTAACCGTGATCTTTCTAAATTTAAAATCTTACCGTGTCACTACTTTCTAAAATGCTCAATGGCTCGTCCTTGGGATCAAACCCAGTCGTGATTTCCAGCCTCTTCTCCTCCTCACCTCCCCACTCAACAATGCAAAATCCAGGACTTTCCACCTTTGAGGAGGAGGGCATTAAATGGATGACAAACTGCCTGCGTATGGGATAGAAGCTGAAATAAACATTGGAACATTGGCCATCAGCCCGCAGAAGTGATGTTCAGAGCAATATGTTAGATACTGCAAGTGACAGCATCACAGAAGCTTAGAATTGCTCAGAAATTTATTTAAATCCAACCTCCCCTGCTATCCACCCTTGAACACTCCCATCATGTCTTCAAAGGACCTGTATTTAAAAGGTAGTAAAGTACATATACTATATGTTTTGCATCTTATGGCTTTTTAATGTGCTCAAAGGAGAGTATATAATACAGGGAGACAGATGATTATAACTCCCTCTGGCTCCTGGAAGGCAGAAATCTTTCCCCTGACATCCCTCCAAGGGGGTAGAGGTGATCTTTGAATGGAAAAGGAAAGAAGGTCGGCAACTTCCATTAAGCAGTCCTTTTCATGAAGAGAGAGGAAGCATCCAGAGGTTTCTGGCAATTCCTTTGTTTTATGGAGATAGTTAAAAAGAAACCAAGAAGAAAGAGAAATCTTGCCACTTCTTGTGACAGGTCTTGCAAATTGTCTTATTTTAAGGAAACATTGGTATTTCTTTTGTTACCCAGTTACAGTAAATAATGCCTAGAAAATGGTACAGCCATTACGAACCAGAATTCCCTTATTTTAGTCTGTAGTGAAGTCTGTCTTCAAAGACACCTACATCTTTAAATGCCTGATGTTATTTGGCTTGGTAGCAAAATTAGGAAAATACTAGTTTATCACACAACCACACTACCAGAATTATTTACTAAATGGGTTGCTGGTGTGGAAGAAAATGGATGGTACAAATAAGCTGCCTAATCCTCAAGGTTGTGTTGGAAATTGCTCCAATTTCTGTGAATGATTTTAGATGGAAGCTTTCTTATTGGTTTTTTGTTTTTTCAGAATTCAATAGCTGTTAACTGATCACACCTCCGCTTCTACAGTGATTTTTGTAAATGCAGAAGACAGCCAAAGGGACGCATTGCTTATTTAAAATAATAATAATAGGGGCGCCTGGGTGGCACGGCGGTTAAGCGTCTGCCTTTGGCTCAGGGCGTGATCCCGGCGTTATGGGATCGAGCCCCACATCAGGCTCCTCTGCTATGAGCCTGCTTCTCCCACTCCCACTCCCCCTGCTTGTGTTCCCTCTCTCGCTGGCTGTCTCTATCTGTGTCGCATAAATAAATAAAATCTTTAAAAAATAAAATAATAATAATAATAATCATCAGAGGCACCTGGCTGGCTCAGTCAGTAGAGCATGAGACTCTTGAACTCAGGGTTGTGAGTTCAAGACCCACGGTGGGCATAGAGCCTACTTAAAATAATAATAATGATGAAAGAGAATGGAAAGGAAATCTGTGTGTCATCTCTGTTTATGTTATCGGGTGTTTTTGTTTGGGTATTGATTTTCCCCATTACATATGAGGACCTATCACCCTCCCATGGAGAAAATTTATTCTGCAACATAACTGACTTTCCAGTAAAGTGAAATATTTTCAAGTGTTGCCATTCTGATTATATAAAAAAGTACATTGCCTTTTAGAACAGGTGCTTTGGAAAAATTAAACTTGCATCAAGATGGATATTTTAATTTGTAATGGGAAGTTAACACAGATGGCTGTAACGAGGGCTCTAAACTATCTGTTAACTTATTAATTAGAGCTTTATATTACTATGCACACACCCTCAAAAGTTTCAATCCTCTATGCACAGTTCTGAGCAGATGTGCTCAAAGGTGTCAGTAACACCTAAGTGATGCTTTGAACCACATGGTAAGGTCAACAGAAAGTTGATGAAAATACAGATTACAAGGGAAAAGTTTTTGGAAACTTCAACGTCTACGATACACAGTCCATGAAGTGAGGGCACATGGATGAGCAGTACACACACATATACACACATGTGCACACACACAGGGGCACATAAAAGAATATCTCAGGCGTGCAGTAAGGGAGAGCATTGTGAGCTCATGCTTTTCTCTAGAAACCTCACCTATTGGAAGGGATCAAGCCAGTACCTTAGAGATAGTCCTGGTCATAAATAGAGAAGTCACTATTTTGTTTATTTGAATATGGTTGACACACAACGTTACATCACTTTCAGGGGTACAGCATAGCGATTCGGCAAGTTTATAGGTCATGCTGGGCTCACCATAGTGTAGCTCCCGCCTGTCACCAGACATTAGAAGTCACTATTTATTTAGTTTTATTATGTGCCAGGTGTCATAGCCAGTCTTTTATAATCATTTTATTCTTGCAGGAACTATATTTAGTAAGTCATAATATCTTCATTTTACAGATTAAAAAAACAACAGAACCATGATTCATCACCAATCATATCACTTCAAAAAAAAAGCAGCAAGGTCATGTATTTCTAAGTCATACTTGCTTCACTAGAGTAAGCTTCCCGACATTAGTAGGAATCAGATTTGGTTTTAAATTAGATCTTTTACTTTATTCCAAAGAATGCATAATTGAAATACAGAAAATCACATGTTTTTTGTTTAATTCTATTCTTTCTTTCATAATAGTATACTTCACTTTAAAAGCTGAGGGTAACGGGGCGCCTGGGTGGCACAGCGGTTAAGCGTCTGCCTTCGGCTCAGGGCGTGATCCCGGCATTATGGGATCGAGCCCCCACATCAGGCTCCTCCGCTGTAAGCCTGCTTCTTCCTCTCCCACTCCCCCTGCTTGTGTTCCCTCTCTCGCTGGCTATCTCTATCTCTGTCAAATAAATAAATAAAATCTTTAAAAAAAAAAAGCTGAGGGTAACTATTACCTAATATTTTCATAGAAGTTGATTTGAATAGGAAACACAGATGGAACAAGTGTGGAAGAAATACAAAAGACTGTACAGTTCAGGACCTTGCTCTAGAAGTTTCGTCAACTGGACAATTCAATTCAGCAAATGTTATTCTGGCACCTGCTATGTACCAGACACAGGAAACACAGTAACAAGGTGGTGGACACGGCCCCGGTCCTCACCGAACTGTTGACACTGTCAGGGAAATAGGTGATCGAACAAGAAACTCCAATGCAGTGCTGTAAGTGCTGTAGAAGGGGCAAGTCAGGACATCACTGGTGCATATACAGAGGTAAGGAAGGACTCTGAGAAAGGTGACATCTACGCTGAAACATGGAGGCTGAGGTGGAGCTAAGCCTGCATGGAGGAAATGGAAGACAAAGCTCACATTGGGTCCTTGAGTTGAGAACATGACATGTTCAAGAAAGTCACTCTTCATACAAGTACCATGATGTGGTGGGAGTAGGAGCTGGGAATGGTGGGAGGAAGACAGGTTAAGGTGTTGGAGAGAGGGATGGGCAAGGAAGGCAACAAAGAAGCCTGGAAAAGCAATTAGGAGCCCAACCATAAAAGCTTCATGTGCCATTTTAAGAAGGTTGGGCTTTACTCAAGGGCTGATGGAGCACCTTTCAAAGACTTCCCTCAGTAGCTATCCTTCCAGCGTAACTCCCCCCCAACCTCTTACAGCTAAAACCACCCAGAACTCTGAGTCTCACCACATGGGAAAAATCCTAATGTGTTTCACCTGCAACAGAATTTAATGAATCTAGAAAAGGAAATTTCTGATGTCTAGAACTTTCCCATCCAGTTAGCATGCTCAGCCCTCCCAACCTGTTCATTGCTATGGTAGTTCTTGCCTCTTAACTCAAGAAATAGAGTCCTTCTGATCCATGCAGAGCGAGAAGGAAAGACGATAATTGCTCGGCACCTGAACCATGAACCCACATAACTGACCTGCCTCCTACAATGTGTTTCTCTCCTAAACCACCTCCATTACCTTTAGCTTCCGTTCCCTTGAAGCTACGGCTTTTATGTAACTTGAAGCTATTAAATGGAATTATTCCTTAGCAGGAATCCCTGGTACCGGGTTAAATTCACAACTATTCTCTCTTTAACAGTTTAAAATTACAAATATATTGTGCCAGATTCCAACCTTCAAAGCATACTTAAATGGGTCATTTGAAAAAAAGAACAAGAACTTAATTTAAAGTGTGTTCTCCACAAGTTTTTCTCCTTCTGGACAAAGAGAAAATTTCTAATGAGAAAGTGGAAAAAGGCCTCTGGTGTGAGAGAATCTAAAGCAAACAAACAAATACACACATACATACACACTTTTCTGTACTTGAAGGTTGAACGGTGATCGAGAAAGAGTTGTTTAAAAGGGGTAGTGGAATGTCTGAACAAATAATATCTTGAGTATTTCAAGTATCACCCAGGAGGGAAGTTCCACCAGCATATGCCGCAATTTGCCACAGGCAGACAAGAGGCTCTAATTCAGAACATAAGCTGGGCTCCCACCTATAAAAAATTCTACGAGCAGCAGCACGTCCTGGCTTGAATAACGATATATGACTTGTGGCTGAACACATTCCGCAGTTCAACAGATGGCTCTCTTCTGGGGTTTCAGACAGGCAGGCGCTGGGCAGTGGTACCCCGATCACAGTGGACTCCTCCTGAGGAGGAGAAATTCGCAGGCGCAGGGGTTCGCCAGCCCAGGCAGATGGCAAGTCTTTTGTGAAATACACCATTTTCTGGGCGTGCCCGCAGACATTCCCGTGAAACACAGCACGAAGCTATTGCCTTGTTATAGAAGCACATCAAGGAATTCGTCAAACCAGAACTCTTCGTACAAGTGGGAATTCTTTTTCATGCGCTGAGAGATGTAGATCTCATTTGTTTGTCTCTGCATTTGGAAGCAAAATCTTGTTTACTGTACATCGAGGTTCGAACTTGAGGGTTGTCTATATCCCTCTGGCATTTTCCAGCCCAGATTTTTTATGTCCTAGTGCCGATCCTCAGCCGTACCAAAGAGAAAAATCACCCTTACCTGTTAACTGACAGTAAGCTTCTGCATGGTCCTGTGTGCAGCCTTACCACTCACCTAGACAGACACTGCAGCCCCAAATCCCAACAGATCCAAAACTGAGCTCATGCCCTTCCTCCCACACCCAATTCTCCTTTCACTTTCCCAAAATGGCAACTGATAGCCATCCGCCCTCCACTGTCCAATATAGGAGTCCCGGAGTCATCTTTGCCTCCTCTTTTGCCACCCCCCCCCCCGCCATCTTAAATCTCGGGCCAAGGACAAGAAGAAGCTCTGTCACTTTGACAATCTAAGTCTCTCTCCACCCTGTCTCTCCAGCTCCACTGCCACCTCCCTAGACCAGGTCACTGCCATGTCAACCCTGAACTATGCAACCTGCAGCCAGAGTGGTCTTTCCCGACACAGATCAGGGGGAGTTTCTCCTGCTCCAAACCCTTCCAGTGGCTCTCTATGGCTTTTAGAGCAAAGTCCAAAGTCCTAACCATGGCTTAGAAATTCCTTCCAGTTTGGTGTTTTTGCCTTTACATGAACCCTCACTGCCCCCTCCCCAAATTCTGTCTTCCACTCTCTGCTCTAACCGGGCCAAATACTATGTGACTTCCCCAAGGCACTGTGTTCTCTCTTGTCACCCAGCCTTTGCATATGCTGTTCCCTTTGCTCCAAACGAGCACCCTCCACCCAACCCCACCTTGTCCTTGACCCTCAGCCCAGCATTCTCTACCAATAGGAAAGAATTTTCCCTTTTCTCTCCAGACTTCATGCAGGGGCTCTCCCTACATGTTCTCATANACCTGTTCATTGCTATGGTAGTTCTTGCCTCTTAACTCAAGAAATAGAGTCCTTCTGATCCATGCAGAGCGAGAAGGAAAGACGATAATTGCTCGGCACCTGAACCATGAACCCACATAACTGACCTGCCTCCTACAATGTGTTTCTCTCCTAAACCACCTCCATTACCTTTAGCTTCCGTTCCCTTGAAGCTACGGCTTTTATGTAACTTGAAGCTATTAAATGGAATTATTCCTTAGCAGGAATCCCTGGTACCGGGTTAAATTCACAACTATTCTCTCTTTAACAGTTTAAAATTACAAATATATTGTGCCAGATTCCAACCTTCAAAGCATACTTAAATGGGTCATTTGAAAAAAAGAACAAGAACTTAATTTAAAGTGTGTTCTCCACAAGTTTTTCTCCTTCTGGACAAAGAGAAAATTTCTAATGAGAAAGTGGAAAAAGGCCTCTGGTGTGAGAGAATCTAAAGCAAACAAACAAATACACACATACATACACACTTTTCTGTACTTGAAGGTTGAACGGTGATCGAGAAAGAGTTGTTTAAAAGGGGTAGTGGAATGTCTGAACAAATAATATCTTGAGTATTTCAAGTATCACCCAGGAGGGAAGTTCCACCAGCATATGCCGCAATTTGCCACAGGCAGACAAGAGGCTCTAATTCAGAACATAAGCTGGGCTCCCACCTATAAAAAATTCTACGAGCAGCAGCACGTCCTGGCTTGAATAACGATATATGACTTGTGGCTGAACACATTCCGCAGTTCAACAGATGGCTCTCTTCTGGGGTTTCAGACAGGCAGGCGCTGGGCAGTGGTACCCCGATCACAGTGGACTCCTCCTGAGGAGGAGAAATTCGCAGGCGCAGGGGTTCGCCAGCCCAGGCAGATGGCAAGTCTTTTGTGAAATACACCATTTTCTGGGCGTGCCCGCAGACATTCCCGTGAAACACAGCACGAAGCTATTGCCTTGTTATAGAAGCACATCAAGGAATTCGTCAAACCAGAACTCTTCGTACAAGTGGGAATTCTTTTTCATGCGCTGAGAGATAGATCTCATTTGTTTGTCTCTGCATTTGGAAGCAAAATCTTGTTTACTGTACATCGAGGTTCGAACTTGAGGGTTGTCTATATCCCTCTGGCATTTTCCAGCCCAGATTTTTTATGTCCTAGTGCCGATCCTCAGCCGTACCAAAGAGAAAAATCACCCTTACCTGTTAACTGACAGTAAGCTTCTGCATGGTCCTGTGTGCAGCCTTACCACTCACCTAGACAGACACTGCAGCCCCAAATCCCAACAGATCCAAAACTGAGCTCATGCCCTTCCTCCCACACCCAATTCTCCTTTCACTTTCCCAAAATGGCAACTGATAGCCATCCGCCCTCCACTGTCCAATATAGGAGTCCCGGAGTCATCTTTGCCTCCTCTTTTGCCCCCCCCCCCCCCGCCATCTTAAATCTCGGGCCAAGGACAAGAAGAAGCTCTGTCACTTTGACAATCTAAGTCTCTCTCCACCCTGTCTCTCCAGCTCCACTGCCACCTCCCTAGACCAGGTCACTGCCATGTCAACCCTGAACTATGCAACCTGCAGCCAGAGTGGTCTTTCCCGACACAGATCAGGGGGAGTTTCTCCTGCTCCAAACCCTTCCAGTGGCTCTCTATGGCTTTTAGAGCAAAGTCCAAAGTCCTAACCATGGCTTAGAAATTCCTTCCAGTTTGGTGTTTTTGCCTTTACATGAACCCTCACTGCCCCCTCCCCAAATTCTGTCTTCCACTCTCTGCTCTAACCGGGCCAAATACTATGTGACTTCCCCAAGGCACTGTGTTCTCTCTTGTCACCCAGCCTTTGCATATGCTGTTCCCTTTGCTCCAAACGAGCACCCTCCACCCAACCCCACCTTGTCCTTGACCCTCAGCCCAGCATTCTCTACCAATAGGAAAGAATTTTCCCTTTTCTCTCCAGACTTCATGCAGGGGCTCTCCCTACATGTTCTCATAAATCTCTTGCAAGTCATAGTACTTGTCACACCATGTTGGTGTCTGGGTCCCATCACTGCTGCATCCCGAGATTTAGGCACAGAACCTGGAACATAATAGGCATTTAAGTATTTGTTGAATAAACGTATGAATGTATACTTCTTGAAAGACTGAATGGTATACTACATTAATAAAATACACTCCTGATTATTTCACCAATTGATAACACATCCTTTTGTTTCCCCACCACCACTCTTCCCCATTCTCATCCTTGTCTCTTTCTGAGTTATCCATTGATTTGATCCCTGGTTCCTAACCTGGTAGTCCCTCCTTAGACCTCTGGAGTTGTGTATATATGTACTATTTCACTGCTGTCTAGCCCTTGGCTTTCCCATGGCATCTCTGATGTGGCCTGCCTTCTTGCTCCCCCATTCTACTTTGGGTAAGACCAGCCTCATAAAATCTAATTTTTGGTCCCAGTTGTCCATGCCTGGGACAGTCACCACCCCCATTCTACCCAACCATGAAGTAAGGAGTCGGACACATCAATTATTTCTGGACTCTTCAAGACTCAAGCAAAATGACACTATTTTTGTCTCCTTAATCATAGCTCTGATGTTGGAGCAGGACACAAACAGCTTGGCAGACAGATGTGTGCTTTGCTGGGCTAAAGAATGGCAGTCAATGCAGAGATACTCAGTCATCCTTTCCTTACGGGTGCCTCCAAGAACCACCTCCATGGCGCCATGGGCCCATTCTTTGTCTTCCTGAGAGTTTCATGCATGCATCACAGAGTTGTAGTAACCCATGGACACCCAGCACTCACAGTCTTGGAGAATTTTTTCTTGCGAACCAGCTATTGTGGGACAGTGTGAAGGAGGGTCATGCTCTCCCTGCAGAGGGGACTCTGTCAGCTTCTTGGTTACCCTGCAGGGCATACACAACAGCCCCATGGACCATCCTGTTTGCTCCCAGGAGTCAAAAGCCAACATTATTAGGACACTGCAGCTGAGTGCCACTGGCTTAGAATGTTCTCACACGACACTTAAATGTTGAGTCCTAACTCTAGCTCCCTAAGACCATTCCCATCCCACCTCTCTAAACACCATCCTCTGTCCCTTCCCTATATATTTTCTACTCACTTTGGTCTTAATACCTGCCATTCAATCTTAGCACTGACATCGTTGTCTTGAACCTGCCTCTGTCCCTACGGATTTGGTGTCTACACACAGACTTCTGGGTGTACAACACTTGGCTTCCCTCTATGACTCTGACCGGCTCACCCTCCAGATTAAGACTCCAGCACCCTGGCATCCACCCAACCTAAGGTCCTTTGGAAAGGGAAGAGAGGGAAGTGGTAGACTCAGACAAATAACTACCTAGCATTTCTAAGTGGGGCGTGCTTCCTGTAGATGGCTCTTCATAGGGACCACTTTATCCTTGACTTTGTAGACAGAGACCAAAGACAAGTGCTACATCGTAACTGACTAATAGAATGAATTGGGTGGATTTCTAAGACTATTCTATCTCTTATTTATGCCACCTCCAGATACCCTGCTGTCTTTCTGAAAAGCATTTTTAATCTGAAAAAAAAATTCTTAAAACACACAAGGTGGGACTGAAAATACCATACTGGATATCACAGAAGTGTGGGCCAGCCTGTAAGGAGGAAGTTGGAATCCTGGTCTCAAAAGCTATTAAAAGCCATCCTTTTTCCAATCCCTTTACCTGCCCACCTGATTGCTTTTAAATGAAGATGCAAGATCTCAAGAAGAAGAGGGTGCAGAAAATAGAATGCCATTTTTTTTCCTCCACTATTTCCCAGATAATGATGTGGGAGCACCCATAGGTGTAGATAACCAGTGTAAATTAAAAGCTTAACTGGAAGCCTATAAAAGGCCATCTCCACTCCCTCTTGCCTACTCCCATTCCTACACGATGCACAATACAACTTGAGAGAAGGCCAAAAAACTTATCTCTAGAAAACTCAATTGCTATAACCAATTACTCAGTGAGATGTCCTTTGTTAAGCCTCAAGCCTTTGATTAGTGAGTTTAATTTAAAGAGATTTCTCCTTCTCCCTCTTAACATTGAGCTATATCGAGTGCTATCTTAATTTATCCTGGTGATATGAGCATTCATCAGCCAAAGGGGGTCTTGGGTGTGTATTGGAATTGCCATTAAATTATATCTGCTTCAAAAAAGAGAATGGGAGGCAATGAGAATGGCTGTTCCATCACTCGTCTAAGGCACCCTAGGAACCACCCCCTTCCACCACAATCACCTTCATATCAGTGACACTGTCCCTTTTGGCTGGGACACAGCAGTAATTCTCGGAAAGTACATGTTTCCTTCTTTCCATGCCTTCAGAAAATAGTCAGCTGCAAAAAACTTAGGCCGGCAGTTTAGATGGAACAAGTGACCTTGAAAAATCCAAGACAGATTAAGACATTTTAAAAAATGATCTTAGGGGCAGTACTTCCATCCCAATTCTGTCTATATGGTATGATTAGCTTCAGCAGAAATCTAAACCACAAAACTCGTAACACAAAACCAAAAGTTCTGAAGGATTTACTTGGTGAATTTAGAACTTGATAAAAAAAAATAAAAAAATTCATAAAAATCAGGCTACAACATCAGCCCCTTATTCAGATTAGGAGTCATTAGGAGAAAAAATGCAAGAGAAAATACCTCAATCCTCATGTCACTTGATGGGACTGTTCTCTCCACTGAGGAGACAGGGAACCCTGAGGTCCTTCCCCCATCTTATTGACAGACACTTGGTTAAAAGGTAAGCACTCAGAGTCTCTTTCATGGAAGTTTGAACTCAGATACCAATGTTCTATTTGTTGTGCAAGACTCAGAAGTTCAGGCAAACAGAGGTGTAACTTCATTCTGGAACGGCTGCAGTAATATGGGATATGTGTGCGTGCATGCTCTCCCTAGTGATAGAGAAATAGGGAGAGGAAGGGGGGAGGAGGTGGAGGAAGAAGGAGGGAAGGAAGGAGCTTCTCAAAGCTTTCTTGTTAAAACAGCTGTACCTCCGAAAAACCCCTTCTCACTTGAGCTCTCTTAAGATTTCTGTTGCTTGCCAGCAAGAGATGCCTGTTGATGCCATGTACCTTCCATGTGTCTTTTATTGTGAATTTGCATTTTCCTGGGTTAAATCATACCTTTGGGCATTTATTATGTATTTCAACAAATACCCAACACTTACAAATGACCCAAGTTCCAAATGGTTTTGTGACTATGGAATTTTATCACACAACTTACAAGGCTAGAAATCACATCCCCAGTTTTCAAGAGTGAGTAAGAAAACAGAGCTGAGGTCAAATCTTTCTGTAGTAAAAGAAGCAGAAGGATTCCACGAACCTATTGGGAGAATGAAACTGATGTCTAAGGCCCCTGGTCTTTGATACTTATCCCTCACACCTTTCTCTATCTTCTGGAGTCTCTGATGATTTTGTTTGACTTTGGTGAGCAGTTGGGGACCTAAGTAGATTTTACTGGATGTCAGAGATAGGAAATCAGCTGGAACCTTTGATGCCAAAACAAGAAAATTATGAAGAACACACTTCCTGTATCCTCTTTCCTCTGGAAATGAAAACAGTACACAATCAAGTACATCAATGGCAGAGGATAAGGAACACTTAAGAACAGTGAAAAGAATAAGCAAATATGACAGAGATTATTATTATGCATGGGTCAAAAAAACAATTCTTTTGCTAAGAACCCTCATTCGAACTTAAAAATTGGTGAAAGATTTATTATGTAGGGTTCTTCTCTATAATGATATTTGCTGCAACCAGATATTTTCTTGTGTGATATTTAACTGCTGCAGTATGGAGGGACTTTTTCAAGTACTTATCATATGCGTACACTCAAACCAAAGTTGGCCATACCCCTGCTCAATGTCCAGCTGGTGCACTCAACTTGTACTTACTTTGCCATAAGAAGTGAGCAGTTAAAACTGTAACAGGATGTTAAATAGGACTTTTCCTAGCCTGCCAAGGCAAATGCAGGATGCCCAGTTAAACTGAATTTCAGATAAATAACAAATGTTGCAAAGGACATATTTATACTGAAAAAAAATATTTGCTAAATAATGGCAACCTTTTTTTCTCTTGTCTCAAAGATTCAAGCAATGCTCAAAAGCTGAAGCCATTGAGTTACAAACACCCCAAAATTCTAAAAAGAGCTGCTAAACATACCCTTGCCTTTGGTCTGATTCTGCCTCAGCCTTTGTTTTATCAAAGGTCATTACAACCATTGCTAATATTTATAATGATATTTACTACATTATTTATAATATTTATAATACTATCATTTATAATAATTATTTTTTTAAAGATTTTATTTATTTTTTTGAGCGAGGGAGAGCATTAGCAGGGGGAGGGGCAGAAGGAAAGGGAAAAGCAGATTTCTCCCTTGAGAGAAGGAGCAAGTAGCCTGATGTGGGGCTCGATCCCAGGACCCTGAGATCATGACTTGACCCGAAGGCAGATGCTTAACCGACTGAGGCTTCCAGGTGCCCCAATAATCATTAGTTTATCACAAGGTGGAATTGAGGTCCTGTATTCCTTAAAGGTTTATTTATTTATTTGGTGGGAGGGAGAGAAAGAGAGAGAGAGAGCGCGTACACATGTGCAATCAGGGGGAGGGGCACAGGGAGAGGGAGAGAAAGAATCCTGAGCAGACTCCACACTGAGTGCCGTGCCTGATGCAGAGCTCAGTCTCATCACCCTGAGATCGTGACCTGAGCCAAAATCGAGTCAGACGCTCAACCGACTGAGCCACCCAGGTGCCCCTGAGGTTCTTTAATTTTTCTTCCATTCTATATACTCCTGCCCAACTAATCTAAGACTGCATGTTCACCTCTATTTTCACCCATGACCTGTAGACGCCTTCAGGGTGGGGCCATGTCCCATTCATTTCTGTTTCCTCAGAACCCTCTTGAGAACACATGGAAGGTGTTCAGTCAACGTTCACTGAGGTAAAATGTTTGCCCATGGCCTTCTATTCATTCCAGACTTCCCTTCCTGGCTTTTGAGGGTTTTCATAATCAAGCCTGTGCTGGGTAACCTTATTCTTCATTTTGTCTCAAGAGTCTCCATGTTTATTATGTTTTTGTTCTTGCTGTCTCCCAAATGTGCTCTACTGATCCCACCTCTCTGCTTGTGCTCACATAGGAGCCTCTCCTTCAGTGCCTTCCCTCTCCTCCCTGAAATTTTACACAATCTTCCCTGAAGTTCCAATTCGAGGACTCCATTCTTCTACAAGATGTCTTTGGTTATTTCATCTCAGGCCATCTCTGTTTCATGTAACTTCCATTTTGGAAAGTAGAGCATGACACAAAGTTTCACCTTCAATGTTTGCTAATCCTTTGGTCTGTTAGTTTGGTCGCCCCAGTTCTGAGGTCCTTGAAGTCAAGGACTGTGTCTTAAATGGCTCTTGCCTGCCATCCCTTGCCCTCAGCACAATGCTTGCCCATTGGACATATCCCACAGAAAGATATAGGATATTATCTCCATGTCTTCTAGGACCCTCTGTCGAATCACTAGAGTGTAATTCATGGCTTAAAACTCTCGAAAACAGCTAAGGAATATGGGACTTTGATCCTGGCCCTTCCACAAATTTTCATCACTTCAATAAATTTTTAAAAATCACATCTCGTTTTGACGAACATTTCTCTGACAAATTCGTTGAGCATAAATTCATGTTTATCAGATCTTTACATTTCGTCTTCTTTCACTGACCATTTCACATAGTGTATTTAGCTGCATGTTCTGGTTTGGGTTCATTTTGAAGTCTAAGCTTGAGATACAGTTTGGGAAGTGAAGAGCCTACGGGTGGTCATTGAAGTAAGGGTTTTTAGATAGAACAGACCAAGGAATGCAGTAGTTATGACATCCCAACAGGGCTTGTCAAAAAAATATGGATTTCTATAGTTAATTTCTCAGAATTATCCATTCAGCAATTGTAAAGTGAACCAGAAATGAGCCATTTAAAACCTAATCTTGAGCCCTCTGTTCACATTTGATGTTACAGGATTTTGTTGGGATAAACTAAATCATGTTTCCAAGAATCAAACATATTGGTAAGTGGGAAATTTCCAGAAGGCAGTATCAATAAAGCTGTGTCTGCCACTCCAATTTGACACCGTGAGATACAGACGTATCTGGCAAGGGATAGTGGCTGCACTGGGTTCTGGGTAGAGCTGATAATGGTCCAAAATAATGAAATTGTGGCATCTTCTCTGACTGGGTATAAATTGTTTAGAGCAATTTCTCTGGCTCCTGAGCCAAAGTCAGCATTACCCACTGCAGATTACAGAGCCAGAAATGTTGACATAGAGTTCACCATTAAGCAAAACAAGGCATGTTGTCGTAAGTCAAACAGCCATCATATTAGCTGTGTAAGGAAATAATTTTTAGAGACGCCAAAGGGTCAGGAAATACCATTAGCCGCTTCGCTGTGACAGAGTATACGAAAGGCACGAAGTATAGGCTGGTATGTTTGACTGATACAGCCAGACACAGGGGGTCCTAACACTATAACCACACTGCTGAATACATAGACCTCTGCGAGCGGAGTGATAATGCTTTATCTGCCTCTGGTTTGAGGCTCCTGAAAGCTGTGTTTGTTCCTCCACATGTCAAGAGAGAAGGTCAGGGGACGATGAGATAACTGGCACCGTTGTGAGATCTCATTTCAGCTCTGACATCGTGAAACCAGAATGAGCAGAGAGGCAGTGGGGCTCTCCGATGATGCTTTCCTCACTCCTCAGCACGGATGGTCAAAATCATCCTAACTGCTACAATGGTGATGACGACAATAGTTAACAAGGAACACACCCCTTCTTCATGCGGCAACTGTGCCTCAATACTTAACACAACCCCACAGGGGAGGGTGGAGCTCTTAGGAAGTTACTCAGGGCTTGGCATGATCTTTCGGGAGATCGTTATCTCCAGAACTTCCTCAGGATACAGTTAGAAGTAGCATCCTTGCTATTTTAGAGAACCGGCGCTCAACTCAAGCCTCATATGCACGAAACAAGGTGGATCCAACCTTCGGTTTTATTTTTTCTTCCTTTTGTCTTCTTTTCTAACTCAGGTCGGGTATCTGTGTGGCAGATTAATGCTATGAGTGACCTCCATGGAATGCTGAGCACTTCCAAGCTCAGGACTCTTGCAAGACTTAAGGAGGAAAGGTTGGCAGATAAACCGACTTGTTCCCTTGGATGCCTAGTAAGAAAATCTGGCCCACTACCTAGGAACCACTCTAAGATCTTGGAAAGACACAAAGACTTCTTGTTTGTGTGGTTGTGCTCTTCTCAAGTAGGGCTATTTATTTTTTTTAAGATTTTATTTATCAAGTAGGGCTATTTTTATTACTAAGTTCTATTCAGAGTGATAAATGGGAAGAGAGGTCCTTGAACTTCTACGCCAAACAATTGTCGAGTTTTGTTTCACCATGGTGACTCAGAAAATTAGTTATTTGGTCCTGACCTCAGAAGTCTTCATTCTGTTTTGGAAAGTAAATAAGCTAAAACGAAGCTTTCCTCTTGGTTCCACTGAAGAGATACTCAGTATTCTGCTCTAGGATGCCGTCAACCCATCCTAGGTGACGACTGTGCTCCTCTCCACTGCCCTTCAACGACTCTCAGTCTGCAGTCTTTGAAACATTAGTTAGAAGTTAGGAATTCAGCAGCTAATTCCTTGGCGAGTTGCACTCCCTTTTTCCCCTTTGTGACCTGGCTTTGTAGTTTAGGCATGTAAGATGTTAAAGTAATAGTGATCATAAAATAATAGCAGTGAAAAAAAGTTTATAATCAAGTAAAGCCAATTACTGGGCTGACTTCATAGAAATTGGACATCAGAAAAAGATCTCACTCCTCCAGAAAGCTTTAATGGACCCTACGTGCCAGATACTGTGATGTCCAGGTCTTAGGATGGAGGAACAGGAGGTCAGTTGGAGACAGTGTCATGTGGAGAAAACTTGGGCCCTGGAAGCCGGTGGAGCTGCCACTGGCCCATGCCTGGGAACTGGTGAGAGCTGGCTTTACACCAGCTACTGACTGGAGTCCTCTCTGGATTTCCTAGTAATGCACTTAATTTCTTTGAACTTTATATTTTTAAGTGATTGTGGATTCACACAGAAGAAATAATAAAGAGACATCTGTATATTCTTAACCCAGTACCCCAATGGTAACATTTTGCTTAACCACAGTACAATCTCACAACCAGGAAACTGACATTGATTCAACCTGCCAACCTGCTGCAGATTCCACCAGTTTTACACCCACACGCAGCGTGCATGTATATGTGGGTGCATTTTGTTCTGTGCAATTTTTCACATATGTAGATACATATGGCCAAAAGCACAGTCAAGATATAGAAGTTCCATCACAAGGACCCCCCATGCTACCCTTCCACAGCCAACTCCCACCCTCTGACCTCTGGCATCTTATTTCCATCTCTATGATTTTTTATTTCTCATTTCAAGAACGTTTTATAAATGGAATCATATAGCGCAATCTTTTTGGACTGGCTTCTTTCCCTCAGCATAATTCCCTTGCAAGCCATGTAAGTTTTTGTATCAATAGCCCGCTCTTTATTATTGCTGAGTGGTATTCCAAGCTACGGTGAATTACAATTTGTCTAACTGTTCACCCACTGAAGCATGTTTGGGTTGTTTGCAGTTTGGGGCTATAGCAAAAAAAGCTTCTGTGAACATTCGAATTTAGGTTTTTATGTAAGTTTCCATTGCTATGGGAAAGGGTGCACTTCTGGGTTGTATGATAGGTGTATGCACAGTTTTGTAAGAAATTACCAAGTTCCGTCCTAGAGTGGCAGCGCCATCCTGCCATTTCCATGGGAAAGCATGAGTGATCCAGTTTTCTACACTCTTGCTAGCATTTGGTGCCATTGCTGTGATTTTTCTTTTACTCAACCTGATAGGTGTGTAGTCATGCTTCATTGTGGATCTAATTTGCATTTCCCTAATAGCTAATAATATTTAATATACTATCAGATGCTCATTTGCCATCTGTATAATCACTTCGACGAAATGTCTGTCCACGTCTGTTGTTCATTTTCTAACTGGATCGTTTGTTTAATTTTGGCTGTGGACTATTAAGAGCTCTTGTGTATTCTATGTGAAAGCCCTTTATCAGATATGTGGCTTGCAAATATTGCCTCTGAGTCTGTAGTTTGTGTTTTTACCCTCTTAATGTAGCTTAACAGAGGAAAAGTTTTTAATTCTGATAATGTCCAATTTATCAATTTTTCCTTTTATGGATTGGGCTTTATGTACCAACTCCCTCCTGGATGCCAAAAGAGGTCTTCACTAGCCCTACATCCTGAAATTTTTCTCCTACATTTTTTATCGAAGTTTTATAGCTTTACATTTAAGTCTATGATCCACTTAGAATGAATTTTTGTACAAGACATGAGGTTTAGGTTGGGGTCCTTTCTCCCCCAGCCCCCCACAGATGTCCAATTGCTCTGACACCATTTGTTGAAGAGGTTGTCTTTTCCCCATTGTATTGCTTTTGCAAGTTTCTCAAATATCAGTCAGACACACTTGTATGGGTCTATACCTAGGTATTCTGTTCCACTGATCCCTGTGTCTATCCCTTCACTGAGACCACATTGCCTTGATTGCAATAGTGGTATACTAAGCTTAATATCAGATAGAGTGATGACTCCCACTTTCTTCTGTTTTTTTTTTCCAAAATATTTTAGCTATTCTAAAGTACTGAACATTTCCACGTAAATTTTTTAATAACCTCGTCTATGTCTATTTAAAAACATGCTGGGATTTTTATAAGATTTGTATTAAAGCTATAGATCAATTCAGGAAGCACTGACGTCTTTGCTATGTTGAGTCTTGCGATGCATGAACACCACCTTGATTTTAATTATTCACTGCAGGTTTCTTTGCCTCAGCTCCTGGGTTAAAATGCCCCCAGGGCCCCCATCAGCTGCAACTACACCTGAGCTTACTACAGATTTTGGACCCAGAGCTGCCCTCACTGGCACCCTTCTCAGATGCAATCCTCTGTGATTACAGTTTTGGGTACTACCTGTAGCATTATGGAAAAAGCCAGAACTCGTGTTTTGAACCCTACAGCAATCGGGTGTTAGCTGACTCACCTCAAGCCTCAATTTCCTCCTCTGTGGGACAGTGTCCTCCCTGGAGCATCCCAATAGCTAGGCCTAAATGGGGCTGTTATTATTACCCTAACACACAATCCTACCTCTTACCTAAGTTGATGTGCAGTTAGCACCTAAAACGTCAAGCTGCCATCATCCTTATTAGTAATATTTCACCCATTTTAATCCATCATTTCCATTTTTGGTAATCACTCTGGACGCTGATGCCGTCCACATTTTTATCCCAGTCATGGAATAATAATAGCAAACAAGACAAAGAGACATGGACAGAATTTGACATACTACTAGAGAAGTCTGTTCTCATTTAGATTCCTTGTTGCAGTTAACAGAAACACAATCTGGGGAAATAGGCAAAGGATATGCATTAAAAGGAAGCCAAAGAATCATGCTTGGGAGCAACAGAACCAGGCAACGCCAAAATCAGGAACATGTCAGTCTTGCTGAGGAAGCTGCTATGAAATGAACAAGCTCTAATCATCATCTGTTTGTCTGTATCACTCTATTCAAAATTTGTAGCGCTGGGGGAAAGGTCCTCTTGGCCGAGCTCAGGTATGGTGACTGGCTCCTGGCTGTACGGGCAGGAGGAGGAAGGACTGGCTGACAAGACTTTCAGCATCTGTTACAGAAGAATTCCACCTGCGTTTCTCTTTCACCCAAACTGTCCACAGCAGAAGAGAGGCAATGCCCCCAAATGGAATCACGGTACTGTCAGGAAGGAATGTGAGTACTCGGATTCAACAAAGTGCCAAAGTTTACTCTACCTTTTTTTGTTTTTTAAAGATTTGTTTCAATTTTATTTATTCATTTGTCAGAGAGAGAGTGTGAGAGAGAGAGAGCACAAGCAGGGGGAGCAGCAGGCAGAGGGAGAAGCAGGTTCCCCACTGAGCAGGGAGCCTGACATGGAGCTCCATCCCAGGACGCTGGGATCATGACTTGAGCCAAAGGCAGATGTTTAACCGACTGAGCCAGCCAGGTACCCCTAATCTCCCTTTTTCTCATTCGATAGTGATTCACTAGTTAGCACTCCCTGGCAATGGCCAGTCAGCCAGAAGGAAATCCACCCAGTTGTCCAGGCACATAGATCCATGAACTTCACCAAGGATGTTAACAAAGTGATAGAACAGTCTTGCTAAAATGCAGGTGCATGAAGCTCACGGCATTCTGTGAATCTACTGGAACCTACTGGATCGTGACTTCACATTGCCGCCCTGGTTATATAGTGACCTCAAGTCCCCAACTTAACCTAGTACTGAAGTTTTCTCATTGACAAAGGGGGACAATGGTTCTAATCTCACACCTCAGTAGGTTTTTTAAATAAGTACCTCATTTGTTATCTATGGGCTAGTTAGAACCCCAGCTGCCTCCTTACAAGCACAGAGACTAAGCGGCAGTCCCTCAGTTCTGTTAAGGTTTTTTTTTTGTTTGTTTGTTTGTTTTTTTTTTTTACAGGATTGGAGGTAAAGACTGGGGAGAAGAAATCTGGAAAGAAAGTTGAGTAGCTCTGCAAAAGTGAAGAAAGAGAAAAGCTGGACCTCCTGCCATCTGGAGAAATCTGGGAGGCGGCAGGGAGGAAGAGCAGGCCAGGAGATGGAAAAGACCTCCTGTTGTACAATGAAACCCCTCGTAAGGACCCCGGAGGAAACCCTCCCTAAGGAGGCAGTTTGAAACCAGAGTAGACGTGCTACAGGACAAGGGCAGATTCAAGGAAGTTGAACCCGAGTGGCAGAGAAAGCCAAAAGGACACCCATGCCCATCCCACCTCTATCCCATCCTAGCAGGTAGCAGAAATCTAGGATTTAAAGCTCCACGGGCCCCATAATTTGGGGGCTGGAGGCGAATTCACATAGTTCTCAAGGGCCAACTAAGCCTCCAGCTGACTTTTGGATTATACATATTTGCATTCATAGCCGAGAAACAACCGAATATTGAAATCTCTAGTCCTTGGGTGATTTTCCTCATGCAGAAAAAGGGAAAAAAAGAAGGCTCTTTGTTCTGTTATTCCAACTTTGATCTTTTATTCCTTCTCTAAGGGCATAAATGACTGTTTATATATGTTTTCGTGAGTAAATCACTCTTGAGGATTTTTTGTTTTAGTTGCTGTTGTTTCCCTGCTGTGGGTTTTAACACAGAGGACTTTCCTTTTAAACCTCAAAGTATCAACAGCAAGCACCCCGCAAGTGTCATGTGCTCGATCCCTTTGTTTGCGGGGTCTTTTGTCCTATGCTTTGCAGGTACACAGTTAATTACACATGTAAATGTGTGTGTCTGCTGGCAGGAAACCCTGAGGTGACACGGGCTGCTCCCTGCCATTCCCCAGAATGGGTCTAGCCCCCACTTCTGCAGGCTCACGGGGGCCCAGGAGGATCTATGCTTCCCCCTGGCCCTGCCATTCTGGCCACGGCCAAGGGTGCAGATCTAAGGCCAGAAGAGCCAGACCCCAGCTTCTGGGGCAACCTCAGATGACAAGACCAGCTAGGCTGGTGGGATTCTCTTTCTTGGACATTTGAAACAGGAAATGGGCAAGAGAATGCTGAGTGTGTATCATGGAAGGTCGTGAGAATGCTTTAGAGGCCGTGAGGAGTCGTGAGCTGGAATCAGGAGAAAGCAAATTAATAGTGAAAGGAGAAGGGAACAGATTCAGACAATTGATTGCTTTGTAAGAACACCACTGTTCTTGCCCCAGGTATGATCAAATACAGCCGCTCCCTTTGCTTACCTTCCTACACTCCTCTTTTTTCCCATCACCTCCCCTCTTTGCCTAAACCCACTGAGGCAGAATGCTTACAGCTTTGCCATCAGAGCTGGGGTAAATGCACCTCTCCAATTTCCTTGTTTTTCCCAGCCCAGCATGAGATTTCCAAAAGACACATTGACCATCCTGCCACTTGTAGGCATAACGACCAAGGCCTTCCTTTGTCGTCTCAAAATGGCCAGACAGAAATAATATCTGAGACCTCAAGCCTTCCCACCATAGCGCTCTTCTCTCTTACAGAATCCAATTGTAACCCTAGGAAAAAAGAGAGATTGACTTCTGCAAACCTCCCAGGATGCCAACTCTATCATTAGCTACGTAAGAAACTAGGTCCACACGGTGTGGGAGACGTGGCAATGTTATCTCTGCTGTCCATTCAGATTGTCGATTCAGTTGGTGGGTTTGTCAGGAAGGGAACGAGAAAGGTATTTGGAAGTAATATCACTACAGGCTACAGTATATAGGGATGCTGGGGGAAAATACAGCTGAACATATATTTCAGGATGTGGCGAGTGATGTGGCTCAGCCAGAGGAATTTACAGCTGCAACTGGCGTCCCTAATACCATAAAGCTGCACGGGAGCTACTTTTAGGCTTCAAGGATCAAACAGCTAGATTCAAAACACAGATAATAGAATAACAACCGCTGCTTAACAGGGAGCGGGAGATAAAAATAATTTGCTACACTTCGCTGGATTCCACCACAACCTCTAACACAGCAATCCTGCGAAGTTAATTTATTAGAGTACGTGCAGTTGCCGCAGATGAGGGAAAACGCTATCAGTGATGGGGAACCAGCAGACAGGAGATCCTAGCCAGCAGTTAAGCAGGGTAGGATTTCAGAAGCCAAAGAGGGTACAGTAGGAGGCGTCGTCAGAGGGAAAACATTCCCAGGGAAAGCAGGTCTCCTTAGCCCCGGTTGGTGAAAAGAAATCTACATAAAAGAATCCATATTTAATTTGTAAAAATTATTTTAAAATAGGTTATCACTTCAATGAAGAAATTGAATGCATTTCCTGAAACTGACCTGTTTTGTAGCTTTGCTATCAGCCACAAATGACACAGACCAAAAGGCACACGTGACATACTCCTTCCCTCATCCTGTCTCTTAAACAAAGATCTCCCTCCAGTGACCCTTAAAGAGAGTTCAAGGGCTACAGAGTTACAAGAATGAGGTTTCAAAGCTAATAGAATGTAAGGCAGCTGACCATATCTCTGACTACCCTTCCTTGTCAACCCAGAAGAAGTGCTGGGTGTGGGGGACACAACTACTGAGGTGCTTATAGACATGTTCCTGTGGCACTTAAATGAAGAAATCAGAAGGAATTGGACATCGCATTTACATTCTGACACCACCAGCCCCCTTCCTTGCATTTCCTCCTCGCCCTCAACTCACAAAGGCACACAATAGCCAGGAACAGACAGAACAAGAGTGAAGAGAGGTGATCAAAACGCTTGATCTTAACAGTCCCTAGAAGCTTTTGATCCAGAGTAATGAGTGAGTGAATACTGTCTGGCCCCAGCCAAAAAGTAATGAATAATAATCATCTTAAATACTCCCTCCCTTTCTCCTGAAGTCTTTGTCCCCAGTCTGGCAAATTGTAATGTGCCAAAGGGATATTTTCACCAATGTTTCCAAATATGTTATTCAGAGTGGGATTTTATGTGAGATAGCCCCAGGGAATTTTCTGGAACAAAAAGGCCGCCCCCAAATTGGATGCATAAGCTGCTTTAAGGTTTTAAGATTTGGCAAAGTATATCGTGCCTTCACCACCCCCACCCCCACTCCCCATAAGCCAAAAATGGAAAAGAAAAGGATTTGGTTTTGGAAGCACTGCAAAGGGACTCTGTATTTCAATAGGTTCCCAAGAATGCAGCAAGCAGGAGAGGCAGTGTCCCCAACACAAAGCCACCCAGACCCCTGAGCTTCTAGCTGGCATGCTGCCTGGTCAAGAAAAGAGGATGCTATTGAATTTGCAGGCATCTCTGCCGGGGACGAGGCGGAGGATATTGCAAAAGGATAATGGGAGAAAGAGGGAACGCAGAGATGGAGGGACAGGTAAACTCTGGAAATGGAAGACTATTCTTCAAGCATAGAAATGCAACCTAAAAAAATTAATGCAAAAAAAATGTCCTTAGCAGAGGGAGGAGTGAGAGAGGATACATGTAGCATAACAAATACACCCCGTGGCCAACATCTCATGACCATTAAAACCAGAGATAATTAAACAGAAGAATCTAATCATGCAGAAGGATGGTAATCTCCAAGTGGTAAGTCACTTCAGCGGGTATCCACACTTTAGTTCCGGGGCCAGACCTATAATAGCAGCAAAAATGTAAACACGCGCATGCGCGCGCGCAGGCACATACACGTACAGCCAGAGGCGGAGCATCTCGAGGCCTGAGCACGGGCGGCAACGGGAAAACTCATCCACGAGGACTTTTTAAATGCTTTGCATTTGTTTTCCATCTTCTTCCCCATTTCTTCTGATGGGGATTTTGACTGTATTTTGAAATCATGATCCACTCCTGCAGCACTGTAATTACACAAATATTGGCATTATAATGAAGGTTAGTGCCAGAAATAGCAAGGCAGAGAGGGGCGCAATTTGTCTTTGTGAATGCAAGTGTGTGTGTACATGTTTATAAATACCTCCCATTGACATGGAAATCATTTCCTGGTCCAAGCGAGAGGAATGTAGGAAATGGAACAAGGGCCTCAGTCTCCTTTTCCGCTGAAGAAGGTGAAGGCAAGACAAGGCAGGTGCTTCCAGTTACGGAAAATTTTAAGAATGGATTCAATGCCGGCTTAAGCTGAACTCAGCTCCCTTAACTGGCCCGCAGTTGAGCGGGCACTCGGGGCTCTGTTTGTAAAGGAACATCAGTCTGGGGCAGTAAGGCTTCTACTTGGACCTCTGGTGCCTCAGGGAGGAGCTCTTAAACGCTATGCAGAACTGGAGGTCTACGCTCCTCCCCTCCTCTTTCCCATTCTTGCCTCCAGGGCACCCTCCAGCGTCTTCAACCAATAACAATGGAAGATGGGAGAGAAACAACCCAGCTTCTTAAGTTCTGGATCTCGGGAGAAAGGAATATTTTAAAGCTGCAAGTGTCACACAGAATGTGTGATAGTTCTATACGACCAAGTCAACAAATCCTTTGAAACTCATCCCTTCTAAAGGGGGAGCCTAATTCCCCTCCCCTCGGACATGGGCTACACCAAGTGTCCCACTTCTGAGCACCAGCATATGATGGGAGGGTTGCTAGGTGACTTCTAAGCCTAGGTCATAGAAATGCTGTCTCCCCTTTGAATCGCTGCTTCTGGGGAAAGCCAGCAGCTTGCCATGAGAACACACAAGCAGCCTGTGGCGACAGCCACCCAGTGAGGACCTGCGGTGTCCTGCCAATAACCATCACCAGCTTGCTAGCCACATGGTCAAGTCACCTTGGAAAAGGATCGTGCAACCCCACTCAAGCCTTCAGATCAGCGCAGCTCCAACCAAGATCTCGATTATCACCTTAGGAGAGATCCTGAGCCAGAACCACCCAGATAAGCCACTAACCTAGAGGAAATGTAAGTAGAAGTATTCATTGTCTAAAGCCATTTTATTTTGGAGTAATGAGTTACACAGCAGTAAAGGAATACAGAGTCCTAGCGGCATTGACCCCTGGCTGCCCGTAGCTGTAACCTGCTCTTCTCCAGCAGCTCGGCCATGCTTCCTTAGCGCACCTGCAAAGCAGACTACCGGTGCTCAAAATTCGTGTCTCTCAGGGTTTGCTTTCGGGCTCTAAGACATCCCATAGCAGGTAAATAGGATTACTGTCCTCATATTAGGGCCAGGGAAAAACACGAAGGTGGGAGTTCGGCCGCACACAGTAACAGAATGAGGCTTTCGGAAGTCTAACGCGCTGCCCTCCCGCCTCATCACCGCTGTATCCCTCCCTACCCCGATCCTTTGTGAATTTAAGCCATCTCTCTTCTCTCACCAAGAACAATAAATTAATTTGCTCATTCACCGTGGACCTAGACACTCATCATAATCACAAAATTTAAAAACCAATCTGAGCAAATTCAATAACAAAAGCAGGAACTTGGAGTCACTTAAGTGGCAGTGTATTTGTTTTTCCTAATGATACCTGCACACAGCAGGGAAGAATAATTAGCAAATTAATGGACTGTTCTTCTGTTGACATTAACACAAAGGCTGGACGTGCGCGCCTCTGCCGCGTTGTATGTCTGGGCTCTAGGTTCTGGACTGAACCCGCTGACCAACGTCACTCAGAATTTATTGAAGTTATAAACAAATGACCACGCTGCGTGGGCAAGAAATGATGGAGACGGAGCCTGGGTGTACTGTGCTTTCTGTGCCGATCAAATAAAATGTGCAGCCAACTTCATCTGTCAGATATTTAATCATAATCATTATTGTGCTATGTGCTAATTAGGCATAAATGGGACGTAAATGACTCTTGATCGCACCATTTTATATATCAAACAACAATGTTTGCATTTTTCTTCTCCCTTTGATGGTTTTCCAGTATCCGTCTGTAGTCAGTGTCACTGTGGTTGGTTTCCATGGAGTTAGAGATGCAGAGGAGAATACACGTGGGCTTTGGAACCAGACAGATCCCTCAGGCTGTAAGATCCTGATCAAGTTACTTTACATGGCTTGGCCTCTGTAAAAATGGAAATGAGCCCCTGCAGCAGGATGGCCAGGAGAATGGAATGAGAAACTGAGGCAATCGCTAGCGGAGTGTCGGTATGCAATAGGTGCTCAACAAAAGTCTCCTCCTATCTCTTTTAGCATAACCTTTCCTACATCAACATTACTTCCATATACATGACTGCGGGAGGTTCTCAGGCATCTCCCCACAAATTACCACTTCCTGCCCTGCACCCCGCTCCCAAGGGCACCTGCCCTCAGCTTCTAAGGCACACGGTCCCTCGCTAAGATCCCAAACATATCCATATTTTAACAAATAATCCCTACCCACTGAAGGAAAATTACTCCAGTATTCAGGACGAATGTCTTTGAGTTCACAAGTGGAAAGAAGCAGGTTTCCATTTGACTTAGGAGTAGGACCGTCAACACTCCAGCAAGCATGAGTTCTAATTATGGGCAAATGGTGACGGCAATTTCTCTTTGCATTAGATTTGGATATGGCTGGTGAGAGACTGGAAGGCACTAAAGGAAATACAATGCTGTAGCCTGCATTCAGCTCATCCAATGGGAGGCTGGTGGTGTTTGGGAATCATTTCGCGAACACATACAGATAGAATATTTGTACTGACACGCTTCCCATCCTCGTGGCTCTGTGCTCCTCTGTAGAGGCCAAGGGTTCGCCTTTCTGATGGAGAAGATAAGATTTGTGCAAGTGATGTCCACTGATCAGCACAAGAACTCCAAACAGCAAAGCAACAGTAATAACCACCACTTATGAAGTTTAAAAGCCTCATTAAATGTTAAAACCCTAACATTTATTTGCATCCAAGTTAACAAATACCTTTTATACCTCACCTCATCTGATCCTCTGGCTGGCCGGGTGGGTATTATCAACTCCATTTTACGGATAAGCACACTGAGACCCAGAGGTTAGATGTCATGCCCAAGAGGTCCATGAAGAAGAGGCAAAAGAATCAGCTCTGGAATCTTAACCTCACATTCTTGTCTCGTATCACACTCCCTCTAAGAATAAATGATTAGCTTGCTTGTTTGAGGGATCAAGGGAAGCTAATTTATAAATTCTCCAGTTAGCTTTTCTTGTCCCGTCTTGGTGTTTAGACCCACAAAGCCACACACCCACATCCATACATACAGTGTAGAAATAGTTTAAAAGCAGTTGTTTAATGATCTTTGAGAAGAATTTTTTGTCATGAATAGACTGCTTCCCAGGGCCCAGGCTAATTGGAAGTATTAGGACTACTGTCCAGTGGTCCACAGATAAAAGGCTCATTTTTTATGCAGTTCTGGCAACAAACTGTTTCGGCCAATGGTGCTAATAACTTCTGCAGGAGGAAGCATTCAGATCTTACCACAAAAGAACAGACCTTCCCTGGGTCAGCTATGAAGTAACTTACGGTCTGTTTTCTTTTTCAACTTCCCCACCACAACATGGAGACTTTTGGCCACAAATGTCAGTTTCATCTATAAAGCTCTTGACCTCAGCAGAGAAGAACTGTTGTCAAGTACAAGAAATGTAAGAATCACTTTCAAAATAAGCAAGCGAGGCTTGGAGTATAGCAAATCCAAATTGAGCCAGGCACTAGGCCAGGATCCAGGCCCCTGGCCTTGGTGGTTCTCAACCTGGGCTGGTCATTAGTGTCCCCTGGAGGCATTTTAAAATTCCACTCCCAAGGTCTTTATTTACTGAGAATTAATTATTCTCGATTAATTCAGAAACTCTGGGAGTAGCAGCAAGCAGTAATATTTTTTAAAGCTCTGCAAGTGATTCCATTGTACAGCTACAGTTGAGCAACTATTCTAGTAAAATCCAGAGTGTTCCAAACTTCTTTGAGAATCACTTGAGGTTCTTATTAAAAATAGAGATTCATGGGTCCTGACCTCTATCCCCTGAATCAGAACTTCCAGGGGAAGGACTTGGGAATAGGTATTTTGAACAAGATCCCAAAGATTCTTAGGGTGAGAGAAGTTAGGCCAAACCTGTTACTATCCTCAAACAATCAACAGGGTGGAAAGGCAAGCTACAAAATGAGAGAAAATATTTGCAAATCATAGATCTGAAAAGAGGCTAACATCCAGAAGATATAAAGAACTCCTACAACTCAAAAATAAAAAGACAAGCTGATTTTTTAAATGTGCAAAAGACTTGACACGAAAGCAAAAAGTTTGAGATTAGGGTTCCAGAATGGATTCCTTTGCCTATCCTTCATGGGCCTCCGGGGCATGGCATCTAAGCTCCCTGGGTCCCTTTTTGCTCATCTGCTACATCCCAGCGTCCCCAGGCCTCAGCAAGACCTCACAGAGAAGCTCCCAGTAGGGCTGCGTCTTGGCAATACTCTCTCTGACCTATCCTGGGAAGGCAATGCCCTGGAGGTACTGGAGGACTAAGTCAGCAATGAGCTCTCTGTAACCACAATGGGAAAGAAAGCCCAGCATTTTGAATCACGGAGTAGCCTGCCAGAAACTCGTTATTTAAACTTGGGAGCTTTCAGGGTGGGCTTGGAATTCGTTGTATGCAGGCAATTGTATGAAGGCAATGTCATGGGGAAACTTGATTAAAAAAAAAAAAAGTCTTCCCAGAGCCCCGCAGTTGTTGCAAGGGTCTCTGAGCCACTAGCAGGGGGAACAATAACCTAATTTCCTTTCCCACCTCACTCCATCACTCAGACCCAGAGGCCTCCATTTTCTCAAGTTCCATCAAAGATTGGAGAGGTTCCGAGAAGGACAAGAAATTTCAAGAGGTTTCTGATCAGAGAGTAATTCCAGGATATGCAGAGGAGATTGTGTGAGCTGAAAAACAAAGCTGAGAGGGGTTAACAGAGGACGGGGCGAGGTGGGCAGGGGGATCCAAACCGGTGGTCAGAAGTGGCTGAGCCGTGGAAATGGACAGGAGCAAGAAACGCTACTGTTCAAATCATCCCCATATAGTGTATGTGCTCCATTTCTGGGAGTCACTTCCCTAGCCCCCATTTGAGAGACAGGTTGAAAAAAAGGCTGGGGTGGCTATGTGCTTTGGAATTAAAGCAGCATCTGCAGAATTATTAGCTGGACCAAGATGTGCAGAAGCTATCAATCTCTCTGCTTTGGGGAATAATGGATTGCCAAAGGGGTCCAGACAGGCTGCTTTCTCTCCCCTGAGGTCTGGCCCTGAGTTCAGCACAATTAGCTAAGTGCTTCTGTGCTGGAGAGGACTGGGAGCACAGGCAGCTCCCGCCTAAGCACAAGGTGCTTGAGGAAAGAGAGGTTTCAGGAACTCGGAGTTACACCTGTCACCCAACCGGGACCAACAGTGTCCACTAACATTGTAGAAGCAGAAGCCATGACTAGGGCAGAAATGGGCTCTGCTTTGGGCTTTGGAAGTCTGGTGAAGCCTGTAAACCCCTTCTCCAAATAACGTTTCGAAGGGCAGAAAATAAATATGCAGGATTACAGAAAAGCCGACTATGTTGAAATACAGCTACCCAAAATATTTGTATTAAAAAAACCAGGGGTGCCTGGGTGGCACAGTGGTTAAGCGTCTGCCTTCGGCTCAGGGCGTGATCC
>NC_048223.1:31713936-31739801 GCF_002007445.2 Ailuropoda melanoleuca
AAGCCATTTTATTTTGGAGTAATGAGTTACACAGCAGTAAAGGAATACAGAGTCCTAGCGGCATTGACCCCTGGCTGCCCGTAGCTGTAACCTGCTCTTCTCCAGCAGCTCGGCCATGCTTCCTTAGCGCACCTGCAAAGCAGACTACCGGTGCTCAAAATTCGTGTCTCTCAGGGTTTGCTTTCGGGCTCTAAGACATCCCATAGCAGGTAAATAGGATTACTGTCCTCATATTAGGGCCAGGGAAAAACACGAAGGTGGGAGTTCGGCCGCACACAGTAACAGAATGAGGCTTTCGGAAGTCTAACGCGCTGCCCTCCCGCCTCATCACCGCTGTATCCCTCCCTACCCCGATCCTTTGAATTTAAGCCATCTCTCTTTTCTCACCAAGAACAATAAATTAATTTGCTCATTCACCGTGGACCTAGACACTCATCATAATCACAAAATTTAAAAACCAATCTGAGCAAATTCAATAACAAAAGCAGGAACTTGGAGTCACTTAAGTGGCAGTGTATTTGTTTTTCCTAATGATACCTGCACACAGCAGGGAAGAATAATTAGCAAATTAATGGACTGTTCTTCTGTTGACATTAACACAAAGGCTGGACGTGCGCGCCTCTGCCGCGTTGTATGTCTGGGCTCTAGGTTCTGGACTGAACCCGCTGACCAACGTCACTCAGAATTTATTGAAGTTATAAACAAATGACCACGCTGCGTGGGCAAGAAATGATGGAGACGGAGCCTGGGTGTACTGTGCTTTCTGTGCCGATCAAATAAAATGTGCAGCCAACTTCATCTGTCAGATATTTAATCATAATCATTATTGTGCTATGTGCTAATTAGGCATAAATGGGACGTAAATGACTCTTGATCGCACCATTTTATATATCAAACAACAATGTTTGCATTTTTCTTCTCCCTTTGATGGTTTTCCAGTATCCGTCTGTAGTCAGTGTCACTGTGGTTGGTTTCCATGGAGTTAGAGATGCAGAGGAGAATACACGTGGGCTTTGGAACCGGACAGATCCCTCAGGCTGTAAGATCCTGATCAAGTTACTTTACATGGCTTGGCCTCTGTAAAAATGGAAATGAGCCCCTGCAGCAGGATGGCCAGGAGAATGGAATGAGAAACTGAGGCAATCGCTAGCGGAGTGTCGGTATGCAATAGGTGCTCAACAAAAGTCTCCTCCTATCTCTTTTAGCATAACCTTTCCTACATCAACATTACTTCCATATACATGACTGCGGGAGGTTCTCAGGCATCTCCCCACAAATTACCACTTCCTGCCCTGCACCCCGCTCCCAAGGGCACCTGCCCTCAGCTTCTAAGGCACACGGTCCCTCGCTAAGATCCCAAACATATCCATATTTTAACAAATAATCCCTACCCACTAAAGGAAAATTACTCCAGTATTCAGGACGAATGTCTTTGAGTTCACAAGTGGAAAGAAGCAGGTTTCCATTTGACTTAGGAGTAGGACCGTCAACACTCCAGCAAGCATGAGTTCTAATTATGGGCAAATGGTGACGGCAATTTCTCTTTGCATTAGATTTGGATATGGCTGGTGAGAGACTGGAAGGCACTAAAGGAAATACAATGCTGTAGCCTGCATTCAGCTCATCCAATGGGAGGCTGGTGGTGTTTGGGAATCATTTCGCGAACACATACAGATAGAATATTTGTACTGACACGCTTCCCATCCTCGTGGCTCTGTGCTCCTCTGTAGAGGCCAAGGGTTCGCCTTTCTGATGGAGAAGATAAGATTTGTGCAAGTGATGTCCACTGATCAGCACAAGAACTCCAAACAGCAAAGCAACAGTAATAACCACCACTTATGAAGTTTAAAAGCCTCATTAAATGTTAAAACCCTAACATTTATTTGCATCCAAGTTAACAAATACCTTTTATACCTCACCTCATCTGATCCTCTGGCTGGCCGGGTGGGTATTATCAACTCCATTTTACGGATAAGCACACTGAGACCCAGAGGTTAGATGTCATGCCCAAGAGGTCCATGAAGAAGAGGCAAAAGAATCAGCTCTGGAATCTTAACCTCACATTCTTGTCTCGTATCACACTCCCTCTAAGAATAAATGATTAGCTTGCTTGTTTGAGGGATCAAGGGAAGCTAATTTATAAATTCTCCAGTTAGCTTTTCTTGTCCCGTCTTGGTGTTTAGACCCACAAAGCCACACACCCACATCCATACATACAGTGTAGAAATAGTTTAAAAGCAGTTGTTTAATGATCTTTGAGAAGAATTTTTTGTCATGAATAGACTGCTTCCCAGGGCCCAGGCTAATTGGAAGTATTAGGACTACTGTCCAGTGGTCCACAGATAAAAGGCTCATTTTTTATGCAGTTCTGGCAACAAACTGTTTCGGTCAATGGTGCTAATAACTTCTGCAGGAGGAAGCATTCAGATCTTACCACAAAAGAACAGACCTTCCCTGGGTCAGCTATGAAGTAACTTACGGTCTGTTTTCTTTTTCAACTTCCCCACCACAACATGGAGACTTTTGGCCACAAATGTCAGTTTCATCTATAAAGCTCTTGACCTCAGCAGAGAAGAACTGTTGTCAAGTACAAGAAATGTAAGAATCACTTTCAAAATAAGCAAGCGAGGCTTGGAGTATAGCAAATCCAAATTGAGCCAGGCACTAGGCCAGGATCCAGGCCCCTGGCCTTGGTGGTTCTCAACCTGGGCTGGTCATTAGTGTCCCCTGGAGGCATTTTAAAATTCCACTCCCAAGGTCTTTATTTACTGAGAATTAATTATTCTCGATTAATTCAGAAACTCTGGGAGTAGCAGCAAGCAGTAATATTTTTTAAAGCTCTGCAAGTGATTCCATTGTACAGCTACAGTTGAGCAACTATTCTAGTAAAATCCAGAGTGTTCCAAACTTCTTTGAGAATCACTTGAGGTTCTTATTAAAAATAGAGATTCATGGGTCCTGACCTCTATCCCCTGAATCAGAACTTCCAGGGGAAGGACTTGGGAATAGGTATTTTGAACAAGATCCCAAAGATTCTTAGGGTGAGAGAAGTTAGGCCAAACCTGTTACTATCCTCAAACAATCAACAGGGTGGAAAGGCAAGCTACAAAATGAGAGAAAATATTTGCAAATCATAGATCTGAAAAGAGGCTAACATCCAGAAGATATAAAGAACTCCTACAACTCAAAAATAAAAAGACAAGCTGATTTTTTAAATGTGCAAAAGACTTGACACGAAAGCAAAAAGTTTGAGATTAGGGTTCCAGAATGGATTCCTTTGCCTATCCTTCATGGGCCTCCGGGGCATGGCATCTAAGCTCCCTGGGTCCCTTTTTGCTCATCTGCTACATCCCAGCGTCCCCAGGCCTCAGCAAGACCTCACAGAGAAGCTCCCAGTAGGGCTGCGTCTTGGCAATACTCTCTCTGACCTATCCTGGGAAGGCAATGCCCTGGAGGTACTGGAGGACTAAGTCAGCAATGAGCTCTCTGTAACCACAATGGGAAAGAAAGCCCAGCATTTTGAATCACGGAGTAGCCTGCCAGAAACTCGTTATTTAAACTTGGGAGCTTTCAGGGTGGNCAAAAAGTTTGAGATTAGGGTTCCAGAATGGATTCCTTTGCCTATCCTTCATGGGCCTCCGGGGCATGGCATGTAAGCTCCCTGGGTCCCTTTTTGCTCATCTGCTACATCCCAGGGTCCCCAGGCCTCAGCAAGACCTCACAGAGAAGCTCCCAGTAGGGCTGCGTCTTGGCAATACTCTCTCTGACCTATCCTGGGAAGGCAATGCCCTGGAGGTACTGGAGGACTAAGTCAGCAATGAGCTCTCTGTAACCACAATGGGAAAGAAAGCCCAGCATTTTGAATCACGGAGTAGCCTGCCAGAAACTCGTTATTTAAACTTGGGAGCTTTCAGGGTGGGCTTGGAATTCGTTGTATGCAGGCAATTGTATGAAGGCAATGTCATGGGGAAACTTGATTAAAAAAAAAAAAAGTCTTCCCAGAGCCCCGCAGTTGTTGCAAGGGTCTCTGAGCCACTAGCAGGGGGAACAATAACCTAATTTCCTTTCCCACCTCACTCCATCACTCAGACCCAGAGGCCTCCATTTTCTCAAGTTCCATCAAAGATTGGAGAGGTTCCGAGAAGGACAAGAAATTTCAAGAGGTTTCTGATCAGAGAGTAATTCCAGGATATGCAGAGGAGATTGTGTGAGCTGAAAAACAAAGCTGAGAGGGGTTAACAGAGGACGGGGCGAGGTGGGCAGGGGGATCCAAACCGGTGGTCAGAAGTGGCTGAGCCGTGGAAATGGACAGGAGCAAGAAACGCTACTGTTCAAATCATCCCCATATAGTGTATGTGCTCCATTTCTGGGAGTCACTTCCCTAGCCCCCATTTGAGAGACAGGTTGAAAAAAAGGCTGGGGTGGCTATGTGCTTTGGAATTAAAGCAGCATCTGCAGAATTATTAGCTGGACCAAGATGTGCAGAAGCTATCAATCTCTCTGCTTTGGGGAATAATGGATTGCCAAAGGGGTCCAGACAGGCTGCTTTCTCTCCCCTGAGGTCTGGCCCTGAGTTCAGCACAATTAGCTAAGTGCTTCTGTGCTGGAGAGGACTGGGAGCACAGGCAGCTCCCGCCTAAGCACAAGGTGCTTGAGGAAAGAGAGGTTTCAGGAACTCGGAGTTACACCTGTCACCCAACCGGGACCAACAGTGTCCACTAACATTGTAGAAGCAGAAGCCATGACTAGGGCAGAAATGGGCTCTGCTTTGGGCTTTGGAAGTCTGGTGAAGCCTGTAAACCCCTTCTCCAAATAACGTTTCGAAGGGCAGAAAATAAATATGCAGGATTACAGAAAAGCCGACTATGTTGAAATACAGCTACCAAAATATTTGTATTAAAAAAACCAGGGGTGCCTGGGTGGCACAGCGGTTAAGCGTCTGCCTTCGGCTCAGGGCGTGATCCCGGCGTTATGGGATCGAGCCCCACATCAGGCTCCTCTGCTATGAGCCTGCTTCTCCCTCTCCCACTCCCCCTGCTTGTGTTCCCTCTCTCGCTGGCTGTCTCTATCTCTGTCGAATAAATAAATAAAATCTTTAAAAAAATAATAATAAAAAAATAAATAAATAAAAAAACCAAATTGGTGATGTAGTAATAGTTGTGTATCTTTATTAAACATTAAATAAAATCTAGTAGTGAGTGTAATAATTTAGGATTATGGAAGTAATGAATATTTCACAATATCCACAACAATAGCTATAGGAGATGAAAATATCTGTAATATCTAGTGGAACTGTTAATTCTACCATGGGTTTCCGACATACATTCATCATCGTGCTAAGTTTTATTTAGATGTTAGTGAAAATAAATAAGTAACACTTTTTCCACCCAAATTTATAGATCCCTGAATTCTCTCCATGTGCCTTAGAACTTCCTCTGCAAATGGGAATTTAAAATGACAATGACCCTCTGCGCCAATGTGAGTGCTAAAAGCAAGCATGCATTTATCTTTTAATTTAACTGCGCTAGGTGCAAATCCCATAGACCCTGGCCTTACGAGGCCTGAAATCTGGAAGAAAATGACAGGCAAAGCATCACATGGTGACAATAACTCTGGTCATCTCCACATCAATCCAAAGTAAGGGCTGTTCACCCCGCCTCCCTGCTGTCTTCATTTCCTGAGCTTGTCTCTATTGATGTCCCCATCTGGGGGATTGGAATAGATGCTTAGGAGTCCATGGAGTTCACCATTTGAACTATGGACTATACAGGACTTTGAGATGGCTTTTCTCAGCAGTGTGATCAGATTTGTCTTTCAGGACAGTCGCTCAACCCCCAAGACTGAGACTATGACTGAGTCTACCTGCTGTGCTCCGTGCCCACGGCCACCACCTTTGTGCAAACACCCACCCCCTCTGGTCTGGATTGCTGCCGTTGCTTTTTAATGGGCGTCCTTGCATTCTTTCTTGCTCCCCCACTGTTTTTCTCCACAAAGCAGCCAGAGAGATCTTCTCAAAAAACATCTCCAATCCCACCTCTTCCTTAGGATGGTTCAGTGGTTTTCCGTATCGCGTATACTAAGTCTCAATCTCTTCCCCATCCTGCAGGGGTCAGCAACCTATGGCCTGCTGGACAAATCCAGCCTGCATCTGCGTTTGTATGGCCTGTTAAGCTAAATAATTTATGGAAATTTGTCTCTGCTCTTCCTATGTAAGTATCTATATATAAGTACCTCTCGGCCCACAAAACCTAACATATTTACTATTTGGCCCTTTCCAGAAACAGGTTGCTAATCTCTGCCAGCCAGGAAACCAGGAACCAGCCTAGGCCATTCAAATGGGGGGAAATTAAGTCAGAGCATCAGCTGTCTAAGGTTGTAAGAGCTCAGGAGACAAAAGGACACACTCAGGCCACTCAGAGATTAACAACAGCAGGAAGCTGCTACCACCCTGCGAGGGGAGACCAAGGAAGGAAGTGGTGTAGATAGTCAGAGGCACAGAGCTGGAGGAATCCCAACAGAGCCGCCACCGGGGATGCCGCTGAGAAAGAGATGCTGGATTCTTCCTTCCTCCCACACCCCAGTTCACACCAGTACCTCCTATCAGCTAAAGCCGCCTGGAAAGTTGTTGGCAAGGAGGCCCGGGAAATGCAGTTTCCCTGAAATACAAAGCAAAGCAAGAGAAGAGAAAGATGGGAAGTGGATATTAGGGCTAGCAGGCAAATGACCAGCTCCTCTGTAAAGAAGCGAGGGTAACACCTACCTTAAAATTAGCTGTAAGAGCTAAAGGTGACCTAGCGAAAGGTGTCCGAATCAATTCTGGAAGAGGTAGCCAATGCTATTATCATCATTATTACTAGTATTAACTTCTACCCTGAACGTGGGTTTTCAGTATTGGGTTGTCTAAGCTGAGCACGAAGGGATGGACAGAAGATGGGACCATAATTGACCTGACTTACCCAGAAGCTGTGAAGAATGGGATGAAATTAGACCACATCTATGGCTCCCCAACACACCATGGAGATGGGCTCAAGAACTTGCTCCAAACCCCTCTTCTCCCAGGCAATGAAACCATTTCATACCACCCACTGCAGGCCAGAGGGATGGTGGGATCAGGAGTTTGCTGTTGCAAAATGCACTCAGATATGCTCTGTGCTAGCAGGGATTTTTCTTTTCCTTGAAGCATGGATATTGTTCGTAGAAATGCATTTCTGTCCACTCATGCACACTTCTTTCCCTGGACCTGTCTATTGTGCCAGCTTCTAAAACCACAAGCATAACAGCTTCGTTTTACAAGCTTTCTCTGTTAAATGCCAGCCAATGAAATCAATGATGGGTGTAATAAGATGAAGAATGTAGCCAGTAGGGAAAGTTTTTGCACCTTAAATGTCATAAGCAGGGACAAAAATGTGCACAGCCTGAATATGCATCATCAACCCAGGCAGACCATCCAAGCAGAAGCTCCAAGAACTGGCTCTTGGGAAATTGACCACCTCTGGCCACTGGTGGTTTGACTCGACAGTTGAGCACTGAAACTCCGAGCCTAAGACTTTGAAAGTTCCAATTGTAGGTTTACAGAGAAATATGTGTGCTCTACTTTGGTCACCTCTGGAGGGTCGAGTCATTCACATCCCTCCTCTCTCCACTTATGTGTCAAAGGGCAGGTGTGTTGAGGGTCATGGCAACAGCTAAATGCATGACTTGGTCTTGTAGTCTGTCTACATCTGATTCTGCCCCTCCTAGACCCATTTCTGGGTTAAACTTTTAAGTATCAGAATCAGCGCTATTTCAATAAAATCAAATATTTTAAGTGGAAGTAGTGTGAATTCTTTCTATGCAGCTCTCATACTGATTCCCAGAGCAGCCCTTTACTGGAACCTCCAAAGGCATGTTGGGCTTGGGATGGGCTGCTGGGGAGCCGAAGGCAGAAAGAAAAATGTTTTTTTTATCCTACCCTAGATAGAGTTTCCCAAACTTCAATTATTCTCAGAAAGTCTTCAAAACGGTCCTATCCAAGTGCCACCTCTACACTTCTTTACTTAACATCTTGTTTTTAATTACTTCATTTTTATTTAAATCTATTTTTAAAGGAAACCTACTTTTCATCAACATAAAAGGAGTGCCACTTGCCATAAATAGAAGGTAACCATGAAAACAAAATGATGTTACTATGTGGCCCACTGAAGGTCTAGAACCTGAAGCCCACTCTCTGTTACAAAGAAGAGAATCAGCAAATGGCAAGAATGCCATTAAAGATACACTGGCACCAAAATAGAGACTTCTCCTTGACACGATCAGAAGGATAGAAAGATAGCTGAAAAAGAAGTCATTCTTTTTCTGGGTGATTGAATGTCATTTGTTACCATGTCCACACACAGCCTTAATCATCCACATAGTGTGGTACCCAGAACAGCTCCGTAATTTGCAGGATCCAGTGCAAAATGAAAATGTGGGGCCTTGTTCAAAAATTATTAATCATTTAAAGACAAAGACAACAGAACATTAGAGCAAGCACAGGGCCCTTCACAACTAATAGGCCACACTCTCATAAAGCTTTGATGGTACACGTGTCATATATTGTATATTATAGAGAATGCAAACGTTCGAGAGAATGATGGATGCGGACACCGTGTGAGAATCTTGATGTCTAAAAATCCCAAAGGGCAGTCCTGGGGGTCTTCAAGGGTGCCTGAGGCAGGGAACAAAGCCAAGGTGTAGCAACAATAAGTCCACATTGTGCTGATGAGAACAGCCACCAGAAAGTCAGGTCGGAAGAAAAAATGAGGAATGCGGCTGGAGCCATTGCCCGGAACCGTTTGTGGCTTGCTTTTTAAAAAACAAAAACAAAAACAAAAAAAAACAGCTCCTTCTTTCTCAGTCAAGGTTAGATCTGAGGAATATTAAAAAGATAGCAATGGCATGACCTGATATTTCCGACAGTGCCCTAGCAAGAGACATCCAGTCTGCTTAGAGGTAACAGCTGATAGGAGATTTGTGAAGGGACAAGGCACAGAGAGGTGTAGGCAGGGAAACCAAAAGGGACAATCACACACCAGGACTGGCAACAGCAGGAAACTATTACTGACCCTCGTCCTGAAAGGGCAAAGGGAAGCAGATGTCATTGGGACTTCAAGAGAACTAAACCCAGGAGAGAAGGTGGGCCAAGACCTTAGGGGGAGAAATATAGTTCCCACCAAACCACAGCCCAGTAAGGAGGGAGCAGTAAGAATAAATACACCAACTTCTTCTCCTCTCAGGATGCTCCATTGGCTGAACACAACCTGGAACCAGAGGGCAAAAGATCTTGGAAGACGCAGCGACAGAAGTCATCTTCCTAGGGCACAGAGCAGGAAAGACAAGAGGTGAATGATCTAAAGGACAAATGGAAATTAGCACATCTGGTGACATGTGTTTGTGCAGAGGGGTGTGTGTGTGTGTGTGTGTGTGTGTGTGTGTGTGTGTGTGTGTGTTGGAAAAAGTAGCTGATGAGGGAAAGATAGCACCCAGCTTTGGGGCTTGGGCAAACTGGCGAAAGGTGATTCCATTCACCAAACTAGGGAATTCAGAAGGGGGGACAGTTTGGGGAAGGAGTTAACACATTCTGTTTTGGTCATCCAAGTTGGGGGGGGGGCACTAGTGACATCTAAAGGCAAAAGAAACCAGGACTACCTCTATACACTTGGGGGTCATGGATTAGTAGGAGGCAAGTAAAGTGAGTGAGAAGAAAATAAGGCCAGGTAGACAGATCCAGCAACACCAACATGAAAAGGGGATCAGGGGTGATATGCACTAAAGAAAACTAAAGAGGGGCCAGGTGGGTAAGAAGAGATCCAAGAGAGTTTTGCTTTAGGGGATGGGGGTGAGGGCAGTGTAGACCATTTGGTCAGGAATATATCTGGAGGGAATGAGCCTCTGGTCACTGTACAAAAAGCCCTTAAGTGGAACCCTGCACAGCCTGACTATTTGGAAGAAATGACCGCTTCTCTCTGTTCCAGCCTACGCTGTGGCAGTTCTCAGCTCCTCCCCCACTAAAGCTCCCAGGCTGCCCCAAAGATGGAAGGCCATGCCTCAACCACCACCATCTCCAACTCAGAGAAACCCCCTCTAGCTTCCATCCCTTCCCACCACCATTCTCTCGGTTTCTGCCGAAACCAGTGCAGAAAGATGAGCCGGGCTGGTGTGTGCTGGGGGAGGGGGAGGTACGAGAAAGAATAAGAGAAGCCAAGTCTCCCTCGGAATCTGTGAGGCAAACCAGGGCCAACACTCAGGCCACGGGCTCAGGCCACTTTGGGCTGCTGGTCAGCCACTCAAGGGGCGGGTTGTGAAGAAGCCAAGCCTCCTCCTCAGGCCTGAGGAGCTGCCACAGCTCTTCTCCACACAGCAGCCCTGTGTCCCTCCCCCTTCTCTCCAGCGCACATTCATCCTTAACCTGACTTGACTTTGAGGATACAATCACACATTAAGTCCCCACACTCACAGCCCAGATGGCCCCTACCCAGGGGCCACAGCAGGGCCTCTGTCCTACTCTTCCGCATGCCCTGAATCTCTTGTTTGGGGAAATCCAAGGCTGGACTGACAATCCTTAAGTGCCTCCTAGAAAAAGCCTCTGACTTTCACCAAAACTGGTAGATAAAGATCCCTCCTTCCACAGCTCAACCCTGTTGCCCTCAGAGAAGCTGCTTTCACCGAGAGCCCCTCGGGTGACCTGCCACCTGAGGCCAGTTCCTTGACCCCGCTTCTCATGTGCCTTGCTGCCTGTTCTGTCCGGGGCAGCCACCAGGACATAGCCTTTCAGTTGACGTCTGTGAGGCTCTGGAACCAAACTTCTCATCCATGGAGGTAGCTGAGCTCCACAGCTCCCAAGTTTCTTCTGACTCTCTGCTGTGTCCTTCTCTGGTTGTCCTGCCTGCGTGTGAAGGTTCAATATCAGATGATCCAGGCAGAAACGACTTGCACCCTCTTCCCTTGAGAAGCGTACAGTCTTGGGAGAGAGACAGGAAGTGCACAATAATTCTGTTAGGAGGTGTATAGGGAAGCATAAAAAGAATACAGAGGAGGAAGTCATCAAATCCAACTGGGGANATATCAGATGATCCAGGCAGAAACGACTTGCACCCTCTTCCCTTGAGAAGCGTACAGTCTTGGGAGAGAGACGGGGAAGTGCACAATAATTCTGTTAGGAGGTGTATAGGGAAGCATAAAAAGAATACAGAGGAGCAAGTCATCAAATCCAACTGGGGACCAGGAGGATTCAGTAGGAACAGCTATGTTTTACAGAGCACCTGCTATCACGCCCGAGGCTTTGTGTCAAGCTACTTACACAAATATCAGCTCCTACGACTCCAGGAGGTAGCCCATCTTCTTGGCTTTATTGTATAGCCAAGGACACCGAGGCTGACAAAGCTAAGGGACTCGCCAAAGGCCACTCGACATCCAGTGAATGAGTTCGGATGTGCACAGATCTCTCCCATGCCACAACCTGGGTTTATAACCACCACGGTATACAGTAACTGGACCAACATCAGGTAATTATTGGGCACTTACTGAACACAAGATACTGCCCCAGGCATTTAATACATGTACAGAAATCTACCCCATTAGGAAGGTATTATTTCAATTCCCCTTTCACAAACCTGCCCAAGGTCACATAGGAGTCGGAATTCAAATCTAGACCATCATGACCACCCATGTTTTCCACCCGGGTTAGAAGAAAGAGTATGTGAATAACTCCCTAAATGCTGTTTTTAAGAAAGAAGCTTTCTTAGTTTGAGCTCACCTTAAAGCATACCCTGTGACAAGAATTGGGGTTCAGGCAGTTTATTTCTGAGGTGATCCCAGGAAGCAGAGGAGGGGCTACAGGGAAAGAGGCAAAACAAGGATTATGACTGAGGTTGGCTCAGTCCTGTGGGCCTTCCTGGGATGAGTACAGATTCCTCCCAGAATGAAGCTTCTGTAGAAAGGGAGGATGGAACATTCCCCATAGCCACCGCCCCCCCCATTGTCTGCGCTTGCTGAGATCCCTCAATCGTCCCTGACCTCAGGTGAGCCCTGGGCAGGAAACAAAGACAGACGACATCTGTATGAAGCCAGACACTGTGGGCAGGAAGCGAAACAGAAAGCCATCTCTGAATGGCCCAGCCCAGCCGCAGGGAAATCAAAGGCACTGTGATGAGGATGGGAGGCCGGTCCCAGGTGTGCCTGCCTCTCCCGGAAGGGGAGGGGGGAGGGGACGCTTCAGACACAAAAGGCAACAGAACCAACACAGGGGCCTGAGAGCCTGACCCATGCATGTCTTCCCACACACTGGTGACACTTCCCCTCACTGGTCCACAGAGACCGGCGGCCTCTACCATGCTGGGCTTCCAGCTTCCCATTACAGTTACAGAAATGAACTCGTGGTAGATGAGAGAAACCCAAGTAGAACATTCCGCGATGCTAGAGGCCGAAGGCAGCTTCCCCTTTTTTCTATCAAACCATTAAAAAGCAGTCCTCTGCCCATTCAGGGGTATCGCTGGGCTCTCAGCCGCTGGCACTTTCTAGGCCTGCGATACAGAATTGTGGTTGAACGCTTGGACTGCCTGTGTGTCCTCGGGCAAGTTATTAACCTCTCTGAACGTTGGTTTGTCTCATCTCTAAAGCAGGGCAAGGACCCCTACCTAGCAGGGCGGGGGTTAGATGATATTCTGCACGTAAGGCATTTAGCACAGTATGTGGCCTACAGTGAGCATTTAATCAAGGCTGGATGTGCATATTTTAACCATTTTTGAGTGGATTAGATTTGATATCAAAGGGGAGAGCTGAAGACAGCGATCTATCATTTAAAGAAGGAGAGTGATATAATACAGACCATGCTAGGCTGGCCAGGTGCAAGATTTCATTTCCCAGCTGGATAATCTTAGGTCTGGTAACCTCTCTGAATTTGGGTCTTTCTGTCATTTAATGGAGATGACCATTTCTGCCTGCCATGAAACACTGCCCAGGCCCAGTGGAGATCACAGATGTCAAAATGCCGTGAAAACTTTAATGTCATATTACACACCTTATCGTCGTGATTATAATAATGATAAAATCAAAGCGTCTCCCTCCCCAACACCTGCACAAACACTGGGGCGGCCTGCCCCTCAGTGGCTAGAACGAGAGCAAGGTGTTTCCACCTTAAGGTCAACGCCGTTGAAGGGAGGGTGTGATTAATATCCGAGAACCTCTGCAACAGCTGTTCGGGGTGAGCCATTCACACCATCAGTGTCAAGGACGGGGCTGCTAATTTATTTATGTATGAGGATGACAACCAGGGAAAGCAATTAGGATGTGGGCATCTGTGCTTTTGTCATCCCTGACCGCTGGAACCGTGGCAGTGGTGCCCCACAGAACCCTTAACAACAGTTGCTAACTGCTAACTGCCTTCCTTCCGCACTGGCTCTGTTCACTATCTCTTTATATGCCAAACAAGTCATGTTTGTGCTCCAATCCCTCATCTGTTCCCTTCTGCCTGCCAGCCCAAAATACAGGACACGGAGCAGGAGTGCTGAAGGGAAAGCAGACATGGAGACCCAGGGGTGGGGCGTTCTACGGTATTTTGAGAGTTTTGTGCGGCCATCAATTAGTGAATCCCTGCGACAACCTGGGAAAGTAGGTCAATATTATTATCCCTGCTTCATGGATGAGGAAACAGGCTTAAGAAGAATGGCTTGCCCAAGGCTAAGCCACCGATCAGAAGAGCTAAAACAGAATTAGATGGAAGAACCCTGACTCCGAATCCTCGGCCGAGCATGTGCTCACTTAGCATGCAGAAGGTGATCAGTAAACAAGGTAGACTCATTGACTGAGTCCTAAAATGATGCACTAATCTACCGCCCTGGGCACAGTGGTGGACGCCAGGTGCAGCTCAGACCCTAGAGCCCCAAGAGCTTTTAAACACAGATCCGAAACGATCCAAGAAAATGCCCCCACCCCACCCCCGCGAGTTGTAAGAAAGATGAAAAGGTAGGTTGGTCTTCACAGTGGACCTTGTTTTGGCCGCCCAACATCCGATTATACTTCTAGCCAGGAGGCAAAGAGAGGTTTTTGGGTCCTCGCTCTTGTAACTCTATAGAAGACAAATTAGGTCCCGTATGTAGTACAGGAAGGACAACGTTGGGGGTTGGGATCCTTGGCTCCACAGAGATGCCTGGTGGCCACAGGCTTAGTGGCACCATCTTCATGAGACTGTCCCATGGCAAGTCCTTGGCTAAGCTTCCCCCCTATGGTCTCCCCAAAGCCTGTGCTCCATTTTTCCAACCTAGTCCAATAAACTCTTCCTGCCTTAAGTTAATTGGACTCTTTGGTTGTTTGCAACCCTGACTATACACAGCTTCTGACCTAGAAATGTAAGTACTTGACGAGGGGGATTAAAATTGCCAGCTTCAGGTCCCCACACATTGCTGACTAGAGAGTAAACATGCAAAACACCCACAGAGGACAATTTGACAGAGCGATCATGTACCCTTTGACCCAGCTCTCCACATTGAGGTGTGTATCCTACCCACATACTTGCAAAGGTAACAACTTATGTACACAGTCATTTTGCATGTGGGTACCCTGTGCCGGATGTTACAGTGGCATTTGTAATAGCAAAATATTGGAAAGGATCCAAAGGTCCAATAATAGAGGACTGATTAGATAAATTGTGGTGTATATATAATGATGGAAATTATTCAGCTCTTTTTTTAAAATGAGGTATTTCCCACATGTCGATATGGGGAAAAATCCCGCAAATATGCCAGTAAGTTAAAAGANAAGTCCAATAATAGGGGACTGATTAGATAAATTGTGGTGTATATATAATGATGGAAATTATTCAGCTCTTTTTTTAAAATGAGGTATTTCCCACATGTCGATATGGGAAAAAATCCCGCAAATATGCCAGTAAGTTAAAAGAAAAAAAAAAAGGTTCAGAACAATGTGTAGAATACACTACCTTTTATAAAAATAAGAAAAAGTGAGACTGCATTCTAGAAGGCTGGGAAAGACTAAACACAGTGGTTTCCTATTGGGGGCAATGAACATATTTTAACTGGGTGCCTTTTGATAATTTTAGGTTTTTGAATCATCTCAATAGACACCTATTCAAAAAAATTGCATTTAAAAAGTGCAACTGGGGCACCTGGGTGGCTCAGTCGGTTGAGCACGCCCTCTTGATTTCGGCTCAGGTCATGATCTCGGGGTTGTGAGACAGAGCCCCATGTCGGGCCACATTCAGCAGGGAGTCTGCTTGGGATTCTCCCTCTCCCTCCGCCCCTCTCCCTGCTCGCTTTCTCTCTCTCTCTCAATAAATAAATAAATATCTTAAAAAAAAAAAGTAAAGTGCCACCTAAAAAAAGTGATAGACAAACCAAGAAGCAGAGTCTCAACTAATTAACTGGGGGGGGGGCAAGGACGCTGGGCAAAACAGGTGATGAGAATGAAGGAGGGCACTTGCTGTGATGAGCAGCAGGTGATGAACGGAAGTGACGAATCACTAAATTGTACATCAGGAACTAATGTTACATTGTACGTTAACTCACTGGAATTTTAATAAAAACTTAAAAAATGAAGGAAACAGATCATCCCTATCAAGCATTGATAGTTGCATAACCTGCTTTTTCACTGTATTTATATTTTTACTAAATTTATCTTTAAGGTTCACCTCCAATTATAGCAAATGATACTGATTTTCTACCTAATGTCATACAATAATTTTCTCAAAAAAAAAAAAAGAAAACAAAACAAAATGTGTCACCTCAGAGCCTGAAAATCAGCACAAGTGAGATTCGCTCGATCACCCTGCCTTCACGCCAACACACCCATCATCACCCTGAGCATGTGGGTGTGTGTTGAAGCCGACAGGGGCTGCTGGCTGGTCAGACTCCAGCCCATGCAGAAAGCTACATCAGAGACTTCATTGGAGGACTGCTTGCACTCTGTAGGAATCAAATCTGGCCAAGACGTTGAGGGGCAAAGACAGAATTGGTTGAGAAAACCCGGCAAGATGGTTTCTAGTACAAGCGAAAAAAAAGGTTCATAGCATCTTTGATTTGCAGAATACAAAGAAATTGCATTTCAGAGAAGTGCTAAAACGGCTATGGCCAAGTCATACAATTCACTGTCCCCTGTTGTCAAGACACCCTCTTCAGAAACAGGAAAATAGCCCATATGGGGTCCTGGCCAATTATTTGCATCAGTGGAGTCTGTCTGGTGTGATTATTCCACAACCACTGCCCAACGAAGGGATCTGAGCTTTCTTACCTGCGAATGCACTGATCAAACTCAAACCAAGGTCCCCAAGATAAAATGCACTTATTTATTGGCTAAGCCATCCACTTGAAAATCAATAATATTTCAAATTTAATGAGTTGTAAGACAAGTAAATTAGAGTTTGGAGTAAGCAAGATTGATTAGATTACCCAGTCAACTTGAACCCATAACTTGCCTCTGTAATTAAGTATTCTGTGTAGGGCGCCACGTGCTCTGCGCAGGTGGCTTTCATGAGGAAATCAGAGGGCTGCCCATTGCTGGAATGAAAGGCTTTTCCCTGCCCCTGGCTGGCAGTCTGCACCCTGCCTAGTGCACGCAGCCCTGCCCCTTTCCTCGGCAGCAGCCGGCTTCAGGGATAAGTGGCTTTCCCCAAGCACTAATCAGCCCTTGCTCGAGTTACAGAGTCTGAACGAATTTGAACATCAAAATGAAAAAATGCAACTAAAAAAAAAAATCATTGTGGCAGAAATTGCCTTCAGTAAAAAACTTCTGTGGAATGATATGCCACTCTTAGAAGCTATCTTTAAAGTTCCTCTTGCAGTTTGCATTTCACAGAAGCATGGGGATGGCCAAAGCTGATTTCTCACCATATGGACGAAAGAAGGGACAAAAGGGCAGAAGAGAAAACATCGATTGTCGCCACTCAGCATCAAACATCCTATCTTTCAACCCTAAATCACTTTGCCTCCATCAATCTTTTCTGCCCCTTCTTAGGGGAACCTTATTTTTTAAAATCTGAGTAATGGTTGCTTCAATCTTTCTACCATTTCCCAGAGGAACCTTATTCTTTAATTCTGAATAGTGGTTGCCTTTTAATTAGTTAATTTAATGAATGTCAAATGTAATCTCTAACCTCGTAGCAGTCCTAGATTTTGGACAAGAGAGCTCCTCAGCCCTGTTGCTTGGGGAGAAAAACTCAAGGACTGCATGAGGAATGTAGCCACTTTGCGAAAATCATAGCTATTTTCAATAGGAAAAACAGAAAAGCAAGCAACCTTGTCTAGGCCCTGCCATGGGGAGTATGGACAATGGATGCAGTGATGTAGGTACCTCCTGGGAGCTTGCTAGAAATGCAGGCTCTTAGGACCCACCCACCCCCAGACCTGCAGAATCAGAATCTGCATCCTATCCAGATTTGAGCAGTGCCTCTAGGATTGCAGCGTGGCTCTGCTCTTATTAGTCATATGACCTTGGCCATGTTACATAGCTTCTGGGTATTTCAGGATGTCTGGCCCATACTAAGCACTCAATAAATGTCAGCTATTGTCACAGGAAGTTCTGAAGGGAACATTACTAGGAATAAGTGAGGGGATCCCAGGTTTTGGAAAAAGGAGATCTTTTGGGGAAAGAACAACATATGCCTGATATGGACAAAGATTTGGCGGGATCTAGAGTAGCAGAAATGGGGGTAAGAAGCAGTGATATCTAAAAAGAGGGATCACTGAACACAAGTATATGTCACATTCTACCTCTGCTCCTTGAGCTAAAACGTACAGTCACAGGATTAAAAGAAAAGAAAAGAAAAGAAAAGAAAAGAAAAGAAAAGAAAAGAAAAGAAAAGAAAAAAGACAAGACAAGACAGGTTTGGAATTCACAGTCCTTGATTGAAATCCTGTCTCTACTATCTCTGGCTACGCAAACCTGAGCAGATTACTGGGCCTCGTCTCTTAATGTGCACATGCATGATGAGGCTACTGAAAGTTCCTTTAAAAGTACTTACGAAGTCTGCATGCAGTAAGGTGCCTGTGTGTGTGTGTGTGTGTGTGTGCACGCGTGCATGTGCCTTTATAACTGATGGCAGGCAGAGTATGTGTAAGGCCATAGGACTTTCTGAAGACGTAGGTTTGGGCTAGGTTTATAGTGGTTCGCATCCGGGCTGCTTATTTTGAAACATGAGTGGTGCCATTTTAAAAAGGCCTATATCCAGGCCCTACACCAAACCAATTAAACCAGAAGCTTTAGGGATAGTGCCTAACCCTTAATATTTTCAAATGCACAGTGTGAAGTTGAATCCTACTGTGTAAGAAAGAAAAAGAAACAAGAAAGCGATAGCAAAATCATTCTGTGTGTATATATATATGTATGTGTGTATATATATATATATATATACATATATATATAATAATCTGGGGTGACAAAAGCAGAAAAACAAATGAGAGAAAAGTGGGTCTGGAGGCTGGAGGTGAATAAAGAAAAAGGAATGCCTCAGGCTGTGGTGGGATGTCTGGAACTCCAGCAGCAGAGGGGGTTAAGGGTCTTACTAAAGAAAAGAGAAGTCCAATTTTCTTGATACTGGCTATCTCACAATAAATCTCCAGTGAAAGCAATCACAGAGTTAATACGTGAGATACTTGGGAAAAGATGGAGAGAAAGACCCTCAAGGAGAAAGAGCCATTGACTCTCACTTGGGTTGACGCTAGGGCTGACCTAGGACAAGAATAAAAGCAGACAAACCAGAAACACGAGATGACCAATAGACATGCAAAGTCACTGAAAGTTCCAGAAATCTTGCGGGGAGCATGGACCTCCTACACCAGGAGAAATAAGGATGTGAGTCCGTTTTCTCTAGAGCCTAGGAGGAAAGGTGAATTCAATTGATTTCAGCTTACCAACTGCCCAGCTTACCCTGGGCAGATTCTCAGGAGGGGTTAGTAGTTCTAAGGAGGCCTGATAGGCTGATATCTTGGCTCCCTCCACACTGGATATTCCCCTATATTGAGGCCCTTGGTACAGAAACCCCACTAACTGTTGTAGAAGTGTCAGGAAAGCTCCTGTGGTGGTCGGATACTCAGCAGGTTTGCAAATAGACCATTTGAGGGAGGTTTTCCAGCACTGGTATTAGCAAGTAAGTCTTGACCATTTTTTTTTTTAAAGATTTTATTTATTTATTTGACAGAGATAGAGACAGCCAGCGAGAGAGGGAACACAAGCAGGGGGAGTAGGAGAGGAAGAAGCAGGCTCATAGCGGAAGAGCCTGATGTGGGGCTCGATCCCATAACGCCGGGATCACGCCCTGAGCCGAAGGCAGACACTTAACCGCTGGGCCACCCAGGCGCCCCGATGACCATTTTTAAAACTTGTAAGGAGGAAACATGGCCTCTGTCTAATACTTCTTTTAGGACCCCTAATTTTCAGAATCCTACCATTTATGACTCAAGAGTCAAGGGAATTGAGAAGAAGTCACGCCGGGGGAGGGGGATGCCTTGTGGTGTGAGCTCACACATTTTCACTCACGCGCTTCCGTTCAACCTCTTTGAGAATTCCACAGTCTGCTGGTAAGAGAAAACAACTCAGGAGAACTCAAATTAAATCAAAGAACTGTGCATCACATTACATTTAGGCATGCATGGATTTTTTTTTTTTTAAATAGATGGCCTCTTAGAGGCATGATTGCTGTTTAACACACAGAGTGAAATCATTTCCAAGGAACCAACATCATCCAATATACAGCTTTCCGGCCCTACAGGAAAACCTTTTAAGCAATCAAGGCTTAAGATGAAGGAAAACTTCTTAAGAACCTTCATTTAAGGATCATGAAAGTCCATTTGTCCCATTAAATAGCCTTGATTCTCTTGGCATGATTACTAATTTTAAAAGATTTTATTTATTTGAGAGAGTGAGAGAGCACAAGCAGGGGCAGAGGGAGAGGGAGAAGTAGGCTCCCCACTGAGCAGGAAGCCTGATGCAGGACTCGATCCCAGGACCCTGGGATCATGACCTGAGCTGAAGGCAGACACTTAACCCATTGAGCCACCAGGCACCCCAGCATGACTACTTTCTATAAATGTTCAAGACTTCTGATTTGTCCTCTTTTTCGATGAAATAAGAGGGAAATTACTTAAAAGCAGAGACTGTATTTACCTGGCTGATTCATAAGCTTCTAGTCTCAGCTCAAGTATCTTACTCTCTGAGAAGCTTCTCCTGACCCCCAGGCCAAGGGAAGTTGTCCAGTCTCCGAGTACCATTATCAATCTCTTTATGTCACCACCTCATAATTTCTCCTATGTTAAGCTTATCTGCATCTGTCTCTCCGACAAGACTGAATACCATTCATCGTACCCCCCGGAACCTAACACTGTGCCTGGCTCAAGACAGAAAATCAGTATTGGTTCAACTGCTGACATCGGCAGAAAATGAATAAAAGCAGATTCACTACAGCCCAGAATCTGTGTTACTTTGAACAGGGATATCTGTTACTTTCTTCCTCTCCTGAGTAATAACTGAAAACATTAGTCTATTCTCCCAACTTCATGGTTAGACAATCTGTCTAAAGAAGATTGTTCACTTGAAACACGAAGACAGCTAAAAACTCTCAAAACCAGCCTATGCTGTACACAACACAGCGTGAAGAATTTGTCTTCCCTGTTTGGCACTGCAACCCCAGGTCTGGGCACAGGGTCAGCCCGTAGTAGCCACCAGGCATGGACATGATGACATGCCACCCAGAATTCCCTTCAAGGAAGGCCCTACTGCCCTTCTACACAGAGTATCATCCACGCACAGCCTTCTCCTGCCAGCTCCTTCAGAGACAGCTTCAGCTCTACGTTACCTCACCTGAGGTCATGCCCTGCCCAGGGCAGCCATCATCCAGCGAACAAGCAAGCTGGGGGTATAAAGACACAGCCATTCTGGCCAAATGTGGCCACAGAACAACTCCAACAGGCTGCATCTGCTCTAGGACCTCCCAGCAGCTTCCCGTCTGTCCCGTGTCATGGTGTGGCTTTTCCCTGTGCCCAATCCCACTTCCCCCACCTTACCTTCCCAGATATTGGTCCCTACCAAATACTTTCCTCCTCAAACTCCATCTCACTGTCTGCTCCAGGAGAACCCAACCTGTGAAACTAGCGATAAATGCTTATTAAATAAATGAATGAGAAAACAAAGAACATATAAATAAACTAACATACAAACAAATGAGTAAAAGATGCAACTAGAAAATATTTCAACTGCACTAAATAACTCCCACTGTCAATCAAAGACAGAATTGGGGGGATTAGGGAACACCCCAAACAGTCCCATGTATACATGGTGGAGTCTAGCTCCCGCTTCCTGAGCAAGTCTTCTGTTAACTGCCATTCTATCTCACATCATCCTCTCAGCCTGCCCTATTGGGTAGAAAGTCGCTGGCCACATTTTACAAATAAAGGAAGGAGGCTCTCTCAGGGGTGGAAGAACTTGCCCATTATCACACAACCAGGCAGTTGTAAAGTTGGGAGGCAAATCTCTTCTGGCTGGTTCCAAATGAAACTACTCTATGGTTCATATTATCCTCTATAATCAATAGCAAATGTTTTAGCTGGTAACCCCTTCTCAATATGGCCAGACAGACTGGCTGAAAGCAAACATTTGGCCTGAACATCTCCGTCTTTCCAACCGGCTGCTCCAAAAAGAAACTGTTACCCTCGTTCCAAGTGCACTAGCTCATCCCTGACAAATAGATACTTACCTGGACAACTGCAGTTTTCTTTTTGGCCTTAGTGATATGTGCCGTGCTGTTTTTCCATGTGATGAATAATAACAGTAATAAAAGTTAATAGTAGTAGTAGTAGTAATAAAAAACTACCTTTACTAACTTAACAATCACAAGAAAATTTCTTGCAACATTTATCCAAAAGGAGAATGGAATATCGTCTCTTAAGTACCCAATGATATCGCCTGTTGCAAGCACACTTTTAAGAGGAACTTAAAAATGTACTTGACTCAACACAGTGAGAGTCATGACCCCTCCCTCCCTTCCCATTGAGGCAAATTTGAAATATCATTGGAAAATAGAAAAGTTAGTACTTCCCCAAACTTTTGGAGGAATTCCCTCTACTCACAATGGGGAGATGAGTCCCCTCCTTATCCCTTTCTGTATCCTGGCTCTTTGCCTTGTAATTTCATAGTACCCTCCCACATGGAGCCAAGGTTTGTCATGTGACTTGCTTTGGCCAGTGGGATATCAACAAGTGTGATACAAGGAGAAACTTAAAAAGTGTTTCTAAGATTAGGCTTTCTCTCCTCTTGCTCCTCTACCATGCAGTGAGAACATGCCCAGGCTAGCCTACTAGAAGATGAGGGAGGTGTGGAGCAAAGAAGCCTCAGCTAAGATGCCCCATCAAGTCCAACCTAGATCAGAGCCCAAGCTAATCCTCTATTGTGTGAGAAATAAATGCTCACTGTCAGATGTTACTTAGTTTCCAGTAGTTTGCTACAGAGCAAAATTTAAATACCATAATGGGCTTAGGTAAAAAACTATTGGTAGCCCTCAGTCGCTTTGATCTTTGAAACAAAATGGCAAAGATACCATCCTTATATCCTTGGAATAAATCCCCCTTGCTCATGGTGCACGATCCTTTTAATGTATTGTTGAATTCTGTTTGCTAATATTCTGTTGAGAAATTTTGCCTCTACACTCATCGGGGATATGGGCCTATAATTTTCTTTTTTGTAGTGTCTGTCTGGTTTTGGTATCACGGTAATACTGACCTCATAAAATCAGTTTGGAAGTATTCCCTCCTCTTCTATTTTTAGAAATAGTTCGTGAAGGGTTGGTATTAATTCTTCTTGAAATGTTTGGTAGAATTCACCAGTGAAGCCATCTGGTCTTGGATTTTGTTTTTTGGGAGGTTTCTGGTTACTGGTACAATTGTCTTACTAGTAATCAGTTTGTTCAGATTTTCTATTTCTTCATGATTCTGTCTTGATAGGTTGTATGTTTCTAGTAATTTATCCATTTCTTCAAGGTTGTGCAATTTGTGACATATGACTTATGATCCTTTGCATTTCTGTTGCATAACTTGTTATGCAAAATGGCAAAGATAGACAGGTAAAATGCGAGCAGAGGTGTTTATAAACCTCTTCTATGTATACTCATGCCAGAGAACAGGGTCAGTGCTGATCAGAAAATGGCTTTCCTAAGTAACCATAGATTTCTGCTCCATTGCGTGTTAATCCCTCTCTCTGTCTCTCTTCTCTCTTTTGTGGATTTGTGCTTTTTATTTATTTGTTTGCTTTACTGAAGTACAATTAACATGTAGTGTTATATTAGTCTCAGTTTTAGTATCTCTTTGTATTGGTACTGTCCAGTAGAAATACAATGCATACCAGATAAATAATTTAAATTCTCTAGTAGCCACACTTTTAAAAAGGCAAAATTAAACATGTAAAATTAATTACAATAGAATATTTTAATATATCCAAAATATTATCATTTCAACATGTTGTCAATGTTTTTAAATATAGATGAGATATTCTACATGCTCTTTTTTTTGCCATGTCTTTGAAATCTCACACTCACAGCAAATTTCAATTTAGACTAGACATATTTCAGGGGTTCAATATCTACAGTAGCTAGTGGCTTCTATATTGGACAGTACAACTCTATATCCAGCAGAGATGGTACCTGCACTGGCCCAGAGTGGAAGTAGACAGGATATGGTGTGTTGCATCTTGGGATTTTAGGCAGCCATTGGAAAAGAAAGAAACCAGAAAAACTGAGAATAGTAGTTGTTCATAGTCAGCTTCTGACATAAGAACTACACATTGCTTCAAATCACTCAGAAATAGTTTTCTTTATCATATTCAGAACAGAAAAAAATAGAAGCAGATAACCCAGAAAAACTTTCTCAGGTAAATGCATGTAAGACACTAGAATTTTGGTTAGGAGATGGGCGTATCCATTCACTCTTCAACTGGAAACAGCTTGCCTTAAGAATAATTGTGCCATCATATAAGTGGAAGAATAATGGGATGAGAAAGCACCCATGTGCCCATTTGTTTGAAAATTCCAGAAATACACACACACACACACACACACACACACACATTGTTAAAAAGTTCTGCATCACTCAAAAAGAAAGAATGCAAAGCAAGAGCACATAATTGAGAGACTTAGAACAGGTAACCCAACATAAGAAGCTATAGAACCTATGAAACAAGAGGGGGGGGGCGCCTGGGTGGCACAGCGGTTAAGCATCTTCCTTAGGCTCAGGGCGTGATCCTGGCATTATGGGATCAAGCCCCACATCAGGCTCTTCCTCTATAAGCCTGCTTCTTCCTCTCCCACTCCCCCTGCTTGTGTTCCCTTTATCGCTGGCTGTCTCTATGTCTGTCGAATAAATAAATAAAATCTTTAAAAAAAAAAAAAGATGAAAGANCTCCTCTGCTTTGAGCCTGCTTCTTCCTCTCCCACTCCCCCTGCCTGTGTTCCCTCTCTCGCTGGCTGTCTCCCTGTCGAATAAAGAAATTTTTTTAAAAAATCTTAAAAAAAAAAAGAGAGAGAGGAAAGAAGATGTAGAAGAAAAGGAGGTTGAATTTTAGTCCTTAGATAAAAATGGAGTTAATTGAAAAAAGGAAAGTGTCCCCCCCAAAATTGAAAAATCAATGAGAGATTAGAAAGATGAAAGAGAAATTAACAAATAGGATGGAGATAAGAGACCCGACTTATAAACAATTGGTGATACCAAAAGAAAAGCACAATTTAACCAGAAACCAAAATCAAACCCTAACAATAAAAGACAATAAAGCAAACCTATAAAGTTCTGAGGCAAAGTGTATGACCTAATGATTCTCTACCAAATAGGGTGTCAACAGAAATATTTTCTTAGACNTCCGCTATGAGCCTGCTTCTTCCTCTCCCACTCCCCCTGCTTGTGTTCCCTCTCTCGCTGGCTGTCTCTATCTCTGTCGAATAAATAAATAAAATCTTTAAAAAAATAAAAATAAAAAAAAATAAAAAGAAACCAAAATCAAACCCTAACAATAAAAGACAATAAAGCAAACCTATAAAGTTCTGTGGCAAAGTGTATGACCTAATGATTCTCTACCAAATAGGGTGTCAACAGAAATATTTTCTTAGACAGTAAACCATATCCATTATTTATTGCCACGATGACACTGCAGAATAAGCAACCACAAAACCTTAGCAAGATATAACAATAAACATTTGTTTTTGTTTGAGAAATCATGAGTTGGCTGGGGAATTCTGCTGACCTGAGCTAGGCTACCTCACATGCTGGTGCCTTGGATGGACACCAGGGTCCACTGGACTGATCTCCATGTGTCTCATCCTCCATCGTGCTAGCTTGGTCTCACAGTAGTAACGGGTTCCAAAGAGGTAACAGCCTCTGTTTGCATAAAGTTTGCTCTTGTGCCATGGGGCAGAGCAAGTCACGTGACTGAGCCAGAGTCAGAATGGGAGGGCACTATAAAATTCCTGGCAAAGGAGGCCAGTTACTGGAGCCGTCAATGCAATCCCTCCAGCCACAGACCACCATGAATACACCTGGACAACTTGGGTTTATTACTCATCTCAGTGAGGGTGAACACAGCCCAGAAAACCTTAAGGTGTCTCAGCAAGAGGGTGTTAGAAAAAACACTTGTGATAAGATTTGGGCTTGTGTTAAGTAATTTTGGGGTGTGGGGCTTTGCTGTGGATTGATGCTCTCAGGAAGCAGAGGAAATGTTACGATTGGGTAGCTCAATAAATCTTATCTAGAAGTAGGAAAGACCAGACAAGGCTAAAACTACAGAAAATTGGTTAAGAAGCAGCAGTCACTCATATTAACCAGGACAGGGAGATGTCTGGTCGTCTTTGTGGTGTGGACCATGGTCAT